>NC_142010.1:152269255-152577588 GCF_049901735.1 Notechis scutatus | reverse complement strand
AAAGAGGACTACCTGTACTTTAAAGCATCTGCACTTTTTCCTGGGATCTGCTTTAACACATTTCAGGCTGAGGTTACATTGATGATCCCGTACACTTCAAATATTTTTGAAGATCTAATCCAAAAGCTGTGTACAGCTGGAATGGAAATAGAATATAGACTTACAGAATTCTGTATTAGCCAAGTGTGATTGGACACACAATAAATTTGTCTTTGGTGCATGTGCTCTCAGTGTACATAAAAAGAAAAGATACATTCATCAAGAATCATAAGGTATAACAACACTTAATGATAGTCATAGGGTACAAATAAGCAATCAAATCATACTAGGAAACAATCAATATAAATCGTAAGGATACAAGCAACAAAGTTACAGTCATACAGTCACGTGGGAGGAGATGGGTGATAGAAAAAATGAGAAGATTAATAGTAATAGTAATGCAGACTTAGTAAACAGTTTGAGAGTGTTGAGGGAATTATTTGTTTAGCAGAGTGATGGCATTCGGGGAAAAACTGTTCTTGTGTCTAGAATAGTTATGAAGTCAAGGGGACCTTGTCTTCCCAGTGGTCTTAGTTATAATCAAAATACACTGCACAGTAGAAGAAGAAGCTGGAAAACACAGTAGAAATGGACCCCCATCCCTGTCACCGTGAAATGACAATTCTGAAGCAGGGCAATTGCATTTTGAAAAGCTTCACTGAGCACTCCCATTAGTGCTTCTAATTCATCACATATAGCAACTGAATAATATAGTAGAGCCTTAAGTGGGATAGTGGCACATACATACGGTACTTGCACTTATTTCTAACCAGGTTATCTTATTGGAAACTTTTATCTTCATGGTTAGTGAGTGAGAGTTTTATTTAGCCTTGAAGATTATTTTAAAGGGTTTATTTTTCACCTGTAATTTTTTTTTCTTTCCTAGAAATGCTTTACTTTCCAAAACCGTTCTGCTAAAAAATGATTCTTCTGTTTATTGTATCACAATTAACTATGGATAAGTCACTGTCCTCCCTTTGCAAAAAACATTTTTGTATTATACATTACAGTTGCAATTTGATTATTATAATACATATCTTTAAATAGATAAATTCATATTAATTTTCCAATGCAGTTTCATTAATTTTCATGGCAATAGTAAGCATACGTAAGGACTGCGCCTGTTAAAAAAAGGGCTGGATTAAAACTTTTCTTTGATATCTGCTATGTTTTCTAGATATAGGACATTTTCAATTGGCAAGAACATTCTGTCATTTGTGTTGTGAACTAAAGAAATGTAATTAATAAAGATTCATTTGCATAGCAGGATCGTAATCCTGCACTTCCTATTGGCCCATATAATGGCAAGTTATGATTGGTTCATTCCGAGCAATCTGATTGGCTATTAGCGGGCCAAGTCCCATGGACGAGGTTCAAACCCTATAACAACATCCATTGGTCATCCGGATAGCAGTTCACTCTATAAAAGGCGGCTGCTAACCGGGGATTTTGTCTCTGTTATCATGCTTTAAATAAAGAGCTGAAGTTCACGAGAAGCAGTTTCGTCTCCGTTTCTACGCCCATGCCTCATACTTAACAATTTGAGCTTCCACCTGAAAGCTTATGTGGTACAATTTGGAGACCCATCTACCACCTCTTTAAGGTCTACATCACATCTGTCTTCATCTTTGTAAGCAAACAGGGCCTTTTTGTGCACTCAATAAAGCATCTGAACTTTTTTCAAAGCCAGACCCACATAAAATATACATCAGAATCAAATGCTTACAGCTAAAAAGATTCTACATCTGTTAATACAATGAATGGATGAATTCTTAGACATCACTCCAAAATAGGGAGAAGATCTGCATCATCAAACATAAGATGTAAAAACAAAATGTGGATTTAAATATCATGTGCGTGCAAATTTAGAGATGATTATTATAACTGAAATAAATTTCCATTTATTTCAGTTATAATTGGGTATAGTGGTAAAGGCACCAGGCTAGAAATCAGGAGATTGTGACTTCTAGCCCAGTTGGATACTTTGGGCCAGTCTCTCCCTCTCTCTCAGCCCTAGGAAGGATGCCATGGCAAACCACTTCCAAAAGACTTTGCCAAGAAAACTGCAGGGATATGTCCAAGCAGTTGCCAGAAATAAAAAATTGACTTGAAGGAACAAAGTTATAATTGAAATTAAACATTTTAATATAGTGGACCAAGCACTTACAGTATGTACCTATTTGATCTGCTGCTCCAGATACTAAATATTGATGGACAAAGAATCTTGTTGTGCTTTCTGTTTAGCATTTGTTTTAGCCCTAAACTAGACTTGGTTGATCTTTCAAACAGAAAACCAGTTTTTCTCTTTTTTCACAGAGGATTGACCTCTGAAAAGCATATGATCCCCCCGACCAGGCAAGACACTTATTGAATATAACACTACTCAATATTTATGATGAACTTGAACGTTCCTTGCCAGAGAAAATACTGGTAAGTGAAAAATATCAAAGTTTTGAAATGGAATTTCTTCACCTGCTAACGATTTAGGGATTATTTGAGGACATGCTTATCGGAGTATTTCTCAAAGAAGCAACAGTTTCTTACTGAAATTAGAGCCAGTAGGCTGTTGCACTCTCAAAAATAAAATCATGCTTAGGGTGTATTTAAATGCCTTCCGAAGGGCTGCAAATATTCTGCCTTCAAGAAGAGGGCCATCTTGGGCTTGAGGCCAATGGAAAGCCAAGAGAAATAAGCAAGGCAGCCAAGACCCGAGATGAAGAGGCAGTAAAGAAAGTGCCAGCTGTAGGCGATGGAAGGGTGGTTTAAATTGCATTCTGTCTGGCCTCAGAATTATTGATTTTTCCCCTTTCTCTATTTATAGCCAGGTTCACTCAGTATCAGAACTCTTCCAGCAGTCACAGACTCCAGCAAAAGCAGGACAGCCTGCCTCTCTCTGAGAAAGTACCACAAGGAAGAGACCTTAGAAGAGAAGGGGATCAGGGTGAGCAAGGAGAACACTGCCAAGGAAATGCTGTCAGATACTGAAGAACCTATAATTGCAAAATTATTCATAATAGTATTACTATTGTCTCTACTACTACCAATAATAAATGTTGCAGCTTGGAGCGCAAATATTTCCAGGCAGTTTGTTGCTAGAGGTGCATAGCAATGGAAGGACATTACACTATACTCCCCCTGGGAGAATTATGTGACTGGTATTAATGCCCTGGAACCCTGGAATCAGCATAAGATTATTCTATAGCATTAGCACGCTACAGATTCCTATTTCTATCAGGTCTTGCGCACAGAATTTGCAAATGTCCCTTGACTGAATTAAAATGCTCTCCAATCATCCTTCAGTCAGCTGAAAACAAAACTGGCATAAACATGGCAGCCCCCATACCCGCAACCCCCTACCTTCCCTATTTTATCTCTAATCTTTTCTGAATGAAACATGACAGACAAAGCATGAGGAATGGACTGCCCCATGCCCGCCTCTTTCAGGTTTTGCTAGATTTCAGAATCAGTGCCCCAGACAGGTTAGATAGCTCAACCCTTGAGATTTTGTTTAGGTTGAGAGTTTAGATTTTTTTTTTTTTAAATGGATGGGGAGTGGGGTCAACTTGCCCACAGGGAAGAATAAGAAGAGTGTGGAGAAGAGCAACCAAGATGATTAGGGGACTGGAGGCTGAAACATATGAAGAGCAGTTTCAGGAATTGGGTATGTCTAGTTTAATGAGAATAAGGACTAGGTGTGATATGAAAGCACTGTTCTGATATATAAGGGGCTGCCACAAAGAGGAGGAGGTCAACTTATTTGCCAAAGCACCTGAACATAGGACAAGAAGCAATGAATGGAAACCAGTGGTGGGATTCAAATTTTTATACTACCGGTTCTGTGGGCATAGCTTGGTGGGCGTGGCAGGGGAAGGATGCTGTAAAATTTTAGTCAGAGGTGGTATTTGCCGGTTCTCCAAACTACTCAAAATTCACAAAATAGTTTTGTAAAACTCTTCCAGTTCTTTTATTATTTTCTTCTGGGTATTTCTGTCTGTTATGTTCTGTCTTCTAGGTTGCTATGATGCTTATGAGAATTCCTCTCATGTAAGTTTTACTTGTTTCCCATATGATTGTCTCTTGCATCCCCAGGAGTCATATATATTTCTAAAAAGCATTTTAATTCCCCCTTACAATATATCTTCTTGAAGAAGTATCATCATGGTATATTTGGTCCAGTGACTAATACAGGCTATGTATCATCAAATAGAAAATGACATCACTGCCTGTTTTTCTAGGATAGGAATTAAATCTTATTTAAAAATCAATACCCAGAATTACTTGCTTTTTTTCCCTTCACCACTAATGTATGAAAAAGCCAACAAGTGTTGTTGAATTGCCCCTTCTTCACTCAGTGTTTTTAGTTTTTAATATATGTCTATTTCTATGTGTTTTAACTACTCACTTACCTACCCCAGCCTGGATTTATGTAGCCACTGAAAGGAAAGTATTTCCACATAATCAACGTTTATTGCTGCCTCTCCTTCTCCATTTTTCTCTTACTCATATAAACATGATGGGTATCATCTATTATTATTTTTTAATACCATAGCAGCATTATAAAAAGTAGAGCTTCTGCCCTTTTAAATCCTGGGTAGATAACTCAATCCACTAAATCCATGTTTCTTAAACATTTTTCCTCTCAGGATCCTTTCTCATTTTTAAAAATTATGGAAGACCCCAAAAGAACTTTTGTTGTTATGACTTATACTGGGTTAAATTACTGCATTAAAAATTAAAACTGACTTATTTGCTGTCACTATCACTGCTCATTATTGTTTGATGAGATTTTAATACTGTATTATTTTTCAATATAGGCTGCAAATAATTTTCATTTTTCAGATCCCTGAGAGAACCTTGGGGGACCCCGGGGGGGGGGGTCCTCAGACCATACTTAAAGAAACACTGCAGTAGGTGTTGCCACTGTCCTGCGCTCATCTTGAAAAGCTAAGCAGGGCTGGATTTGGTTAGTGTTTAGATGGGAGCAGAATAGGCTGTAGGTGAGGGCTAGATTGAGAATTTCAAATTGAAAAACGTCCTTGAAGAAGTCAGTAACAAAGCACATAATGTGGAAAAGAAAACTACACAGTTGTGTTAATGATGTCTTTAGCTTGATCTGAAGCAGGGGTCTCCAAATGTGGCAGCTTTAAGACTTGGGGCTTCAACTCCTAGAATTCTTCAGCCAGCTTTGCTGGCTGAGGAATTCTAGTAGTTGAAATCCACAGGTCTTAAAGTTGCCAAGGTTAGAGACCCCTGATCTGAAGGATACTTTACCTTAGATTATTTTCATCTTTCTAGATGCAATATACTCCAGTTCTCATCTAATTAGCATGGCCAGAAATCAGGAATTATGAAAACTGACGTGAGCTACACATGAAGGAGCAGAAATAATATCTCCTTAATTTTATCCAATGATTGGGAATGAAGAAAAGATTCTAAGGGTTAAATGGTCCAGACATGTGTAGCTAAATTGGCAAGTTTCCCATCAAGATTTCTTTGAGGCTTTAGCAAACCTCTTTTCATAAAACCAGCAAGAAGTCATTATCCAGGTCAATCTCTTCACTTATCATTTATTTCCACTTTAACTGTTACCTGGATTTTATAATCCACTTTTTTATTTTCCAGTGTTTCAACGATTTCTTTATATTCTAATATTTCTGCATAAGGTTTGTTTCAGCTCTTTATCCTTACTTCTTCCAAGGTATTCTCTTTTATATCTATCGTTTCTTCTTTAACATGTTTTGGACATAGAATATCAACAGAAGACATCATTGCTGATATTGTTGCTGCTAGTTTCTGTCCCTATTCTTCAAATATCTCCAGGAATATTTCAAATGCCATACCTTGTTCTGTTGTTTTGTCTCAATGCTGACCAAAGGGGGGGGGAGCAATCCTCTCTCTCTCTTTTTCTTTTCCTACTGGAATCCCCTCTGGTGTCCTATTTCTGAAATCATGGAACCCTTTGGTTTCTGTTGTGACTTAAGGGAAAGCAAACAATTTCGTTCCCACACAGGTGCTATTTATTTGTATAATTATTTCCAAAATCTTTTAGCAAAAGTCCTAAGGTTCCAAATTTATCTGGTTCCTTAATTCACTGATAACTTTTTTTGAAATGAAGTCTTATTTAGATTTTTGCAATTTACTTCAAAATCCTGACATTCTTATGCTTATAATTAATTTTTCTTTTACTTGGAATGAGGGTAAACTCATCAGGTGTCTATGCAAATTTATCATTTTTAGCAGGGGTGGGCAAACTTTTTGGCTCGGGGGCCGCATTGACTTTTAAAATTTGACAGACGGGCTGGGTCAGCACAAGATTTTTTGGGAATCCCCCACCCTTCCCCCTTTTCTCCTCCTTCCCCTCCCCTCGGAGGCCCCCTGAGTCAGGAGTTGCTACCGCCGGCGCAGCTCGCGCGGCTCCAGTTCCGCGTTGCCTCGGGAAGGAAAGGCAAAAGTAAGAGCGCGGCGGTGCTTTGCAATGGCAGCAGCGGCACCGAAGGCTCAGGCTCAGCGGCTCCTGGTTTTGACTTTTCCTTCCCAAGGCAACGCAGGACTGGAGCAGCGAGCTGCGCCGCGTAGCAACTCCTGACAGCCCCACCGGACACCTGAGCGGAGCCGGGCGGAACTACCTGTTGCTGCTGCCGAGCACCGCCGGGTCGCCTCCTCAAGCAGCCCGCCCGCCCGCCGGGCTTCCCTTCGCCCGCGGCTCGGGGCCAGGCACACGGCGTCCGCGAGTTAAAGCGAACCCGAAAGTTGCTGGGAAGTTGCTCGGGTTTCCGGGCTTCCAGGGCTTTGCAAAGGCAAAGTTTGCAGGCTGGAGCGTCTGGCCCGAGCCGCACGGCAGCCCGCTCCAAGCAGCCCGCCCTGCCCGCCGGGCGGGCGCTTCCGCTCCTCGGCGGGAAGACGCTCCCGCCTGCAAACTTTGCCTTTGCAAAGCCCTGGAAGCCCGAACCCGAGCAACTTCCCAGCAACTTTCGGCTTCGTTTTAACTCGTGGCGCTCGCGCCTCCCCGAGCCGCACAGCAGCCCGCTCCAAGCAGCCTGCCCCACCCGCCGGGCGTGAACCCTTCCTGCTCCTCGGCGAGAAGATGCTCCAGCCTGCAAACTTTGCCTTTGCAAAGCCCTGGAAGCCCGAGAAACCTGAGCAACTTTCCGAAGCTTCGTTTTAACTCGCAGGCGCTCGCGCCTGGTGGAGGGAAGCCGGAGCCTCCTCAAGTAGCCTGCCTGCCCGCCCGCCGGGCTTCCCTTGCGCCGCGTGGCTCGGGGCCAGGCATGAGTGCCCGCGAGTTAAAAGGAAGCCGAAAGTTGCTGGGAAGTTGCTCGGGTGCTGGGAGCAGGCTTTTAAAGTGCCGCCCGAGCAAAGTTTAAGCAGCCCGCCCGCCCGCCAGGTGGAACCCTTCCCGCTCCTCGGCGGGAAGACGCTCCAGCCTGCAAACTTTGCCTTTGCAAAGTTTAAGCCTGGAAGCCCCGGAAATCCGAGCAACTTCCCAGCAACTTTCGGCTTCGTTTTAACTCGCGGGCGCTCGCGCCTCACCCCGAGCCACATGGCGGAGGGGAAGCCCGGAGCGCCGCGGGTCGCCTCCTCCAAGCAGCCCGCCTGCCCGCCCGCCCGCCCGGGCTTCCCTCCGCCCGCGCAGCTCGGGGCCAGGCGCGAGCGCCCGCAGGTTAAAACGAAGTCGAAAGTTGCTGGGAAGTTGCTCGGGTGCTGGGAGCAGGCTTTTAAAGTGCCACCCGAGCAGGACCGCCGGAGCCGGAAGCGGGGTACCAAGGCAGGGCAAGGCTCCACCAGCAGCGGCCTAGCTTTAGGTGGCTCAAGCAGCCCACCCGCCCGCCGGGTGGAACCCTTCCCGCTCCTTGGCGGGAAGACGCTCCAGCCTGCAAGCTTTGCCTTTGCAAAGTTTAAGCTTGGAAGCCCCGGAAAAAAAGGGGGATCGGCGGGGACTCACCTTCGGAGAGGTCGCACTCGAAGGTGATTTCGAACTCCCAGCTGAGGCCTTTGCAAATTTCTTTTCTTTCCTACCCCTAGATCGCTCTGCACTGTTTTGCAGCTTTGGGGGCCACGCGGCACAGGGCAATATGCCACGCCCAGCGATTTTTTTTCAGGGGCGGGCCAGATTGGACAGACCAATGGCAGCAATTTTTTTCAGGGGCGGGCCGGATTGGACAGACCAACAGGCCGGATGTGGCCCGCGGGCCGTAGTTTGCCCACCCCTGATTTTTAGCCTTAAAGTGGTTAAATAGATAATTTCTGTTTAGAAAGTGAGGCTAGCAATATAAAAGGCTCCATTATGGTTCAGAGCATGGTGGCTTTCCTTTTCCTGGTGACCAAACTCATGAGAAACCAATATTCTGCAGTCTTCTCATGAAGAAAAGGTATCAGGAGCATAAGTGGGCAATCTCTCATCCTCTCCTTATTTGGGGAAGTTTTGTGGGGCCAGCCTATTCCCTGGTTCTTTGATCATTTCCCCTCATTTGGAGACATGTTGACTCACCATTCCTCATCTGGCAGATGAAGAACGTATCAGTGCTGACTTCCGGTTTGAAGGGCTTCGGCGACAGACAGGAATCCGCGATCATGCGCGGTTTCTGCCTGGGTTCACCGCTGGAGCACCCCGAGCTGGCTGGTTTCGGGGCTAAGCCACCCCATAGAGGTGGCGAAGAAGGAGGAGACTGCCAGCAGGGTCGAGGAGAGCCGCATCTCTTCTCCTCAGCTGGTCAAACTCCCTTTCCCGAAGGCAGTAGGAGCGGTGGTCAGAAATGGCCACCTCAAAGAAGTACTCAACCGGAAAAGAACATGCAGGAGGAAGATAAGAAGTGAAAGTTTTGGCTGACCAGGCTAAGTTGAAAAAGCAATAACTAAGGTACCCTGGAATTTAAATTTTACAAGAAATAACATCACTCCCAAAGAAGAGTTGGAAGCAGCGAAAGAAAGTGAAAAGGGAAAGGTTTGGCTTTTTTTTCCTTCTCTCTCCTTCCTTATATTGACAATTAAGAATAAGAAATTGGAAAGATCCGCTTTGGCATCAATAGGCAATTAAGCTGAAAATATAACTAAATGCCAAAGATAAAGATTTCTGGACATTAAAAACTTTTTCTTCTATAAGCAGGAAGGGAGAGAAAAAGAATAAGGGCAGGATCTGGAAGAGGGAGGAGACTGCCTGGACTTTAAAAGAATCTAAAGTAAAATTTCAATAAGACTTCTAAAAGATGCATTTTAACTGAAACTTTGCAACTAAATAGTAACCCCAGGAAGAGAAAGTGGGGAAAAAAGAAAAAGCAAAAAGAAACAGTTTGTGTGTATTTGGATTACTTGGTGACTTTTGGATTTTTGGCTATTATATTTGAATGACTAAAATCAATTGGGTGGTTGTTTAAATTTTTTTACAATGGCATCACTTTTCGATGAATTGAAAATGGAACTTAAAAAGTACAAAGAAGATGCACAAGAAGGGAAGGGTTCCTTTGGCTTCGTTTTTCAATTTTTAGAAATGGAGATTTGGAACTATGAGAAACAACAAGACTGCAAAACAAGAAGACTGGGACAAAGAAGAAGCCATCTTTAATGAACAAGTAACTCTATGTGAGGAAGAAAAAGGAAAGGGGTGAAAGAGGATGGAGAATTTAAGACTTAAAAAAACAACCAAAGAAAAGAAAAATAATTCAAAAAATAAGTATAATACTGAAAAACAACAGAAAAGGGGAATACAGAAGAGGGAAGTAGAGGTAGAGAGACAAACGGGTAAAAAGGGGAGGGAGAAGAAGAGAGGGAAGAAGGAAAGGAAAAGAAGTTACAAAGGTCCAGAGCAAGATATAAAGAAACAGGACCTATTTAGAGATAATGGGTGAAAATTTAACTGAAAGGGGATTCTGTAAAGGTACATGAGATTGTGTTGTTATATTTGAAATAGAAATAACTTTAGAAAATTGGAAACAACATATGATTAGAATGAGGGATAGAATGGTTAGTGTAACTTAGTGAAATGTTTGTGAATAAACTAAATGAAATAAAATAAATGAGAAAATTGAATTAGGAAGGAATGGGAACACTTTAATTAGTCAATGTTTTATAAAATATAAGTGAAGAGGGGGGGGGAACTGATTATGGAAAGCTAATAATTGTTCCCATAGAGGTATGATATTTAATTGAAAAGTAACGTGAAAAATCTTAAGACCTTAATGAATATTAATATTAATGATAGAATTGAATTGGAATGGAATATTGTTTTAATTATATACATTTATAATTTTTTCTTTTTTTTTTAAGAATACTGTGTGTAGTTTAAGAATGTACCAAACAGAATCCGAATGGAAGCTATGTATTATACTGAGTGTTATAACTTTAGGGGAAAGATATAAAGGCGTCATACTCCAGTCAGTAACTACAGGAGAAATTTTGTTTAATGAGAAAAGATGATAGACAATTGAAACAGGACAGACAAAAAATATAAATATAATGATTTGAATTGAGATGAAATAAATACAATAAAATTGAGGAAATTAAAAGAGGGGAGAAGCTATGTAGAAAATGTAAAATTGTAATAAGATATGGAATAGAATATAAAAATGAGCATGAACCTGAAATTGTGTCTGCACAAAGAAATGTAACCCGGGATTATGCTGCTTTCAAAAAAGATGTTTTAATTGTGTTTCTTTTCTTTTTGTGAAAACTCAAATAAAATTTACCAAAAAAAAAAACGTATCAGTGCTAGAGTTAAGCTTTTTATTAGGCACTGAAATTGGGTGCATGTATGAGAATAAGAAGCAAAGATGAGTGTACCAGTAGCTCCCATCATCACTGGAAAACCTAAAGAAAATCAAAAACTGAAAGAGGCTTGGCATTTGGCTTAAGTCGTCTGGTCTCAAAAGCTAAATAGGGTTAGACCTGGTTAATATTTGGTTGTGAGATCACCCTCAGAATATCACTTAAACTGGGAAGTTGAAAAACAGCCAAGAAGACAGGAATGAAAACTTGAAATTCTAGACCTAGAAAACTTAGAACTACGCCGCCTTCGGTCCGATCTAAATATAGTATATAAAATCATACATTGCAATGTCCTACCTGTCAATGAATACTTCGGCTTCAACCATAACAATACAAGAGCAAACAATAGATACAGGTTAATCGCACCAAACTTGATTGCAGGAAATACGACTTCAGCAACAGAGTGGTCAATGTCTGGAATACTCTACCTCAGGGTCCCCAACCACCGGTCCGGGACGTACCGATCCGTGGAACAAGTCCTACCGGGCGCTGGTTTGCTGGGCGCCGCCATCTTTTGATGAAAAGTGCTTCCGGTGAGCTTTTCGGGTGAAAGCTCACCGGAGCACTTTCATCAAATGGCGCGCATACGTACCGGGCGCGCCATAAAAAGGTTGGGGATACCGGGCGCGCATAAGAAAGGTTGGGATCACTGCTCTACCTGACTCTGTGGTTTCTTCCCCAAACACCAAAAACTTTAACCTTAGACTTTCTACTATTGACCTCACCCCTTTCCTAAGAGGTCTGTGGGGGCGTGCATAAGCACACCAACGTGCCTACCGTCCCTGTTCTACTGTTTCTTTTATATATATATTTATTTTTCTTATATGTATCCATGTATTCATAACTATGTTTTTTACTTATACCTATTATCTTCTAAGCAATTGACAAACCAAATAAAATAAAATAAATAAAAAAATAAAACTGCACTGACATACCTATAATGAAGTCACCAGGAGCTGAATTCAACTGGAGGAAGACTTTGCTGTATTTTAAGCCATGACATAGCCTAACAGTAATCCAGTCACCATCCAGAGCTCAGTGTAAATAATTATGGAGCACAGTGCAGTTGACATTTTTGTTTTGATGTCTCACACCGTCCCTTAACTAGGTCTAAATGAAATTGTAAAGATCTATATAGTACAAATGTGATGGATGCTATGTGAGAAGGCTCATTCTGGGGGCATTTCCAAAATTTTACATCAGTGTCTTCACTGCTTGCTTGAACACACATTAGCATTCTCGGATCATCATGTAAGGATCTATAAAAGCTGCTTGCTGGAGCCAGTCATTCAACCAGCCAAGGGAGAATACCAAAAACAGGAGGCAGCCTGCATGCATTTCTCATCCCCTCTTCCATTTGCCATGCTTTTTAATGGAAGAAGGAAGAGCAAAGTTCCACTAGATTACAATATGTTAGACTGGGAGTAGAAGCCAAACTTAGTTTCGCTTCTAAGAGGTGAAGAATGGAGTTGGGGCATGACAGGAATTCCCACCGCTAGGAAGCCTCCATGTTCTGTAACTCCAGAGTAATTGCCATGAAAATGTCCTTGTCATTTTTCCTTTGGACTGGAAGCTGAGTCAGTTAACTTCTGGAATGAATGAACTCATCTTCCATTAAGTTGGCCATGGCAAGTCCCATGCTGTCATGGAGATGAGCAAAAGCAGCTCTGATCTCACATCTGTGTGGCCCTAAGCCTGGACAGCCAAAAGCAGTCAAAAACTACCTAGAATCCTGCCCTTTAAAAGTTGAATCTTTTCCAGAATAAGAAAACAGTATACAGTAGTGAGTTAGAAAATATATTTGTTGACAGGTGCCTTATTAAGGTCTCATAAGAGGGAGACCATCAGCACAAGGTTATTGTTTTGCTAATTGTTTTGGGTTTATTCTTGGCACTCATTGTAGGTTCTTTATGTTGCATAAATACTGTTCTTTTTGTTGTTTGTTAAGGTGGTGTGAATTGCTCAAGAATCACATCTGCAAGATGAGAAGCAATATAAAATGAATAAATATCGGCAGTTGACTCAGGTCAAAAGTAATTCTTTTCTCAGCACAAATCATATAGAATCTGCTTAACAAGATTTACTGAAATGAAAAGGAGAGGGTCACAATAATATTTTATTCTGAATAGGGTAGGGCTTTTTGTAATTTGTTCTAACCGCTTTACTTTGAACTGACAAGGAAGCCGATATTTTTACTGATAGTGGAGGAGCCTGCAAGTGTCATAACTATCCTATTTCCTGGACTTCTCAGTGGCTTTCAACAATGTGAACCAGAGGATCCTTCTTGTCTGTCAAGATGAGGAGTGGGAGATTGCTACATAATGGTGGCTCCAAACTCCTTTCTTAGTAGACGGGTCCAGGTGGAGGATACAGGAAGGAAGATTTTAAGCCCTTGGACACTCCAGAATGGGATTTCCCAGGGCTTGGTTCTCTCCTCCATTCTGTTTAATGTCTACATGAAGTCATCCATTGGTTCATAGGAAAGTGACACCAATATACTAATGATACCTAGATATTCTGTACATCTCTACCCTTTGCCAAATAAGAGATGCAGCAGAAGTACTCACTCAGTCCTGAGAGGCCATCTAAATGAGGAGAAATAGTTTCAGACTCAATGCAGTCAAGATGGTGTGACTATTAATCCAGAAGTTGATTGTTTCTGGGGTCATATTGGCATTTACAGCTGACAATATCAACCACTTTCAACCTCCTGAAAGAGCAGATCTGCAGTCTAGCTATTCTTTTGGATTCATGGTTCCTGCTAGAACAGCAGGTGAATGGTATGGCCAAGAGAGCCTTTGTGCAGCTTCAGCTGGTGTGCCAATTGCAGCCTTAACTAGAACAGGATGATTATTCACAATCCTGTCTGGATTATTGCAATTCATTCTATATAGATCTTCCCTTGAAGAACACCTAGAAACTTCAGCTGGTACTAAATCTAGTCATGCATGTTTTAATTGGACAATCACAATATTGCCATATGACCCTGTGGGATTTTTAGGCTACCAGTTTGTTTCTGTGTGCAATTAAAGCACAGTTATTACCTAAAAAGTCCTATATAGGGCATGAACATTTTTGTGGCTGCCTATTCCAAGTAAATTCTGGCTGCATAATCTGAGACTACTTGCTAGAGGTCTGCAGCTTTTATGACATATGATGGGAGGGGCACAAAGGCATTCAAAGAAGCAGATTCCCTCCTGGGGAATAGTTTGCCCCCCAAAACAAGAGTTGATAACACTCTCATGGCCTTTTGGAGATTAACTAAGATCAGGGTCTTTCAGGAGACCAGCACTGGATATGGAGAAGATCAGTGGTGGGATTCAATTTTTTAAACTACCAGTTCTGTGGGCGTGGCTTGGTGGGCGTGGCAGGGGAAGGATACCGTAAAATCTCCAGTCAGAGGTGGTATTCCCGGTTCTCCGAACTACTCAAAATTTCTGCTACCGGTTCTCCAGAACCAGTCAGAACCTGCTGAATACCACCTCTGGAGAAGATGCTATCACATTGTGTTTTTGCATCTTGCATTATGACTGTACTGTATTGTGTTTATTTCCTGCACTGCTTAAGAGTCCCATGGAAAAATGGTTTATAAATGTATACATGAGTAAATATAAATAATTTGAGAAGCATCACTCCAGACATTCACTGTCTCTGGAGCAGGGCCTTGGCAGCAAGCAGGCCAATTTGCAATGAATGACCTGGGGCCTAACACAAAACCATACAATAAACTATGTTTGCTTCTCTTCTGCCAGCATTCACTCTAATGCTCTTGAGGTCTCCGTCACTGCCTGATTCCATCCTCTGGCCCAGTTCTGTGGAGAATACGGGAATCACACACTGGCATCTCTAAGCAAGTAATGGAGAAACCAAATGATCCAGCCAAGAGATGAGATCATCTGTTTTTACGTACTGTTTCTTCCATTAAACTGGTGAGTAGGGGAGGGAGGCTTTTAAGGGCTGATGAAACCAGCCCTTTGTTTATCAGGATGATTCTTGCTGTCTCTCAGCTCCTTTGTGTGTAAGACTGATGTGCTCCTGGCAGATCTTTCCCTTTCAAAAGAGATGATGTCATTAGAGAGGTAGCCTCAAGAGGAGCAGCAGCATTTCAATGGAGATAATGGTCCACTGACCACAGAAGAATGCATGGGGAAGAAGAGGGGTGGTAGCTATTGACCAGCATAAGAGCCCAAGTGGTTCAGACCAAGTCACCATCCTGTTTCCCACAGTGGTCTGTGGGATGCCCACAATTACTTGTATGTTTATTTTTAAAATGCACACTGTATACCCTGACCTTCAAAGCAGTTTTCCCAAGGTAGCTTAGTGATCCTTCAAAACTGCAGTTAAAATACAGAAGTAAGAACAGCAGGTAACAACATACCACTTACAGACAGCAAAAGTCAAAACTTCTGAATGAAATTATTTTTAAAGTTCCACTACAGCCTAAGAATTAATATATTAATATATTTAAACCCCCAAATCAAATAAAATGTAATCCGGGGAGTGTATTGTCTACCCAGCAAAGCACCAGGTATGCTTTGCTGTATAGAGAATTTCAAAGTTGGGAGACTACCACTGAAAAGAATTACTCTAACTATTGTATCCCCAAAAGTAGGAACAACAGAATAAGGCCTCTGATATAACCTTAAAGTGTCTATAGAGACAATCAGACTCCCTTTGGCTCCAATTTGTTTTAATTTCCCAGAAATTCTACACTGCCTGCTAAAACTGAATGTTCATTAGAACATCAGAGCCAATGCTAACTACCTCTGATAGTTACTACAGATGTTCCGAGTCCCGACATATAGCCTCACATTCACTGCCTTCATTTCCTGCTATTTCAACATGCTTTACAATTCCACACTTACAGTAGTTCTAAGTGACAATGTCCTATTTACATTCTGCACATTTCTGGATTGTAAAATTCTAACCCCAACACAAACTTATTGGGAAGAAGCATTTCCTCATAGTCCTAAACTGTAAAGGATATTTTAAGTTAATACCCAGAATAGCATCTTGAATACGACCAGAAATGAACTGGAAACCACTGAAGATGACCACAATCCATATTTCACTTGGCACTCTGGCTTTCAAATTACAAGCTAACGGAAGTTTCTGAACAGTCTTTTTTTAAAAAATATCTGCAGTTTTAATTAGGCATTTTAATTTAGGGAAAATATAAAAACAGGAAAGAAAAAAATCAAAAGAATGGAATGCAGGGTAGTATGCAAATGAACAAACCAGGAAATTACAAATGTACATATTATAATTTTTCAGTAAATGTTAATTGATTATAAATAACCGAAACCATTATTTTGTTTTAAAAGCCTGTGAATCATTATTAAGCTCTAAGCAGAGCATAAATATCAAGGACCAAAGTATGAGTCATAGAATTAACTTAGGGTTAGGAGCCACCCTGAATTCTGTAAGTACCACTTTTTTTTTCCTTTGAGGTGGGGAGGGATTGCTTTTAGGTGAGTGTTGACTTCTAGAGACAGCTAGGACAAGTCCTTGTAGAGTTGTTGGGTTGTTTTTTTTTGCAAGATTTCTAAAGTGGTCTGCCCTCGTCTGCTTTTTAGGGCTGAGAGTGACTGGTCAAGATCACCCAGCTGACTGCATGCCCAAAGCATGGCTAGAACTAAGGGTCTCCCAGTTTCTAACCTAGTGCCTTAATCACTTACACACTACTAAAATCCTATAAATTTGAAGTATGGACTTTGTGCATTGAGAAACCCAAATTTTGGATGCGGTGCCAATCCATGTCACGAACGATAGTCTAAGGATGGCTTCCAACTTGAATTAAATTCTGGATCAGGTTTTTTTAAGATACAAAGTTATTGTAGACATTGAAATGTCCTCTCATTAGAACTTCTATAAGGTATTTCAGACAGCTCTACAACATATAGGTACTTTTTGATTTATGGCCCCGCAATTGGGACCAGTATTTTCTTTGCTAAGCAAGGCAGTTGTTAAGTGAGTCACGTCTGATTTTATGACCTTTTTGACACGGTTGTTAAGCAAATCACTGCAGTTGTTCAGTGAATTGTGTGGTGGTTAAGCAAGCATGCTGAATAAATGGTTGTAAGTCGAGGACCCTCTGAGATTTTGGCAAGAGAGCTTATTGCCTGACCAAAATGATTTGTGGAGAAATTCACTTCAGGAGAGAATAAGGGAGGGGGCGGGAATCCAGAGCCACAACATCACTGAGGTTCACATTTCTCTGGTTTCTATTTCAAATCGCCATTTCTGATCACTCAAGACGGACTTTGGGGGTGGGGGATGGGGTTGTTTGATGAGAGTATAATGATCTTTTACCTCTCTCTGGCAAGCCTATTGATCCTCCGGCAGCTTCACAGTCCCATGAATCAGGTTTATAGATTTCATTATTAGGACTATTGGTCATCTGGGAGATCAAGAGTCCAGTCAGAAGAGGCATTCGTACAGAGGGGGAAAGTGGGGGTCAGTGGCTAAATAAATAAAGCCAATTTAAGGTTTGAATCCCCAATTCATTCCAGCTATATGTTCAGCTTTCCCACAGGTAGGTGATGCTGGGTAGAAGAGGAAAGGACCCCAGGGAATCTACCAACTGCCACTCTTAAAGATGCCCACATTGCACAATTAGATGAGCACGGCTGCACTGCCTGGCATTGTTGCTCAGAAGTGGTAAAGGTTGAGTTCTAAACACAGTGCAAGTTATGTCAATATGCTTGCCCCACAGCAGGGAGACAAGACTGGATGAAAGCACATTAACATGGCTGTGAGGAAGAACTCCTGGCACCGAGTCTTTACTCCCTCGTGTTGTATTTGGTCATCACAATGGTAAGCTTGTTCATTGATTCAGAATAATACTTCCACCCCCACCCCCCTTTTTATTTTATTTTAAAAGTATCAAAAATGATAGAATATATACAACACGAGGAAGAAGTGGGAAGGGGGTTGGTACAAATATCAGTGAATTCCTCCGATGGTCCTCCTCCAGCCCTGTGATCTTAAGGATTGCTAAGTGTCAGTGCCACATGGCAGAGTGCATGTCCCTCTTGGATTGCTGCAGCATTTACTGCTTGGGGAAGGCCACACAATGGAATCCACTGAGAACTGAAAGCATTTAATAAACTCCTCCAGAGCACTTATCACAGTCACGGGCACCTGGAAGTAGGCTTAGAAGGCCCCAGACTCCAAAGCTATAATTGCCTCCTCCACTATTGTGTCTCTGATGCTCTGTCACCCTCAGGTTCTCATCCTCTCTCAGAAAAAGCCCTGGAATCCCTTAGGTTCTTTTCTGAAACGACTCAAGATCAACACAGTAGCTCTTATTGGGAACTGTTAGGTCACGGGTGTCAAACTCACTGCGTCATGTTGCCATCACATGACATTTTGTGACATTTCCCCACCCCACTTCACAGAACTGGCCACCTTGTGTGTGATGCATCTGGCTCGTGGGCCACCAGTTTAACACACCCATGTTAGGGGATGGCCTCATTGCCTTGAGATCAATGGGTAAGTGGCTAAAATCTCCTAAAAGATGCTGTACAAATCAAGATGAAAAAAAAAACATCTGCTTTAATCTACTGTTGGGACTTCCTTTCTCAGGTTTCTTCATACCGCTACCTTTATTGTGAGGTTCCCGTCTGAAGCTTCTATTCCACTGAGAGCACCGAAGCAATGCAGTAGACTCTATCATCGTATGCCATGTAGGCCTAATCCAATGCTAAACTTATTAGAATAGCTACAGATCCTCCCCATCCTTCGAGACTATTCCTTGTGCCTTTACATAGGACACGGGTGTTAAACTTGCGATGTCACGTTGTCATCACATGACGTATCGCAACTATTTTCCCCTTCACAAAACTGGGGGTGGGCATTTGACACCCCTGACATAGGAGGAAATTGTGAATTAGTAATTAACAAGGGCTAATTTTGAAAGCATCACTCCTACTCAGCCTTCATCTTAGCACATTAGTATCATTACCTTTGCAGCCAATCACTATTGGAGAACATTTTCCTACAGATTCCTTAAGATCTCCCTGTTCCCAGTGTTATCCAGCACACTAGAAACCCTACTGCTGATAAATCTGTAATCTTCCTAATGAACTCCTCCATCCCTTAAGTATTACAGATGATCCTCGATTAACAACCACTTGTTCACTGATGCTTTGAACTTGTGACAGTGCTGAACAAGTGATAGTTATGTCCAGTCTTCAAACTTATGTAGATTGTAGCATCCCCAATCCCATGATCAACATTTGCAACCTTCTTTGCCAACTTCTTGCAAGCAAAGTCAATAGGAAAGTTGGCAGGCGATCACCAACATGACATTTTTGCTTAAGGAACTCACGAAGTTTCGCTTAACAACAGCAGCTGGAAGTGCTGGAATTTCTGCTGCTACGTGATGTGGTCTTGTGACATTGCATTTTACAATTGCGTCAGGGTGATCTCAAAAGTGTGACTTCCTGCACAAAACTAGTTAATTTTATTAAATTTATATTAAAAACATTAAATGCAAAGACAAACAAAAAAGGCAAGATCAGCATGGTGTTAATCACCAACCGCCTCCAATGTTGAGTGCCCCAATGTTGAGTGTCTCAAGATCCCAGGCTAACTGGCAGAGCCAGGTTTTAATGCCCTTCTGGAAGGCCAAATGGGCAGGGCACTTCATCTCAGGCCATAGAGTGGGGTCATGGCAGAAAAGGATCTCCTTCTGAACCTCATCAGACAAAACTATTTGACAGCATCTGCAACTTGCCCCTTCTGCTAGACTGAGTGGAGAAGTCCAATATTATTGGGCCAAAACTATTTATGACTTCTGGCTTGTCCTCATTCTCCTCATTGTCTCCTGATGGCTTCCAAAATACTCTTTTGGTAGGTTTCCCATTCCTGAAAGAAAAGATTGACCTCAGACAAGTTCTTCCATTGATTCTCTCTTGGCTGGACAAATTTGATGATAAACATGATTTACATAATTATTAATAGAGAAAAATCACCCACTCATCACAGGAAGGGAAACTCCATTTTTGTTTAATTTTTCCTACAAGATGAAAATGTGTATGTTGCCAAGGTGATTAGGACTGTAAGAGGAGGCTATGCCTCTCTTTGTGTGTGCATTGTGCTTTCATGAATTATTTTTGGAGATTTGCTTTGTCTATTCATTTGCTGTGACTCACAAATAACACTCCTACCCAAGTTGGAGGGAAGATGGGATTCTCCGTGACAGAAATCAGGTTGGCGACGCCTGTGTTCTGATATCTGGTGGAAGAAAATAGAAAACATAAGAAAGTTTAAAGCATTGCTTTTTGTGCACACACACACAGCTCTATCTTTAGGAAATCTGAAAAGACATTTTGCTTTTGCCCAACTTCCCAGGATTTTATAATTCATGCTTTAATTTATTTGCCTTCATCTTATTTTGTTTCTCTTTTACATTTTCTGTGTGTGCAATTTTAAATTAATATAAATTAACTATCTAAAGCTGATTTATGGGGAAACAAGCAACAGGAGGAAGAATGGAAATGACAACCTGACTATTGCAATGCTCAAGGTCTTAAAGCAGTAGCAAAGATATTTTCGAAGAAAGTATTGGACAGCTACTGGTAGTAAGGAAAATTATACTGGGACCCTGAGAGTTTACCATCAAGTACAGGTAGTTCTCAACTTATCACCACAATTGAGCCCAAAATTTATGTTGTTAAGTGAGAAATTTAAGTGAGTTGTTCCATTTTATGACTTTTCTCACATTTGTTAAGTGAATCTCTGCAGTTCTTAAATTAGTAACATGCTTGTTAAGTGAATCTGGTCTCCCTGTTGACTTTGCTTGTCAGAAGGTCGCAAAAGGAGATCACACAACTCTGGGACTCTGCAACAGTCATAAATATGAATCAGTTGTCAAGTGGCTGAATTTTGATCACATGATCCTGGGACACTGCAACCGTCATAAATAAGAACCAATTGCCAAGTATACAAATTCTGATTGCGTGACCACAGGGATGTGAAAAACAGTCATAAGTCATGTTTCTCAGTGTTGTTGTAACTTTGGTCACTAAATGAACTGTTGTAAGATAAGGACCTGTATACCTTTCCTATCTATTCCACCCTTGGCATTTGATCTTATCTAGAACAAGCTCTACTTGGCAATCTGGAACAAGCTCTAAAGCAATACTTGGCATTACTAATGTATCCGGCAATACCTCTTACGGTTCAGAAGCTCAACTCAGCTTAACCTAGCTAGTATTTGGATAGCAGACTACCAGGACTATAGGAATAGATTGCGAAGTTGAGAAAAGCATTCCCAAAGTAGCCCCTGGCAAATTACTTGTCCTAGTCCCAAACAAACTACTTGAATGTCCCAGTGAAGCCACCATGAGTCAAGCATGATCTTTAGTCTTATTCTCAGATAAACGCATAAAGGATTATCGCCTGTGTGAGCTTGTGAACCTAGAGGCAGCCAGTTATTTTGGAAGTAATTAAGCGTGATCCATACTGCATAGGCTCTTGAAAAAAACAGTTTTATTTTTACTTTATTGTACCCACCCACTTGCTCTTGTACAAAGTGACCCAGAAACCTGAAATTTATCTTTGATGCAGTGTGGTATATAAATCACCTTCTAACAACTGGTTGTGTTCTTGAGAACTCTCATAGCATGTGTAAGCAATTATTAAGATAACACCAGAACAGTCAAACTGGCTGGCTTAATTTAGCCTGTTATGGAGGTAACTGGTGGTTGGCTGTTCTCAGACCTGCACAAAAGCAGAAGATCCCAGATCCAAACGGCGACTTCTGAGATCTTGCAAGGATCTAGGGCAGTGGTGGCTAACCTTTTTGGGCTCCTGTGCCAAAAATTATGCACGTGCTTGCATGCTTATGCTCGCATGCCAGCACTCAGAAGGCAATGCACCCTGTGCATGCGTGCACAATCCCACCCCCCGCTGTCCTCTTACCACTGCACCTCACAGCTGATTTTTGGCCGGTTTGAGGACTTTTTCAGCCTCCCAAAGACTCGAGGAAGGCTTCTGCAGGCTGAAAACTAGCCCTGTTTCGTCACTTCTGGTATTTTCAAAAAAACAGGAAGTGATAAAATGAGGGCTAGTTTTCGGCCTGCAAAGCCTGCAGAAGCCTTCCTCAAGCCTCTGGGAGGCTGAAAAAGGCCTCAAACCCACTGAAAATCAGCTGTGAGGCACGCACATGCGTAGTGAGGTAAATTTGCCCGCAGCTCGTGTGCCGGCACAAAGGGCTCTGCATGCCACCTGTGGCACACGTGCCGTAGGTTCGCCATCATGGATCTAGGGATTACCTGCCTCCAAAATCAAGCCCATTCCAGACCATTAAGCTAGCTTACCCCCCCCCCTTTTTTTTTTTGTATCTGTAAATAAGTATAACCTCTTCCAGAATAAACCAAACTAAGCAACAGCCTGGCTTTTTCACTGCTGTTGTTTTACACTGAAATTGCAATTTAAACCCCTCACAGGAAATTGCCCGCACGTTCAGCCCAGTTGATTGTAAGCCAGTGAACCCTCTTCAAGGAATTCCCTTCTTGTTAAGCCCCCTTCACCCGTCTTTGCCGAAAGGCTGGATTGAAAAACCCTCCCCTCATCCCACCTCCCCCTTCCCTGATCCGTGGTCCTCAAATTATTGAGGTCCTCAAATTATTAATGGTCATCAAATTATTAAACGGTGTATTTGGAGTTAAGGCCGGGTTTGTTTGTTTTTCTGAATTAAGGCACCCGGTGCTGGCCTCTAAGGCGGGTTAAGAAGAACCAAGATCGCTCAATCATCTCGAGCTGAGGCTGTTGGCGAAGACCTCCCCCACCCCCACGCCAACCCCGCCAGCCAAAAGGCACCGCCTCGAAAACGCTTCCGGCTCCAGATTTTCCCCCCCTCGTGCACGCGCACGGAAACCCTCCGCCTCCCGCGGAAGCGCCGTCCAATCAGGAGCCCTGTTGGGCGGGGCTCTCGGCTGTACACAGCCACCACGTGCAGCTGGGGTGAGGACTGGCCGCCGCCAAAGCATCCGAGGAGGCAGAGTCAGCCGCGGCAGCGGGAACCTTGGGCTCTTCGAGGAAAGGAGCGGGTGGCCGCCGGGAGGAGGATCGCGGCGATCCCTTCATTTGCACCCCGTCGCCCATTCTTTCTTCCTCTGCTTCTCTTTCTCAGTGGTGGTGGTGGTGGTGGAATCTGAACGAAAATCAAAGCGTCGCTCCCCGTCGTTGCAAAGTTAGAAGTTATCGCCCCTTTATAGCAATCGAGCCAGGTTGCCTGCCAGCCCAGCCAGCCAGCTTGCTGGAGGGGGTCCATCCTCTCGCTGTCTCGCCCGCTGCAGATGGAGGCGACCGAATACTTGATCGCTGGTGCTGATGGTGCTGAGACTGCAGCAACGGCGAGGCTCTTTTTTTCCTGGTGACGGAAGCAAAGAAACGGACTGAATCGGGGCTGGGGTGGTGGGCGAAGTAATTCGTGGAGATTCGGAGGAAATCCGGCCGCGCTGGTTGGATCAAACAGCATCACCGACCGGAGCAAAACACACTCGGGCTGCACAAGGTTTGGTTGGCTCCCTGGATCATCTTGCGGAGGTTTCTCGTTTTTCTTGACTGTCCCCTCCTTCCGAAAAAAACCCGGCCCTTGCTGCGGGATCCGAAGAAACGGCTTTCTAGGGCGCGCTCTACGGCTGAAGTTGCGGGCAGGCGTGTTTTGGATCTGCGGGTTGCCAGTGCCACCATCCAACGCGACGAGACGGACTTCAGGGCGTTGGGGGGAGGGCGAAAAAAGCAAGAAAACCGGGTAAGAGAAACGCTTGCACGTGTTTCAGCGGAATCCTATTTTTAGATCCACCAAAGTTTTATTCCAGTTTATATGCTCCTCCTTGGGGGGGGGGGAAGAACCCCAGTTCCCGTGTAAGTGTAGGGATGGTTTCTGGGCACGCGCAGAAGTCCTCCCTTCCCACTGGATCGTGAGCCGTCTTGCGTGGTGGAGTACATCTCCCAGGCAAAGGTTCGTTTATATAGCACGCGTGGCTTTGAACCAGGCAGCCTTCCCCACGAAACGAGCATCCAGGGCAGCAGAGCAAAGGAGGTGGAGAGAAACGTCGTTTTAGAGCCTATCCTGGACGTTTATGCTCATTTTCCTGAGGATATTTGAATTGCATTAACTCACAACAGCCTTATAAATTAGGCCATCATTGTTCCCAGAGATCTACTTGGGGAAGAGACTGATACGGAATAAGGGACTTTGTCTGAGGCCTCTAAATAAGCATTTATTGGGGGAAAGCAAGACTCAAAACAGACTTCTTGATCGACTGTTTATTCTGATAGCAAAAATATTATTGGATCTTGGTACTATCCATTCAGTACCATTGTCCCCAAATGGTAATAATGAATTATGACAGCTAGTCCTGCTATCGCTTTAATTCCGGAGGCTTCTAGCAGTTAGAAAGGAGTACAATGGGGGAGTTTGTGGGCATGAAAGAAATATACCCTAATTCTCCCTGTAGTTAATACGAGGGAACAGTCTTCAAGAAAGTTTTCCAGTTTATTCTCCACAAGGGCTGACACAGGAGAAGTTCTCCACTTTGTCACCTTCAATGGCTTCTCAGCTGTAAGGCACATGGAAAAAATCAGCAATAGAAACCCAAGCTTGTGTTTCATATTGCTGTGGGATGACTTCATGGCCTATGGGGAGCTGAGGTGCACAGTTTGAGTTCTGTGGACTTGACAACATAACCCACTTCATAAGGCAATAAAACACTTGATACATTAAAAGCTCTACCAAACTGATAAATGGTCATTGCTTTCAAATTCTCCTGGGTAAATCAAGTTAACTTTCTAAAACAGAGAGCACCCCATTTGAAAATCGATTCTGAGTTCTGCTTCCTAAACCTTAAAGAACTAGGAGTATACTGCTTAATTAGCCTATTCATTTTCACTGCATAAAGATAACAAAATAAGCACCTACGGTATATTGTATAGTATTGGCTCCTGGAATGTAGCAAGCCATGGCCTACTTAACCATGAATTATTAAATCATGCTTAAATCAAAACCAAACCAACACAAAGCAATATAATTGCATGATCTCAGCCTGTATTTCTGTTCTGTTTTGTTCCATTGGCTAAGGCAAAAATAGAGTTGAATCATAGAGGGAAACTCTAATCATTAATCAGCCCACATACCTTCCTCTCTTATTCCCTTCATTTTCCCAGATCTTGGGGTTAGTGGGTTGTCCAAACATCATTTTGTTTTACTAAATCAAGACTTGTCATAGATTAAATAGACTCAGTGTGTGGTGGAAGCATCACCAATTCCTCTTTAGGTGTAAATGGGGATTTCAGCCTATGTAGCTACAGCTTGTTCAGCTTAACCAGATCTGGCAATCTTTAGCAGAAAACTTGAATTGAAACCGTTGACACAACGTCAGTTTTTATGTTATTAAAAAACTTCCCTCCTGAAAGCATAGGGATAAAACAGGTGGCTGATTGGTTAGCGACCCAATATTATGACTTAAGAATTATGAAATCTGTAATTAAATCTTCTTAAGTGCTTCTGCTTGTTCATAGTTTTGTAATTGGATATAGAGGATGCCCATAAAATATACCAACAGTGAAATAGTTTTCAGGGAATGTATAAGCAAAGCCACGCCTTCTCTGCTTTCTCTGTAAGTTGGGAGGTTGGCCCATTTCCTGGGATTTGTTATATGTCAGTTCTTGGCATTAATCCACACATATTCAAGCTCCTCAAATCTTTGTGCAAGGCTGTAACCTCTACTTGGAGCCCAAACCATGATGCAAGAGATCTTAATACTGGTTTACCAGCAGCCATCACAGTAGAACGAGTATTCCCCAGGGGTACAGCTTTTAGGAAAACAAGGGGCCTTTCAGTGTGAGGAGGGGAAAGGTGACAATGGGAGTTATTTCAATGTTCTACTTTGCTGGCAGGATTACTCCTAACCCCAGTACTGAACATACTGAATGAGTTTCCAGTGGGTGTTCTTGAAAAAGTGGCATAGAGTTATGAGAAGTTGCATTTGAACGGTATTCTGGCAGTGGTCACAAACATGCTTAATCAGTGCAAGGAAAGTATGAGATGCCTTCTGATTAGTCCTAAGCTTGCTCATTTTTAGCAAATGTGCTGTGCAGATCCTGTCCCATCCCCCCACCCCACCCCCACAGTTTGTTCATGGATCAGTGAGTTGTGGGAACTCCATAAGTAGGTTGATCTTCTGGGACAGCACTCAACAAGTCAGATTCTGGTCCATATAACTCAATGATATATCCTCTCATTTTAGATAGGGAATTGTTCCCAGCTTTATTTTATATTCCAAAGGTTACACTTGGGACCTTTTGAATGCAACACAGATGTTCTGCCGCTGAACTTACAGCACTCAGCAAACTCCCTTTTCCTGCTTCCCTTGCCATAGCCTCAGTCACTGCCCTCACGACCCACTCCTTGTGGATCAAAGGTGTTTCTGACTTGCAGGTTGAGGCTGGCCACCTCTTTCCCTATGAATGAAACAGCCTTGGAGGGGCCGCTGTGGAGACTGTCTTCCTGCCACCCTCCAGTTCTTGGCAATTGCAGCTGTCTTCCCTTTTGGTTGCCAGGAAGTCTCTTGTCAGTATCTGGCCAGGATGGAGGGGGACAGCAAGGTGCCAGGAAGGGAACACGCACTTCCTGTATTTCCCTTACCCAGCTGCTTGCTCTCTTGCTCTCCCTCTTGTTCCCCACTCCCCCTCTGTCCCTTTGCTTTTCCGCTGCAGGATTGTCCAGGGATGGTTTTCAAAGCCACCATTTGAAAACAACACCCTGTCCTCTGGAGTCCTGAGGCATCCCTCACTGCTCACTTGCTCTTGTCTCACTGCCTGCGGTGGTCCTTCTTCATTTTCCATTCCCGGCAGGCTTATGTGAATGCCTTCTTACCACAGAGCCACTTGGCCTCTGCTCCAGCACATCCTCTCCAGGGGAGTTGGATAGGTTGGATTTGGAAACACCAAAGGAGGAAACTTCTTCAGGCTAGTGGTGGCTCTGCTCAGCCTGCCAAGCTGAGGCGGTAACTCAAAAAGAGCAGCAAGAGCACAAAGGTTATTTCAGATAAACAAGATAAACACTCTGGGATTTACGGAGATGAAGTTTCATCCGGTAGCCTTTATAGCGGCCGATCTTTGCTAAGCCACGCTAATCAGGGATACTGAGAGCAAAGCAGAGCAGCAGCTAATTGTTTGGGGGCGATTCCTTCATCAGATCTTTTCTTTTCCAGACTTTCTCCAGGAAATCCCAGGCTGCTTTGATGCCCTCTTTTTCCTGCCAGTAGAACGAAAGATGACTTCTGCTCACAATGTTGTGCTCTGGGATGCCCCTTTCTCATTTTTCTAGCAAAAACTGGATGGAGGACAAGACTGGCAGCACAATGTAGACATTTTTCTGGAGCAAGAACTTGGGATCTTCCAGTCCTCTGGTTTGGAGCATTCTCCTGCCTTCTGGCAGAATCATCCCCTACGTGTGTGCATTCTCTCTCTCTCTCTTTCTCTCTCTCTCTTTCTCTCTCTCTCTCACACACACGCACCCTTTTCAAGCACTGGAAGAGGGGGAAGAAGTTAAGTGGCAAATACAACGACTCCTCTTGATGCGTTTTTGTGACTGGGAAACTTCAGACACCACCCAGAAATTCTGCCAAGATTGACCCAAGGCTTTGGACCAAGACAGTTCTGGCCACCTAAACTGTGGCGTACAGCCTTATGGAAGACTTGGGCAAGTCGACGCTGTGGCTGCAGGCCGAGCTGGCCTCCCCTTCTCCGTGCTTGCACATCCTTGATTGCCGCAGCCGGGACCTATACGATTCATCCCATGTGGAGCGGGCCCTGAGCGTGGCCCTCCCAGGACTACTTCTGCGCCGCCTTCGGAAGGGGAGCTTGGCGGTCCGGTCCTTGCTTCCTGGGCCCCCTCAGGGGCTCTGTGAGAACATGGTTTTGTTGTATGACGAGGGGACAATCCAGCTCTCTCGGCCGGACAACCGGGAGGAAGAAGAAGAATCAGTGCTGCTCACGCTCTTGCAGAAGCTCCGAGAGGAGGGCTGCCTGGCCTACTACCTGCAGGGTAGGTGTGCAGAAAAAAGTTGTCTATGTGGGAGAAAGAAATAACTGACCAATGCTAGCTTCTAGATTGATTCTTGACTGGTGCAGCAGAGTAAAGATGGAGCTGTGGTTGCTGGAATGTTCCCTTCTGAGGTGTAAACATCCACTGATAAATTGGGGGAATGAGGAATACAATAGGTTTTCCTTTATCCTACTTATTTGTTGTCCTTCCCTGCCCTGCTAGTGTGTACTTCCTTGTCTTTCAACTATTCAATTGGGAGAGATTCCAGTGTGCCACAAAGGAAGCAGGTGAAAAACCCATTGGTTTGAATTAATGCCAACTTAAATTTATGTTACTTATTAATATAAAAAATTTATATAGCCACCTGTCTTATAACCAGCTCTGGGCTACTCCCAATCAAGAGTTAAAAGCACAAAAAACCATGTTATAAAACCTAAACACATTAAAACAACAAAAACCTGGCACCAAGTGAGACTTTCTGATGTGCAGTCACTTCATCTTATCCCGACACCTGGAGGTAAAAACCAGGTCTTCCAAGTTTTACCATGTGGTAAATTAATGGGTGACTTAATACATTTCACAAATAAAATAAATATGTGGATAGAAGCTTATCAAACTTCAGGGGACAAAGTATTTGGTAGGGCAAGGGTGGGCACAAAATGGCACGCTTCCTAACTCCTGTCAGATGGCAATATTTAAGGGAAGGGACTAGGAACATGCCCACCTTAGCTGACTTGAATTACATCTCCCCTTTTGGCAGTTAGGACCATCTATTTAGCATCCCATGTCAGGGTGACCAGCCAGATACATCTGGGAATTCATGACTGAGATCAAGAGCAATGTGCCATTCTCACATTTCTGCACAGCTAGGTTGCTGGAAGTGATACCTAGCCGTCTGGGTTAGTAGCTACTGACAGAGCTAATGTCTGTTATTCTTCGATTGCCTTTCAAAAGTAGTAGGGTTGGTGGCTTTCTTGCAGTAAGGAATTTCAGGTTATAATTAAGTTCTGGATGAAGGTCTCATTGTTATTTCTTCTGAATGCCTCACTGTACATCAAAGGTGGAAATAACTTTTCTGTATCCACTTCTTACAAGGAATTATTTTCCAGAGCTCCATTACATTCCCCATTATTTACCTTTTTTTTAAAGCTAGAAAACGCTATAGCCATTGTAACTTTTCAAACTCAACAATATCTTTTTAAAGATAGGATAACCAGATTCCTGCACTGGGTTCCAAGCATACTTACATACTTACATAATTTGCTTATAAAGACAACATGGGTAGTCCTTGACTTTGCAACCATTCATTTAGTGACCGTTGCAAGTTCCAACAGCACTGAAAGAAGTGGATTATTATGACTGTTTTTCACATGACCCTTTCTGCACACATGGTTCACTTGATCGAAATTTGAGTGCTTGGCAACTGGCATGTATTTATGACAGATGCACTGTCCTGGGTGTCGTGTGATCATCATTTCAAACTTTCCCAACTGGATTCTGACAAACAAAATCAATGGGAGAAGCCAGATTCGCTTAACAACCATATGATTCACTTAACAACTGTGACAAAAAGTCATAAAATGAGGCACACCTCACTTAACAACTGCCTTGCTTACCAACAAAAATGTTGGGCTCAATTGTAGTTGTAAGTTGAGAATGACCCATATTGGCTTGGCCACTTGTATAATGACCTGTATTTTGAAATTTGTATTTTTCACAATTGTTTGATCTATAGATTATTGATGGGTCATTAAAAAAATTTAACAACTTCCCCAAAATCCCTTTCCTAGCCAGCTGCTACTAGATTAGACACCATCAAGTTATATACATATACAAATAGTCCCCAACTTATGACTATGCCTGAGCCGGGAATTACGGTTGTAAGTCATACTGGTCATTAAGCAAGTCATGCTGTGACTGTGCCCAATTTTGCAATCTTTTTTGCAGTGGTCATTAAGCGAACCTATTTTACGCAATGGGTGTTTTTTGTGGGCAATCATAAGTAAGCACCGATTTCCGGCAAAAACTGGTGTAAAAATCATAGTCATGTGACTGCAGGTTTCCAAGTGCCCAAGTGTGATCACATGACCCCAAGGGGGAGCCCAGCCACTGGAACTTGAAATCCAGGTTATAAGACAGACTCCCTTTTGAGGGGGGAGGGGCTCTGTCATAACTTCAAACAGACATGAATCAAGGACAATCTATATATGTACATCATTTTCATGTCAAGCTAAATAATTTGGCTGTCTTCACAGTTGGCCACATCACTGCCCACTGCTAGGAGGAGGAGATCACTAATACAAACAGATGAAAGACATTTCTCCCATCGGAATCCTTGTGCTTATATCCCTTCACATTGTAAGAACTAGTCGTACTTCCACGCTAGGACTTCTAACTTTGCTTCAAAGGGCTCTGTCAAAAAGGTTTGAACGTCCAATTAAACAATGGCCACACTGATTGGACAGCGCTGATCTCCAGAATTGCAATGGAGAAGGATTTAGTTATTGAATTAAATCATAGGTCTGAGGTCTGCCTCAGGAGGGGCAATGAATCTCTAGAGCAGGAGTGTCAAACTCAAGGCCCATGGGCCAAATCCGGCCCGCAGGGTGCTTAGATCTGGTCCGCGTGGCCGTCCTGGAAATAGCAAATGACCAATCCTGCAGTGGCTCTGCCAATGAAAATGGAGCTTGGGAGGGCCTCACGTGGCTGTCCCAGACTCCGTTTTCAGCCATGATGGCCTCCTGCAGCCCTCTGCCATTGGAAATGGAGCTGGGGGGGGGCATATGCCCCCCCCAGCTCCATTTTCACTGGTAGAGGGCTGCAGGAGGTTGTTACAGCCGATAATGGGGCCCAGGAGCCCATTTTCATGGCAGAGCACTAGGGCCACCACAGGCACCCTCGAGTAATGTTATGCTGGACACACACACACACACACACACACACACGAAAAACAACTGTGCTGTGGACCTCAATGAAATCGAGTTTGACACCCCTGCTCTAGAGTGTCAGGCAAGAATCTTCTCTGGCCCTCTTCCCTGCCATTTTTCAACAGGATATTTAAATGCTATGTGTGATGCTTCCTACATTTGATCCTCTGTGACTCTGCCAAGTGTAGAAGGGGGAGCCAAAGTGAAAGAAAAGTGCTGGGATTGGATCAATTCCTTTTTATCCAGTTTTGCAACTCTGATGACCTCCTTAAGTATAGAAATGTGGCAAATTAAGCCACCCATGTTCACGTCTACATAGGTTTCTTGGGGACAAAATGGAAATAGTTTGCTATTGCCATATTCTAAAATGTTTCTTGATTCTGTCCTTCTTAGCTTTTTTCAAGATCATTGACAATCGGTGAGGGATTGATTTAGGATCAGTCGCTTAGCAACCATTCAAAATTATGATGAGTCTCCAAAAGGACCTCACAATCCAGTTTTGAAGTTCCAAAGTTGCCCACCACCATGGTCACATGATCACGTTTTGGGCACTTGGTGACTGGCCTGTAATTATAGCCATTTGAAATGCCTGCAACTTACCACATTTGCTGGAAATCAACATTTATTTATGTCTTCTGACAAAAACTGGCCCATAACAAAAAATAGGTTTGATCAACGTCCACGGTGTTCAACCACAATATTTGCTTAATGACTGCTGCAACAGAGGTCCTAATAATGTCTCAGGTCACTTGGTGATCCCTTTTACAAATATCACAATTTATTATCATAAATGATCTATTTGGACAGCTAGGTGCTTTCTATGTAAATGTTGGGTTGATCAAGCATTGCCAGGCTTAATTATTGTTGTATGTCAGGGACTACTGTAATGGATGGCCTTTTTTTGTTAAAAATCTGGATGGTTGATGGGCTTAGCAGGGGAGAGCCCATCACATGGGACTTTGCTTAGCAATTTCATCTACTGATAATTATTTATTGTTATTTTATCTCAGATTACTTCTTTCTTATATGGTGCCGCAAGTTGCATTGTTCAGGTTGGGCAGCAATATAAATTCATTAAATAATCTTTCACTATGGTGGGTTTCATCTGCAGAGGTGCCAATATTCTGAAATTATTTCCCTCTACCCCAAACATTACACCAAATTCATGGGGTTTCTGTGAATGATCTATTTGGGCTAGGTGCTTTCTGTGTAAATGTTGGGTTGATGTTTTTAATTTCTGCTTTTGTTTTTCTTCTCCCATCCCCCTTCCTTTATTGCTGTCTATATTTTGATAACCTTTTGAATTCAATAGTTTTTCTTATGCATTTATATTTTTCCAACTACTTTGAGGTGCTTTTCGCATAGAATTACAAAACAATGTAAGAATCTATAAAAGCAAAAAGCTACAAACACAGAATGTACTCCAGAATGAAAATATGATATAAAAATATAGCAAGGAGTAGGCCTTGACTTAGAGCAGGGGTGTCCAACCTTGGCAACTTTAAGACTTGTGGACTTCAACTCCCAGAATTCCTCAGCCAGCTTTGCTGGCTGAGGAATTCTGGGAGTTGAAGTCCACAAGTCTTAAAGTTGCCAAGGTTGGACACCCCTGACTTAGAGCCATTTGTTTAGCGACAATTCAAAGTTACAAAGGCACTGAAAAAAAGTGACTTATGACCATTTTTTACCACTTAACAACCATTGCAGCATCCCCATGGTCACATGATCAAAATTTGGCTGTCTCGTATTTATTTATTTAGCCACTGTCTCGTATTTATGACAGTTGCAGTGTCCTGGGGTCATGTGATCACTTTTTGCAACCTTCTGACAAAATCAATGAAGGAGACAGATTCACTTAACAACCATGTTACTAACTTAACAACTGCAGTAATTCACGTAACAACTCTGGCAAGAAAGGGTGTAAAATAGGGCAAAACGCCATTTAACAGCTGTCTTGTTTAGCAACGGAAAGTTTGGGCTCAGTTGTGGTGAAATTGAATGATTTATACAGCTTACTACCTTGGATGTGGGTGAATCTTCCAAATGACTCGTGGGATGGGTAGAAAACAAGGTTTGCCCCCATTTGGGGATCCTTCTGATGCCATCCTATAATATGCTTCCTGTAACACTGATTACTTTTCCTTTTTTTTTTTGGATCTGTCATTCCTCCAGGAGGCTTCAATAAATTCCAGGCTGAATGGCCCCATCTCTGTGAAACCAACCTGGATACAGCCAGTACCAGCAGCTCCCCCGTTCCCCCGGCAGCTCCCATCGTGGGGCTGGGAGGCCTGAGCTTAAGTTCAGATGGCTCAGATGCTGAGTCAGAGCCCCTAAGCAGCGGCATGGAGTCTGAAGGCGCAAGTCCCCCCTCCTTTCCTGTGCAGATCCTGCCCAATCTCTACCTGGGATGTGCCCGTGACTCTGCCAACATGGACACTCTGGCCAAACTGGGAATCCACTACATCCTCAATGTGACTCCAAACCTCCCAAACCTCTTTGAGAAGAATGGCGATTTCCATTACAAGCAAATTCCCATCTCAGATCACTGGAGCCAGAACCTTTCTCAGTTCTTCCCTGAAGCTATTGATTTCATTGGTGAGTGTCCGCAGGTTGGGGGGTAATAGTACCACGATGATGATGATTTGATGGATGATTTTATGTGCTTATATCATTTTTGACTCCTAGCAACCAGATAGATTTCCTCCATGACAATCTATCCCTATCCTGCTCTTCCAGGCCCCCCAACGTTGCAATCATCGCCACTATAAAACACAAGTAGTACATTATGTAATTGTGGGTACAGTGATATTCATACAACTTTGACTGGCGGTTTTTAACACTTTGACACTACGATAACTTACACCTTTAAAGATGAAGGGGAAAATTATTGATTTTTGTATTGAATTTATATAACTCCCAATCTCAAGCACAAGCAGAGTCACTTGTGACTCTGGGTAGCATTTACAATTAAACAAATGAACAATCCAATCATTAAATGGATAATTCGACCATTTAGACCAGTTTAAAAACTATGTCAATATTAACAGATTTCTCAAATATTAATGTTGATAAGCATAAAGATGCTTAAAATGCATATCTAAAACTAAATGCAGCACTAATAAACACTGCAAAAATACCGTGACCTATTTGTAACCTAATAAAGGTTTCTATCTTAAGCCTAACACTTAATACTACATAATATCATTATAGTTGTTTACACATATTAAAAAACAGAAAGGGACAACTTTTTTAAAAAATGCTCTTTGATTTCTAACTTACCCCTTCTTATGCTCCTTTCAGTATTTACAAGCATTTAAGCCTCCTTAGAAACCAACAATTCCCCCTGTCAAACACATTATCAACACATTATGTCCTGTTAACATATATATTACTCCACAGTTTAAAAGGTCAGCTGCTGAAAATCAATTAGCATGATTATTCCTCAATAAAGGGTTTTGTGGGGAGGATCTTCTAAGCCCAAATGGAAGTAGTGATCTACCATAATTTCCTTAGGCCTCTGGTCACCCTCAAACGACGTGTGTTCCTGGAAATAGAAGTCTAGCCGTGCTTGTCTCTCCAGAGGTCAGCTGTAAGGGAGAAACTCTTTATAAATAAATAACATTGTTCAGATTTCAAAGATTTCTGCAAGATAATCTGTTTAAGGTTTTCTGTGGTCTCTAGAAGGATGATCTCCAATAAATAACATGGGAGTTATTGAGAGTGCTTGCATTCTTTGCCCTAAATTGGAAAAAATTGCCCTTCTATAGTCAAATAATTTCAGTTAGTAAAGAAACTGAAATTTTTCCAATCCAGGGTCCATTATAATGAGTTGCCAAAGTTTGTGCAAAGATCAAAACGAAAAGGAGATCTGGATACTTCAGTTTCCAATGTACGTTATTGGCCTGTCACTCTCAGATGTCTCCTATTGCATATCAGTTATCAGATCAATGCTATGTCTGGCCCCCATGCTACGAGGAAGGCTCTGGGGGCCTAAAACGTGCACCCAGTCTTGACAGTTCCCAAAAACTTGTCAGGTTTCCGCATTGATCCTTTTATCATGCTATTCAGAACAGCTCTTTTTCCCTCGAGTGGATGAGGTACAATAAATAGGGCTCAAAGCTTGTGCAGAAATAACTCAGAGAGGGAAATGGAAAATGGGGTTTAATTCAGTGTGATTTGCTGGGAAATCTATTTAAAGCAAGTATTTTCAGGTATCCTGTGCTAATTTCCACTCATATTGCTAATAGACAAGGGTGGAAATTCAGATAGGGTCAGTTTTTTGTGCAGGGCCAAAGACCTTGTATCCAAGAACGGAGGAATGAGGGGGGAATGGAGGCTAAGTAGTCAAAGGTCAGCTCTTTGCACTCACTGAACCTGCAGTATTAATACAGATAGTCCTCAACATATAACTGTAATAGAACCTGCCCATTATGGTCGCATTTTGTAAGAATTTTAAAATATAACCAACCTGATTTTTAGATCTTTTTTGCAGCAGTCTAAACAAAAGCAAGTGCTGGTTTTTTATGAAACCATAATAAATCGTGGTCACGGGATGTTGCAAATGACCACATATGTGACCATGTTGACAAGCTCCTGAAATTCGGTCATGTGACCATGGACTGTCTGAACTTTGAATACAGATCGTAAGTCCCCTTTTTTGGGTAGGCCATAAGTCAAGGACTATTTGTAATGATGTTTCTCACTCTGATTGGTTTATCTAGCCAGAAACATGCATTTCTTCCCACCCATTTCTTTCTTTCTGCCATTGATTTGCAAACTTCTTTAGCCTCAGTGTTAAAAGAATCAAAGTTTTTTGTTCCCCCCGTTGCTATCAGCTGTTTCATCTTTCCCAGGTCTTGTGTCCTCTTGATAATGTGTTGGTATGGCCTGCAATGCTATGTAGAATATGACATCTCAGTATTAACATTTAGATCATGAATAAGTAAAGTGAATTATTGTTAAAGGTTTTTGCTCAGTTAGAAAGGTATTTCTGATTGGTTAACAACGTTTAATATGCACCTACAAAATCCAATTCAAATTCCACTTGCTTGGAAGTGGCGGCCCTTTATGTATGATTGCATTCACTTGACCCTCTCCCCCTTATCTTTTTGTCAGATGAGGCCCTCTCTCGGAACTGCGGCATTCTGGTGCACTGCTTGGCGGGGATCAGTCGCTCGGTCACCGTCACTGTAGCCTACCTCATGCAGAAGCTCAACCTGTCTCTCAACGATGCCTATGATCTGGTGAAGCGAAAGAAGTCCAACATCTCACCTAACTTCAATTTCATGGGGCAGCTGCTGGATTTTGAGAAGTCCCTGGGGCTTAGCCAGGGCAGTCGGCGGCCAGCCTCAGACCAGACCTGCTTCTTCACCTCACCAACCAATGACAGTGTCTTTGAGCTGGATCCTACGTAGGAGCCAGAAGGGTGCTACATTTTTGTCATTGTCCACCAACACCTCCTGTTCTTGGTTCTATCTGCCTGCCCTGGTGGCGGAGCCTTCTGGGACCAACTAAATACCTCACACTAGAGAGGGAGGTGCCTCATTCAGGAACGACTGCTACTTCCAGCAAAGGTTCTCATTGCCTTTTGGGTTTTTCTGAAATATCAACGGCAACGGTGTCCTTACTAATCACACAGCGAGACTGACATGGCCACATCAATAACCAAAGACTCTCCTCCTCCTCTCTTTCTCCCTAGAGCTCTTGTACAGACCAAGAAACCAACACTTTTCTTTGGGGGAGGGGACTATTTCTGAAATTTTGGGTCTGGGCATTACAGCATCTTGAACTTGATCCAGATCCGCCCTCTTTTAAAATTTAAATATTTGCAATGGAACATGTCAGGGCTGGAACCTGCCAGTTATTAATGATGTTGATCACATATTGAAGGTTTTATGGTTTTCTTGTGTTTCTCCTTCTCCAGCCATTATGCAGAAATTAGGCCGAGACTTGCACCTCTCCCATAAGAATCTTCTGCGGGCAAGACTTTTGATGAGATGATAGCGCATTCACCAGCTGATGTGTTAAGTTCCCACTCCCAATGCCTCCAATGAACATGGCCAAATGATGACCTCTTAACTGATGAAGGCTGCTCTGGAATCATTCCTCTCAGTTTGAGAAGTGAGATGCAGGAACATAATTCTAACATGGTTGTCCTGGGATGACTAAAAATATCTTAATAGAAAATTTAATGCAGAGTCCTGTGTTTTAGAAATGAAACCAGAGAATTTCCCAGATCTCTCTTGTTAAGACCAGGACGAATCATAGAATTGAGGAATCGGTGTAGCAGCTTATATAAACATAACCTCTGGAGAGATCTTAAAAAACTTTGATTAGGTCCTGTGATACAGGAACTGCAGAAATGGGTTTGAGAATCTGCAACTTTTTTTGATGCTAGGTGTTTATGTTCCCAGAACAGACTACAAAAGTTCCAGTGTGGGACTCTTTAAAATCTCCAGAGCTGTATTTCAGGTCCAGAATTGGAGCAGGTTTAAACATTTGTATGATAACCTTAACTCTCCCATTATTATTCCCAAATCTATAGATGCTCTCATCATCCCCAAAGCACCTCGCTCAGTCCTCTGTGGTTTGTTCAGGATTTAGGCAGACGGAAATAAAAATGGTGGGAGAAGCTTTGGAACAGAATCACAGTGAGAAGACATAAGTATTAGAAGCAAAAATATTGCTGTTGCACAACCCGGTCTTTGGTTGTGGGAGAAAATAGAGCAGCTCTGCATTTTGTATCTGTATTTGTACAAATGGTGAGTTTGTATGTGTGCCTTAATACTTGCATGAAAGCAAAGAGACCTGCGAATGTGTGTACTAGGCATTGTTTGCATAGTATCTGCCTGAAAGGGTTAATTTGTGCCCACATTTTATTCCCCAAATTTCAGCCAGGATGTTTTCAGTATTGGAGCTCAATTCCAGGATCTTGTGAGTTCATAATAAAAAAAAAAAAAACCTCTGAGCATTGTAGGGTGGAAAATGTATTCCAGAGGGACAGTGTTTCTTACGTAACAGAGTTTATTAGGAAGAAAACTGCAGACTTGGTGATTTCAAAATTTTCAATAATTATCTAAAATCATTAATCGCTATGTGTACATGATATGGTCCTTGTGGGCATGCTTAAAAGATGTCCAAGGTGTTCTAGTGACCTGCATTTAAGGCTTTTATTTTAGCTCTGTTTAGTAGGTCCACAGGAATCCAGAAGAACATTTTGTCTGCAAAATGAATCTTCCCGAGTCTGTTTTTTCAATGTTTTGCTTCCTTTTTCAGGATTTTTCTGGCCTTTGAGGCTATGAAGATACGTGCCTAGGGGCCAATACTTGCTTGAAATAATTTGAAATGGCTGTTAAGTGAGTTTTGGAAATATGGAGCTTCAGTGACCCTGCAATGCCTTACACGTTTTCCCTCTGATGAAAATAAATTAGAATAAATTAAGAATAAATTATGCAAAGCAGTCACACTGGCCAACTATTATGCAAAACGACTCTTATGCAAATTTGACCAACTAGCACAATTCAAGGTGATTGCAGTATTCAGGTTTGGTCGCAATTTGGGTTGCCTGAACACCGAACTTTACTGTCCATGCAGGTTACGCATAGTTCTGGCTCCCTGCATGCTCCAAACAGTCTACTTGAGTCTCCGACTTGGGTCTCTGTTTTCAAGTGAATGTAAATGATTGGAGATGGAAGGGAAGTGGGCCAGAATTGCCATTACCATGGACAACAACAACAGTTATTTTAATAAAGCGGGACTTTAAACAACACAAACAAGTGTGGATTTATTGGGAGACTTGAAGGTGATGCAGTTTCGAAGCAGCCCTGACCGTTTGGCTTTAATGAGAGACACTGATATAGAATTAGAAACCTTATTCTACTTGCAAGGGAAAAAAAACCCAGCCACTTTCTGCCAGCTCCCTGAATCTGAGTGGGCTTCCAGAGGATGTTTTTACTGGGCAATCAACCCTGCCTTACAAAAGAAAATTGTACGAGTTTGGAAGCTCATCTGCTATTGGTAGCCCATTGCAACTACTTTGTGTTTGCCCTTAACAACAACGAAATACCCACTAATGGTACTGTATAAAAACAGAGTGGTTGCAGGAATTGAGTACGCCTAGTGAAAAGAAGGGCTAGAAGTGACACGATAACAGTGTTAAAATAAGGGGTTGCCACAAAGAAGAGGGGGGCCCAACGTATTCTCCAAAACACCTGAAGGCAGGACAAGGAGCAATAGGTGGAAACTAATGAAGGAGAAATTTCCTGACAGAACAATTAACCAGTAGAACAACTTTCCTTCAGAAGTTGTGGGTGTTCCACCACTGGAGGCTTTTAAGAAGAGACTGAACCTGTCTGGAATGATATAGGACAGAGGTTCCCGAACTTGGCAACTTTTAAGTCTTGTGAACGTCAACTCACAGATTTCTCCAGCCAGCATAGCTTATTATTACCCCTTATTTTGGGGACCTCCTGCTTGACCAGGGGGTTTAGACTAGAAGATTTCCAAGGTTTCTTCCAACTTCTTCCAAGTTTAGTCTGCTAAACTTCACTTAAACTTTCTGATTCACAGCAACAAAGATCTTGTGAGAGAAAATCATTTATTGTGGCTTCACAAAAACAATTTTTTAAAGTGGAAGTCACCACAGTCTCATAAAATTTGGGGATCCTATGAGATTTGAGGCTTATGAGAAGTGGCACCCAGCATCTGAGAAAGTTGCCAAATGTTTTATAACCACCAAGTCATAAGATTCTTTGAAATAATAAATGTAGGAAGCATCTAGCATATAGAATAGTGTATACTATATAATAATTAAAAGGGAGTACATCATCAATAGGCTTAAAAAAGAATTGACAGCTGGTATTAGTATATGCCAAAATAATCTTTTCACCAGGAAGCACAACAGCCAAGAAAATTGTATTAGTCCATAAGAAGCAATAAGATTTTAATGGTAAACTCAAAAAAGGACAAACTCAAACTTCTACAAAGTTTTGGTTAACCTTTCAAGTTTGCCAGATATTTTCATCAGAAAAAATTCTGCCAACAACAACAAAGTGGTAATGACCCAAGGGGAGGAGGGGATGGGAAAAGGCTGACTTGATACTCAAAATGACCTGGTTAGAGTTTTTAAAAAAGAATCAAGAAGCATGTTCAAAAAGTTTCATTAGACCATATCATAAAGGTATGGCTAAGACACTTATCATAATGTTCTCATTTTTAAAAAAATGTAATGTGTTGGATTTATTTCCAGAAGCAGCTGTAGGTTAGGGATACCCAAAACATCAGGATACTGTAGATGTTTACATAAAATGTGTGTGTGTGCTGAGATAAAGATATATACAGTATATTAAAGCCACTGAAGAAATAGTCATTCCAAATCTGAAAGATAACCCAGATTTGGAGAGGGGGGGGAAATCGCCATTCTGGTTGTTTTTGTGCAGAAGAGAGGATGCCAGGTTGCTCCTTGCCAGATGCAGCAAAATAATTTTAACTCAAATACTTCGTTCAAATTGCTTGGATCCTTGGCTTTCATGGTGAGAACCTAAAAACAGAATCCCATAATTCGTCCAAGATTTTCCCTCACTGACTTCCCAGAGTAGCAAGGGGTTGACATCCAAGATGATGCTGACCTCCCAGAAAATGTTTTTTTTTCTCTTCTCGGCAGAGAGAGAGAGAGAGAGACTTTCCTGAAGATGCCATTCCTAACAACAACTTCCTCCAGGAAGATGGTACTTCTCTAGATCTTCAGCCCCTTGAGTGGGAGAAAGGAACAGGATGTTACGCAAAGGGTTGATGCAGAGCACTTCTTCAGGTCCTGCTACATCTCGTCAGGCCTCTGTTTTCAGATCTCTGACTGGCAATCAATCAGCTACCTTCCCCCTTTTGATCTGGGAGAGGGACGTGATCCTGTTCCAAGCATCAAATATCGAACAGAAAAGGCAGTTCCCCTTTTCAGTTCAGTCTTCACCCAAGCTTCCTTCCCTGGTTGTCCCCACTCTTCCCATCTGTGTCTGCTGCATGTCTTTTGGCTTTTTTATTTATTTATTTATTTATTTATTTAAACCCTCTCTCTTCGACTCTGTTGCTTAGTAACCAATCTCATTTCTGTTCCAAGAAGAGGGTGGAGTGGGAGGAAAATTACTTCTAATCCTGGAGGGTGTCCATATTGGCCATTCCCTCCCTCCACCTATTTTCTTTCCTTTGTTCTCCCCCTTCCTCAGCAGGAAGAGGTCCATGGCCGTGTAGGCTTTCTCGAGCATTATCAGCACCCACATCATGCAGGAGTTAGAGTCAACATGAACTGCAGCATTGTCCAAGTGCTTATTCCACCAGATTATAGTGGGACAAACTCCCACCGCTAAAAATAAATAAATAATCATGTGAGGAAAAACAGCGCCCAGCAGAGTCAACAGCTAAGCCCACTGCTCACTGTGAGGCAGATGTAATCTGAAAAGCCCACCTGGTAAAGAGCGTGAGGCAAATGAAGAAAATGCGGATTTGAAAATTCATCTATTAAAGATAAAGCTAAATGCACCAGACACAATGAAACTGACAGGGAGTTGAGAATCGGCGTTATATAAATATCATAAATAAATAACACGGTGTAAATATTTTTCGGTAAAGCATCCATGGCAAAAAAAAAATTCTATATCAAATAGATGAATACTGTATGTATGCCTTGACAGAACATTTATTAAGGGTAACTGAAAAAAACAGAGACATTTTAAGATGTGGAAATGCTGATAGGTAAGTTTAGTATATGAACTCTTGCAAGAAAGGAATATTTGTCAAAAGAAGTGAAAACGGCTATGTATTAAGACAGTGATTCTGCCTATTTTATTCCATGGCAGTAGGAGTTGGATGTGTCACAAAAGTAACTCATGTGCAGTGAGAAGGCAGCGCTTGGGTGTATGCAATGAAGAAGATGTAGGTTCAAGTATGGGTGGTGCATGAACCTGGAAGTAGGTGGTGGTTTGGTCCAGGGGAGACATGATAGCAGTGTTCCAATGCTTGAGGAGCTGCCACAGAGAGGAGGGGTCAAGCTATTTTCCAAAGCACCTGAAGGCCAGACAAGGAATAATGGATGGAAACTGATCAAGGAGACCTAGAAATAAGGAGAAATTTTCTGACAGTGAGAATAATCAACCAATGGAACAGCTTGCCTTCAGAAGTTGTGGGAGCGTCATCACTGGAGGCTTTCAAGAAGACACTGGACTACTATCTGTCAAAAATGGTGTAGGGTCTCCTGCTTGGGTAGAGGGGGTTGGACTAGATAACCTACAAGGCCCCTTCCAACTCTGTTAATCTGTAAGTAGAAAAAATAGGAGAGAATTGCAAAATAAATATAGGATGAAAGAGTGAATGGATCAAGAGAAAACTGGTTGAATGGAGTGAATGAGATCCTTAGCAAGAGAGAGGTGAGGAGTTTCAAGGGCAAAAGGCAATGTGTGATGTGGATCACTGCAAGTTTATAAAGCTATGGAGAGGTAGAATGGGGTTTGGGGTAAACTGGTTTTAGGGTTTATATCTTATGCCTTTAATTTTAGTATTTAGTTTTAGTATTTCTTACCCATTTTCTGTGCTCTGTGAAATGATACGTTTGATATTGTATATATCTATGTATCTATGAATGTAATAGTTCAGGTAGTCTTCGACTTACAACAGTTCGTTTAGTGACCGTTCAAAGTTACAAAGTTACTGAGAAAAATGACGGTTGCAGCGTGGTCACATAATGCAAAATTCAAAGGCTTGGCAACTGACTCATATTTAGGACAGTTGCAGTGTCCCAGGGCCATGTGAACACCTTTTGCAACCTTCTGACAAGCATAGTCAATGGGGAAGCCAGATTCACTGAACAACCGTTTTACTGACTTAAAAGTGCAAAATTGACTTAACAACGGTGGCAAGAAAGGTCGTACAGTATGGCAAAATTCACTTTAAAGCAAATGTCTCACTTAGCCACAGAAATTTTGAACTGAATTTTGGTCATAAGTCAAGGATTACGTGTACTGCAACAGCTGGAGGAACTTCCCAGCTTTCCATCTTCTAGATCAGGGGTCACCAACCTTTTGGATCTCAGGGACCACCAAACTCATCATTTTAAATCCCACGGACCAGAGACCTTGGGAAAATCCCAAAAAAATCTGCAGGAAAATTCCCCACCTTGTTTTCCTACCAATCGATAGTTCTTTATTTGGGATCGCAGAAAACTGTCTCCAGCTCTGTACTCAGGGAGGGAGGGAGAGAGAGAGAGAGAGAGAGGGAGGGAGGGAGAGAGACTTTTGGCTTCATGCAAGGAAAGCAGCAGAAGCAGCAGAAGTCTTTCTTTCTCTCCCCCAAACTCTGCCAGAAATGAGTCTTTGTGAGACTTGTCACACCAACCTAGCCTCTTGGAGCAGAAGGACTTGCAGAGTCCCAAAGACTCATTTCTGGTGGAGTTTGGGGGAGAGAAAGAAAGACTTTTTCTGCTTTCCTTGTATGCAGCCAGAAGCAGAAGAAGAAAGAAGCAGAAAGAAGCAGCCCGGTGGCCAGGCCAGTTCCCCCTCTGCCCTTTCCCCCTTCCCCTCACTACCTCATGTTGTTCGCAATGCAAGTGACGCAAAGCCTTGTGTTCCCACACAGCTTGGATTAATTGCTTTGGGGGTGACATTTCTCTGCGGACCACCAAAAATTTTTCATGGACCACCAGTGGTCCCCAGCCCACTGGTTGGCGACCACTGTTCTAGATGTATTAAAGGGCAACACCTAGGAAATTTCCCATAATAAGAAATGGGGAGTTCATAAAATGCAAATTGTCTGAAGAAGGCTGAAGAGAGTGCCAGCTTTGCATAGGAACATGGAAACATCTTGCCATGGATCTTTATGTACAGGGACTGGCCCTGGGCTATGAAGTCCTAATATATGGGTCTTCCTGCTTGGGGGGGGGGGCGGTTTTGGACTAGATGACCTCCAAGGTTCCTTCCAACTCTGTTAATCTGTTAAATGGAGATCATAGCCTTCTGTATCATTTGAGGCAGTTTGGGAGAGACCTCCGTAGTTTATTTATTTTATTTATTTATTTGATTTGTCAATTGTTTACAAGATAATAAGTATAAGTGTATACATAGTTGTGAATACATGAGATGGGTACATATAAGAAAAATAAAAGAATAGAGAAACAATAGGACAGGGACGGTAGGCACGTTGGTGCGCTTATGCACGCCCCTTAACTGAATACAGGAATACCTTAACCACTTTTAGTACAATATTGAATTACATGTGAGTCTTCCAGTTTAAAAGAAAAATATAAACAAACAGTTCCGCGCTTGTCATTTTAAGCTTCACAACTAAAGTGTAAGGAAACTGAGCTGGCTTCCACTACAATGCCAGAAATGTTATGTGTCTCCGTCGCTCCGGCTGTATTTCTGCTGTATCTCTATTAAAGAGATAGGAAGTCCAACCGGAAAAAATAAAAGCTGGGGATTGAGAGAACTAGCTGTCCCCGGGTCTCTCTAGGCCTCTCTCTTCCACACGCACATTTATGGTTCTCGGGCTAGAAGCTTCCGTTCCCACCACCACCCTTCCCCTGTTTGCAGTCCCTTCCTGCAAGCTGTTTCCGAGGGATTAATTCACTCACTTTTCTTCCTGTTTGAGGACAGGAAGGGCAGCTTCCTATTCAGAGGAGTTTGCTGTCGCCTGGGTGGTCATTCTTATTCTTTCTCCATTATTGTACGCTGTGTGCTTATCATCTGTCAACCTCCCCTCCCCTCCCCTCCAAAAAAAAGTTTTAAAAAGGGGATATTAACATGTTTACAGGTGGAAACTTTATAGAATTGCCCTAATGGCTCTTGCGAGCTTGAGATCTCCTTGGGTGGACCTAAGACCAAATTATATAACAGTTGCCCTGTTTATCCTGCAGTACAAAGAGTAGCATGAAAGGCCTCCCTCGATCAGATGTTATCCCTACCACATCCTGCATGGTTTCTTAGCCTCCTTTCCTTCCCTTACTTGGTGCCATCCAGAGGTGTTGAATTTAAGCCTTAACCAACATAACCATCAATAATATCGGAAATATGTGACCAATTAAGGGCCGACATGTCTGGACTACAAAATCAAGGCCACCACTAGTTGGCAACAAAGAGACAGTTTTTCTGCATCTCTTTGCTGACCTCTAGTGGTCAGTGCAGGAATCCTACACAGATTGCTGTCTAGCTTCGGCTTGAACATATGTCAGGATGAGGAGCTCACCAGCTCTCTTGGCCCCTCACTCTATTGTCAAACTATTATTAAGATGGAGGGTGGGTTCTAAAATTTGGTCAGAATTCACCTTTCTGCAATTTAAATCCCATTTTCTGCTTCTTATGTTCCAGAATACGGGACAGCAGCTCTAGACCTTCTTTGAGAAAGCTCCATTTTGGTGCAGTGCCATCCTAGCCTCCCTGTTTTTTTCATAAGGCTAAACATATCCAACTCCTTTGATGTCTGTGTTCATCTACTGTGCGCCCTGATTGGTTGTTAGCTCTTCGTTAATTTATATTGCAAGGAAATAAACCTGCCAGGTCTCATAAATTCTTGGCAACGAAAGCTAGTCAGAACAGTATGTTTCATTGAAATTCAATGATGGAAAGGTGGCTATCTGGAGGAATCCTTAAAGTCTTTTTTGAACCCAAAGATACCATAATTTGAAATATATAAAATCTGTAATTTGAAATCCCCGACAAGCCCTGGTTTGTCACACGGCTGAGTGTAGGGTAACCAAACATTTTGCTTTAGCATGGCATGCAAACGTAACCTTTATGGTAGTCATACATTTTATAGGTGGACAGATTCTCCCCATCACTTGGCTGTTTTTCTTTTTCCCAGAAAACCTGCTTTCAGAATGGAAATGCAGCAGAGAAAGGGGGTGCATTACTTGCTCAAGATTTCCTGAATGAACTCCTGCTGACTCCCTTCCCTGCAGGGTATTAGATGGTCTGGTTCCAGGACAAATCTTGAGGGATAATATGAAGCAAGGAAGTAGCAAGGGAAGAAAAGATTAAGCACCACCCCATATGCCTGTCATCTGTGAGACCATTTTGAAGCAGGTCAAAAATGCTGCATTACCATTCTACACACTTGATAATGTGTTGACTTTCTTTCTTCTTTCTTTCTTTCTTTCTTTCTTTCTTTCTTTCTTTCTTTCTTTCTTTCTTTCTTTCTTTCTTTCTTTCTTTCTTTCTTTCTTTCTTTCTTTCTTTCTTTCTTTCTTTCTTTCTTTCTTTCTTCTATCTATATCTATCTATCTATCTGTCTGTCTGTCTGTCTGTCTGTCTGTCTGTCTTGACACCTGACAACTACACGGACAAAGTCTTATAAAGTTTCTACTGACTCCTGTTATTTCTAGGCACTTGATTATCCAGTCATGTGACAGGAAATCAAATACCTTTCTGTAACCAATCCAAGACTGAGCATCTGCCTCCTTTATTCAAGCTGCATTCTTGTTGTGTTTCTTTGGATTGTCTCATAGTCGCACTGAGCACTGCACTGTTTCTTCTTTGTTTAGGTGTTGACTGGTTCACTGAAGATACTCCACTGATGGATAGGTTAAATATATACAGTATATATATATATAATTGGCGAGACTGCCCATAGTTCAAGATTTGTATCTGCTGATATTCTTGGCTATAGCTGTTAATTGCTGATTTATTATTTCCAAAGCTTCCTTGGTCTTCCTTGATTCTAGATTATAGTTCTTGATCAAGCATTCTTTGGTCTTCTTGTTCTCCAACTGTTTTTCCTTTCATCTGTTCTAGCCTACTTACATCTGATCTTAGTATGCTGATCTTATTTTCCAGCCTGTTCTTCCATTTTGGCGGTGCACTGTTTAACTTTTTTCCTTTTTTGTTGATTTTGTATCGAAACTGTTCAATTGTAACTCCAACCATGTCTTTGTGCAATATATTACAGCTAATCCCCAGGTTATGAGCATTCATGTAGCACCTGTTCGAAGTTATGAGATAAGCACCTCCTAGTGTTCACGATCAAGTCCCAAAATTACAAATGTTGCAGCATCACAGCAGTTGTTCATCCTTATGAATGACTGCAGAGGTCTGTAACATTCATCCTATTCCCCCCCCCCCGCTCCCCGGAACTGCTTCCCCCTTCCATCCTGCCACACTGAACTCACTTATAAGATCTGTCTCCTCTTTGCCATGGTTTCAAAATGGAGCAAATCCCTCTGTTTTCAAAGGCCCCATATTCATGCAGATGAAGCTTCCAGTCCCTGTCAGGTCTCCATCTGGGCAAAAAGTGTCCTGGTGATGGTGGAAAGGAATTGGGGGGGGAGGGGGAGTAGGAGAGGTGCCATAAACACTTTTCACACCCAGGAGCTTCCATCGACTCTCCTCTCCCTCAAAGGGAAAGAAACTATGGCAGAGAAGAGGCAGATCTTTGCAAGGTGAGTCTGGTGCAGCAGGGAGGGGGAAGCATGAGGTATCTTAGTGGGCTGGGGAGGCCTTGGGGGCCTGTTCCATCAGTAGGCCCACCCATGACCTTCCCCACCCTGAGATACCTCATGTGCACTTAACAAACCACACATTCATCCATGCATTAAATTAGTGAATGCATGGGTGAAAGCAGGGAGTGATCTCATTCAAGGTACGAGATTCACTCCCACGAATCCTTGAGGTACAAATGGAATGGGCAGGCTCCATTTCATTCGTAACTCGAGGACTACCTGTAATTGATATATTTCTTACAGTGAACTGGTGCTTATATTACAGCATTGGCATCCTTTTATACTTGTGCTAGCTTTTTCTGTGTTACAATGCAGGCAACTATTGTTTTTGTACTGTTCTAGATGTTCAGATGCTTTGTTATTTCTGAGGAAAAGCCAGAGTTCAAGGCCCGCTGCTTTGGGAATGAAAATGATTCAATAGCAAAGATGACTTCCTCTACTGCTGACTCCCCTTGGTTTGCCTCTACAGTCTGAGCTACTTCTGCCAAGGCTTCAATTTCATTGTCCAGGGTAGGCGTTTGTAGTTCTTCTCATTCTGCTTCTGTGAATATTTTGTTTTGTAGTATAAATCAACAATGCAAAATTTGCTAGACCATTATTTCTGAATCTGGATGTTCTTTCCAGAACTACTGCGTTCTTTTCAGATATCCTCTTCTCAGTGAACTTAATTTGAAATAGCAGATTATTTATTTTCAATCTTTGTAAAAGGCAAAATGTTTATACTGGTAGAATCGTATACTGCTTCAAGTACCAAGCTTGGATTGTCATCATCACTGAACCTGCTGACAGAGTACCTCAACTAGATACAATGGGATAGTGGTTTTCAATTCCTGGGCCATGGCCCATCTACGGGCCTTGAACCATTTGGAACCAGGCCGTGGAAATGGCTGGTGAGCGCACATGCACATCCCCATTTGTGCGAACAGTGGGAGAGTATATGCGCACACATTTGCCCACCACTTGAGCAGAACCATCCCCTCTCCACCTCCACCCCCACCCCCACCAATCTACAAAATCAAAAAGGTTGGAGAACTCTGCAATAGAAGAATGCTGGTAACGATCATGGACAATGATCACCCCAAAAAGCATTAAGTTCCCTTTCATGGGCTCCCAATCTGCTTAGGCTTTATTGTCCTTTGAAATTGGCCACCCCATCCTCTAACAGAGCCATGTATATCACCCCCAGAATCACAAGCTGCTATATCAATTTAATGAATAAATAAAATAATACCTGTTGATCCATTTTAATTTTAGCCCACAGCTGTTACATTAGTAATATACAACTCTGCAGTGCATCCAATTAAAATTAAACACTCAGTTATTAAAAATGCAATGTAACATCAAGAGGTCTAAGATCCTACAAAAAGAAAAATGAGATTTTAAAGAAATGTTGTAGTTGTCTTTTTAAGTATCAAAACAACTGTTGTTATATACAACTGTTTCCCCCTTGAACAGTTATGGTTTTAATAATGGATCAAGCTGGGAACAAGTTGAGGGTGTCATTATAAATAAAGCTGGCCTCCCATGCTCTACTTTGGAGAAGTTATTGCCAACTGAGAAATTCTGGGAATTGAAGTCCTCACATCTTAAAAGTTGCCAAGATTGAGAAATACAGTGATAGAAATTAAACTGTTCTAAACTCACTCTCAGGTGCTCCTAATGCCTGCTAAAGTAGTCAACAAAGCTACTGGTAGCAGTCTCTGAAACTTAAAAAGAAAAAAGAAAAGTCAAGATTTCATAAAGATGTGATGTAAACACTGAAAAAAAACACAGGCATCCCTCCTCCCTTGTAAATACCCCATTCCCTCATATTTGTGGCTGCTGAGTAGGAAGAGTAAGCTCTTTGGGGGAAGCTACATTTCCTCTTCTCTCACAGGAAGAAGCCAGATCTGGCTCCAAGGTCATGCTGGCAGGAAGAACTTTAATTCCGGGGCAAAAACCAGGAGGACAACAAAAATAATATTTTTAGAGCAATGGAACTGTTCAGGAGAGGTTCTCACCGAGTTTGATCCAAACATGCCTTTCCTCACCCTGAATTAGTTCAGTGGAAAAAGAGATAGAAAGAAAATGTTATAGTAATTTTTAGCAGTAGCTATTATGCCAATATCATCATGTCACCAAAGCCTGCATGTTGAAGGAACCAACCAGCTTGCCCCTTAAGACGGAACAAAAAAACTTCCACCTTACCAGAAAAGCTTGACATTTTTCTTAAAGGCCTCAAATAAAACATACAGTTGGTGAATATGGTATTTATTTCATTTTATTACATTTGCATTGATTATATTTATGATAATGTAAAGCAACCAGCCCAAGTTTCACATAAAAATAAAAGCCTTTAAATAAGACCAGACCACAAAAATCCAGGTCACCATTTAAATCAGGGGTTCCCAAACTTGGCAACTTTAAGACTTGTGGACTTCAACTCCCAGAATTTTCCAGCCAGTGTCAGGATTCCAGCAATTGCACTAATTAAATCATGATTCTCGAGCCAAACTTCAAAAAACTTCAAAAGATTCATTAGAGCCAATGTACTGGCACTACCCTGTATGAAGCCAACTCTGACATATGTAATTTACAGTCACCTCTGACCCTGTTTCCGCCTCCCCCCCACCCCGGGTCTGTCATAAACCAGATCCTCCAACTGAGCACGTTCACAGACTGGGTGTCATCATTAACGTTCTCCAATTAAATATATTCACAGGCAAAAACTCTGGTATTTTAGTTACAATCTTTTAAAGATAAGAGTTGGAATGTACTTTCGCTTTCAACTGCTGCACTGCTCTTCCATATTTCCTTCTCCACCCCCACCCTTTTTTAATGGCAACTACTAAAACAGGTGTAGGAATGTTTTATGAGTTGACAGCCGGCTATGCTGGCTGGAGAATTCTAGGAGTTGAAGTCCACAAGTCTTAAAATTGCCAAGTTTGGGGACCCCTGATTTAAAATAAAAGCATGATGAGATGGGGGGGGGGAAATGGTCCAGACTTCATTTGAATGGTCTCTGGAACAGCTCAGCCTTCGACAGTTTCCTGAATGTAGCTGGGGGTGGGGTCCACCCTGATCTCCATTGGGGGACTGATCCAGAGAAGAGAGAGACGATACAGAAATAGAAATAAGAGAGAGATGAGAGAGAGAGAGAGAGAGAGATTGTGAGACACTCTTGTCTTCATGACTCTTCAAAGTACACAAATCCACTCTTGGCATCTCAACAGGTGCAGTGCTGATAACACACCTCAGAGCTGTGAAGAACTCTAAGTACTCGCTTCTGCAAATCAAGCCGCTACTAAAAAAAAAAAAAAAGGAGGATGGCAAAAATCAGTCCGTGTTTTTCCTGTTCAGCTGGCAACTTTATTCCCAGGTTTCCCGAGGGCTTCCTGGATCCTGCTTCAACTGTACAGGCTTTACAGGGGAAAAGAGGGAGGAGAGTCACTGCAGGAGAGGCCAGCTAAGTCCCTCTTGCTTCTCTTATTCAATGCTTTTAGCCTCCTTCCTTCTATACGCCCACACAGCAGGCTGCAGCCTCTTTTTCTGCACTCCCCAAATAAATGGCAGGGATAAGCACTTTAGAGCCCAGGCAGGGCAGGCAGGTAGGACCCCTGAGATGGAAATCAGTCCAGGAGGAGGAGGTTGTTTTGCGGGGTTCCAATGAAATGTGTGGTGAGGTGTGATTCAGCCAGGAGACAAGAGGGATTTGTCATCAGCAATGGTTGCATAACTCTCTTGGCATTGCCAGCAGCCTCATATAACACCCACCAAATTAGCATGAGACGCCAACACATCCCCAGACTCTGAAAAGGGGCATGTCTGCCATCTACTGGAAGATCAATGAACTTTTTTTTTTCCCCCTCTGGTCAATCCTGTCTGGTTCTTGGAGACTGTCTGGAAAAAGTCCCTGCAGTTTTCTTGCCAAGGGTTTTCGGAAGTGGCTCACCATTGTTTGCTTCCTAGAAGAGCTGAGAGAAAATGACTGTCCCAAAGTCATCCAGTTGCCTTTGTGCTCCGGGTGGGACTAAAACTCAGTCTTCCCCAGTCTCTAGGTCTGCGGGGGCCAGGCGGGAGGTTGGGGGTGGGAAGACAGGTGAACTATACTAGTAGACAACTTGGTCATCTGCTTTCTCTCTCAATCCTGCTCCCCAGCTTTCTTCACAGAATAGTTAGGATTTGCCATGCTGCTTCTCTAGAGGGAGATTTTTTTTTCCTCATTCAACCTGCTTTCTCACAAAAAAACGACCATGGTGTCAGAAGCTATATCAAGGAAAAGGTAAAAGTTCCCCTCACACATACATGCTAGTCGTTTCCAGCTCTTAGGAGGTGGTGCTCATCTTTGCTACAAAGCCAAAGAGCCAGTGCTGTCCAAAGATGTCTCCGTGGTCATGTGGCCGGCATGACTAAACGCTGAAAGCGCACGGAACACCATTACCTTCCCACCAAAGTGGTCCCTATTTTTCTACTTGCATTTTTACATGCTTTCGAACTGCTGGGTGGACAGAAGCTGATATAAGTGACAGGAGCTCACTCCATTACGCGGCGCTAGGGATTCAAACCACTGAACTGCCAACCTTTCTGATCGACAAGCTCAGCATCTTAGCCACTGAGCCACCACAAAAGAGGAGTCAAATCAAACCTGGTTATTACTTGGCTGTGGACAAAAATTCCAGGGGTGCCTGTGGGCTAGGCTGAAACATCTAAAGAACATTGTAAAAAAAAGCTAATGGAGAGCCACTTTTCTGTCATTACTCAGAAACCTGTGAAACCTTGCCAAAACATCAACAGGAGTCAACTTTGATACAATGGAGACTTTGTCTTTAGACTAGGTTTCTCAACTTTGGCAACTTCATGTGGACTTCGACTATCAGAATTCTCCAGCCAGCATTCCAAGTATTCTGGGAGCTAAAGTCCATGCATTTTAAAGTTGTCAAAACTGAGAAACACTATTTTAGACCACAAAAGAGGAAGGGGCAGAGAAGCATCTCAGGTTTGGGATATAGTCTCAAGAGGCAATAGCATCCCTGTAAATAGCAGTTTTATAGCGTTAAGGATGGAGCAAGGGTGACCTATATGCAGGACAGAAAAAGCTGTATTTATAATGGATTTTTATTGTTCCATGAAATGTGGCTATGCTTCAATCGTTTAAAATCCTATAGGTTCAGGGTAACTTTAGCTTTTATCTTTGCCAGCATGATCAAAATAGGTAAGTGAACTGATTCTAGTGCTGGCTGATCATTCCCATCAACACAATTCAATCTTCCTAGAGTATGTCATGTGGAGAAGAGCTGATCCATTTCAAAAAATATAGGTGTCCCTTCAAACATGGCATAACTGTTGAACTTAATACCATCTACATAAGTGAGAGAGAAAGAGAAAGAGAGAGGAAGGAAGAAAGGAAGGAAGGAAGGAAGGAAGGAAGGAAGAAAGAAAGAAAGAAAGAAAAGAAAGAAAGAAAGAAAGAAAGAAAGAAAGAAAAGAAAGAAAGAAAAAGAAAGAAAGAAAGAAAGAAAGAAAGAAAGAAAGAAAGAAGAAAGAAAGAAAGAAAGAAAGAAAGAAAGAAAGAAAGAAAGAAAGAAAGAAAGAAAGAAAGAAAGAAATAGAATGTCTTCATATGCCAGTTTAAAAGCTGAACTTTTTCCTGTTGTCCAAAAAGACCTTGTTTAACTTCTATTTATTCAGTTGCTAATAAACCTATGCAATTCACCCTGTAGATTTTTAAATAAGAGGTATTTAGAGGCTGATACCAATATAAACAGAGGATAGCACTTCCATGACTCAGGAATTTGCTGGGTTGAACCATAACAAGCAATGTGGGTGTCAAGAAGCCATCAAGTCTTCTATTGTTCATTTATTCTCCGCTCTCTTCGTCCTTCATTCTTCTCCTTGTGTCATGACAAGCAAGTTGACAGGTGCGTTGCGCAGCGGGTGGAAGAAGTGAACAGATGGAACAGAAGGAAGCATGGAAAAATATGGAGAGTAACTTTCCAATTGCAGCCTACCCAGGAACTGGGTTTCTCTGTACGTGCATACAAAAACAAAAACAAAAACCAAGCAACTTGAGATACTTCCTGAAAGAAAAAAAGGCATATTTCCAGCTAACTCTAAGCTTACATAACTCAGGAGCTCTCAGATAGGAAATTGCTTTTCTTAATATATTTGAGTTTGGATCGCATACAAAACCACCCATGTTGGCCAAAACATGATTTTATTCATAAATATCTTCATTCTTCTTTACAATCATGTTTTTTCACATCTGAACTTTGAGCCAAAATTAGAAGTTACAACAGGTCTGATTTATACATTGTACTAAAGTCATATCAATCATAATTTGCAAATTATATTGACTGGATTCATATATGTACTAAGCTATAATGGAGTTTGTTAAGCTGCTGGTGAACACCAGGTCCAACTGAAATATGACCTCATCTATTTACAGTGCGGGGATGGTTGAACAGGTGAATCTGGTGCATATTACTGACACATGGTTAAGTGAAGTTGGAGATCTAGTCCATCATCAGCCTTTCCTGAGCTCCTAGATCTTTGGAAGGGCTGATGGGAGAGCTGCCCCAGCTTTGTAGTGCCGAGGGACTTCAATTCAGTGCCATGTCCAAATGTGCTGAAGATTTCATGACAAAACTAGCTTGTCCTGGAATATCTCACCCCCCAATGGATATAGGTCATCACATAGACCTGATGTTCATCTCAAAGTACAGGGCATGTGATCTGAATATAGAGGACATAATCATCAATCCTTTGGCATGGCGAGATCACTTCTTGGTCAAGCCGCACATTATTTGCATCCCTGATTCCTTCAAAGATAGAAGACCACTTTTTCTCCTCAAAGTACTTAATAGATTTGGATGATTGGATTTTTCCAGTAACCTTTTGTGGAAATTAGAAAAGACAGCGTTCTTGCTGCCACTGTGACACATATGTTAGATTATTTACTGATAACATTGCTCATATTCATTCAGGATTGGGTGCCACGTGGGCAGGATCATGCATGACAACTGAGGTAATGTGATGTAATATTATCTGGGATTCAATGGCCTTCTGGAATCTGAGAAAATCAACAGCAGCCTATGTACAGTAGTGTAAGTTTCATTGTTTATCGGCTAGGACAAAGTAAATTTAATCTCTTAGAAACTGCTTAGGATAGTGGCTGTTGTCTTGTTGAGAGTTGCAGGCATGAAATGGTGCCATTGATCCTTCTCAAGCTTCACTTCCAAGTATTTGTCATGAGCCATGGAGATGAAACCAAATAAAGAAAAGCTACCAAATTCTCTTCTCCCTTGGCTGCACTCTCTAGCCATTGCCATTGAAGAGCCACGTGCAGTTCCAAGGATTGTATTTAATGTCATATCAAGCTAAAACCCATCTGGATAAGTTATTTCTAAATTATCTAATAGAGATTCTTGAGGGTTTCTAGGTTCTGAGAGAAAGATTGGTTTGCAATCAAAGTTCCAATTGTGTAGGGAGTCAAATCCACTGAACACCCTGGCAACATTTGCCCAATCCATTCAGCCAGCTTTCTCCAGCTTGGGCATCAGGATCCTCTTTCAGCCCGTTTATGCACATTGGATGTTAAATTTGCTGGTCAAAGAGGCCCACCCCTGGATAGAAGGAAGGTGTCCCGCAGGGGGCCAATTGGAGCTCAGCAGGTTGCACACCTCCCTCAGGCTCATCCTCCAGTGACACAGAATAGGTGATTGCCTGTTTGATGGAAAAGACCATCTTCTGGACAACTTTAGAACAGTAAGATTCCCAGGGTCACTTGAGAGCATTCCAACCAGCATATCAATTGAATCCCCAGATCTTCTGGAGAAGGAAGATGAACCACTAAAACTCATGAGGAAGAAAGAGGTGACCACTGTGTCACTGAACAAAAAACAGGCGTTCCACAACCATATTCCTGTTTTCACCAGTTTATTTGACACATTTGTATAAGGGGAGGGAAGCATGAAGGAAAACAATTCCCATCCATCCCACTAAGAATGTTAAGAAAGTCTCCAATTCCAAGCAACTCAGCAAAGTAAACGTCCAGTCCAGCAGGCAAGCTACAGACAGGTGGTGCAAAAGGTGGAATATAACTACTGGCCTCGCTACCCGTTTCCCTGTCAATCACTGTCTTTATGTTGGAAATCTTGTGGCTACCCTATTGATTGGGGTGGGGGAGCATCCATGGCTCCATTTCAAAAAGCATTTCTCCTTCCACTTACAGCGGCTGCCAGATGGACCTTCTAACATGTGCTAGCAAAAAAATTGCTAAAATATCATCAGAGAGATTTCTTCATCATCCTTTGGTCAGTAATACCTCCCTACACATACACATATTATTTTTCTTTTTTTTTCTCTTTACCACCGATAATCCATTTAGCTAAAAACAGAACAGAAACACTATTCTACAAAGTCAAAAAAAATCTTCTATACTCCTTCACTATCAAAAATTTTGAGAAAATGCCCTGGTTCACTTACTCCCATATTCCAGGATGGTGATTATTTTAAACAGTAAACTAAAATTTCAAAGTACAATTTCTTTTTTTATATAATTTGCTCTATCTCTCACTTCTATTAATCTTTCTCCTTTTTCCCTTTCAAGGTCAAAAAAATATCTATGTAAGCGAATAGCCAATATATATATTGTATTTTTTAAAATGTTCCTATTTGCTCCTTTGGAATATTGACATAGAAGAGGGAAAAGATGCGCACAAACCTTCTAGTTGGGGATATCAGGATCCCTGCTGATATCATTTTATTTATACATTTAACAACCTTATTGGACCTCTTAATGTTGCAGGTTAACCTTTTCATGGTTGCCAAATGTCAAAAAGCCTACATTACACTAGGAAGTCTTTACTGAAAACTGGATAGTATTTTGAGATTCTGGCATAAATTTAAAAAAAACAGTGTGCAAAACATTAGCACATGTATTTTCAAAACAACCAGGGGGGTCTGAGGGAATAAAGGCTTGGTGGGATGACATGTAGAAGTTTGAGAAGATCCTGTCATAATCTGCTTGCTAATGTAAATGGAATTTTTGCAATGAGGGAAACACATCACGTGGATTCATATTCCAGTCCCACAAAGTACAAAACCTGAAAAGCAATGATATAATGGAAACGAAGGCTCATGGATGGAAGCAGCCTAGATGCTGAAGCCATCCTACAGATGGTGGCTCATTTCTATTATAGGGAGAGGGATACTACAGTAATAGTTTTAATTTTAATTCGCTTGGAGCATCAAACTCCTCCAGAAGTCCATTTCTTCTTCTGACAGGACCCCGCTGGCTCGCTGTTTCCATCGAATTCCGACACGGTCTTCTTCTTACTCAGCCTAGCAATTACAATACAAACTAAAAACCCAACCCAGATGTGAAGATTCAACAGCAGATGGAACAACCTTTGTTTTGTATTACCTACAAGTCAAACATCAGATTGGACAGTTGCTTCCTAGGCCAAGGAGATGCATCAGCTCACTGCCTTGACCCTACTTTAGGCATTACACTGGCTCTTCTTCTTAAACAAGCAGCTCATTTTTAAAACACTGCATATATTCAGCAGTGATCTTGTCCGCCCAAAATCTCACACATATTTCAAACGGTTACAACATTGCTCTAAGATCAGAAGGAAGTTCTATCCTTTGGGGAGTCTGGCAACACTCAGGCATACCCTACTAAGGTTCCCCAAACACCTACTGAATTTCATTTTGATCCTGATTCAACTTGAGCTAAGGTAGCTGAGATTCACGATATCTCAGAAAAAGCCCTCGACTTTGCTGTGGCAGCTCCCATCTTCCTACTGGAAGAGAGTCCCTTCTCTTCCAACAACAGCGTGGTCAGGTTTCACTGTATTCCTTCAGCGACACCAGCTGTTCCCTTCTGTGGAAAGCTATCCTTCTATGACTCAGGAGGACAGGAGGAGAATTAGCTTCTCAAAGCAATTTTGAAATCAACCCCAACAGCTGGCGAAGAATGGCTGGGAGTTTTATTTCCCTGCCACCACCATCTCCGCTGATTCTCCGGTAGGTTGCTAGCCTCGATGGCTGATATGGATGGAAGTGAGGTGAGTAACGCAGCAAGATTGCAAAGGCTCCACCGGCTTCAATGGGATGACCTCTGGCCCCAGGCAGATTGCATTTGAGCCGGCTCAAAACAGGCTGGACAGGGATGCTCTCGGCTTGACTGAACTCCTGAGCCCCTCGGGGCAGAGATACCCCCAGATTTGGGGGGGGGAGCACAAAATGAAAGGATACCCCACACTTGGGGGGAGGGTGCTGACGCAGCGTTGGGGCTGTGAAGCCGCATGCAGGAGGGTAGCTCATGCAAGGCAGTGGCCCAGGCTCTTGAAGCACCTGTGGAACAAGAAGTGGGTTAATTCTAGCATGCCTGCTGTGAATACACTCTTGACACCAGGGAGAAATCTAGTGACCTCCTGATGTTTTCGTGTCCGGTTCTTGACAGCCCCAGGCAGCAGAAATAATGGCAGGGCTTGTTCAAAACATCTGGAGAAATAAGATGATCGGCCTAGGTCCTATAGGATCTCTTCTAAAACAATGCAGGCTGTTTGCCACCAGCAGCGCTTCTGCCTCATTTTCCTCTTCCAGGGTAGATGTAGAGAAGGCACCATTCAGGTTGATAGTGGCAACTTGGCAAAGCAGACCCCAACGTGCCACAGTGATGGATCTACAGAGGTCATATGGTCACACCACACCCAGAACAACTAATTGGCCAATCATTATAAACAGCCTATGGAATTTGTATATGTAAGGATTGCTTAGGTAATCCAGAAGCCTGGATGAAGTTGGTCAGAAAGCAAACTTGTTTTGTAAAGACAGACATATTAATTGTGATAGCCCAAAAGCTGCACGTGAGGATTTTTCTGCTGCTAAGTAAACGCTTCAGTGTGCAGTCCTGAAAACAGCAATTGGCCTTCTTACTCTAAGCTGGGTAATAATTCAGTAAAAAAAGAGGATTCAAAGAAACCTAAGCTGATGTTAAACTTATATTTTTCTTTAGTGAACCCACCTCTGGGGGGGAGGGGTCACCATTTTCCACGCTGTCTTCCAGATGTTGCCTCTCCAATTTCTTCACCCTCTGCACCTGGCCCCATCTTGGTGATATGGCGTAAAAAGGATGTGGCATTGATTGCTCGCTGAAAAAATAAAAATGGGAATCAGACATCCCAGAAGGACAGATAAAATTGTCTTGACTGATTTTAGACATCAGTCAGAAGGACAGATAAAATTGTCTTGACTGATTTTATTTTTTTCACCGTTTGAAAAATTTATCAGGTAAAAATTATCAATGGAACTATTAAGGTATCCATCGGTGTTTTACTGCTGATAAGCCCAGCTGTGTAGGTGGCTGTAAAGCCAACAGTAATATTGAGAATTATACAAAATGATATCGTATTTCCTTTGATTAAAGAATACACATCAGCAGATAATCAAACAAGACAAAGCTGAAAGGACTTGTATACAGAATTTCAGCAAACCTGTCACCATGAAGTATTAGTTTACCTGTTTGCTTGCTGAAGAAATTCAGGGTGATTTCCTCTCTAAAATATTTAACTTAACTTTTTGTAAGCATCACCCTGGGTACCAAAGTAAAAGGAAGGTTGATATTGTTTATTTTTATTTAATTCTAATTCTAGTCAATCTAATAATCAGAATATGTTGGGTGGATTACAAGATACCCTAACAAAGTAAAAACCTAGAGATGAAAATGGTAATCAATAAACAGAAAATAATATATATATATATATATATATATATATGCAAAACTTAGGTTTAATTATAGCCCATCTTTCCCAGTTTTCATGAAGAGCAGAATAATTTTGATCAAAAGGGAAGCTTTATTTGCTTTCTCAATTTGCCATCTAAAATGTAGACTCACCCATACTTAAAACAGAGCCAAGCTGAATGCTGCCAAACCTGTATTCTTTATCAAAGGTGACAAGAAATGGGAACACAGAGGAGCAAGGGGGAGACTTCACTTTTTTAACTTTTTAAAAAGTTGAGAGAGGAAGCTTGGTGCCCGTAGGAGCCATAGAATGAAAACAAATCACAAAAAGATGGAGTTTGAACACTGTAGAGTTATCAAGAGTACAGCATTGTTCACAGGAATCTTGACAAGAAACACACCTGTCAAGAAGCAGAAATCTGCTAGCATTAACCAATTTAATTAAAAGGTACTACCAGGTTTCTGAGCTGCAGCTCCATCCTGTCAAGAAGGTGAGAACTAAGCTGCTAAATTTTGTGGCAGGATCTTTTTCTGTTTTTCTACTGTTAACGAGGTGTCTCTAAAAAGATATAATTCAACTTATCCCGGCCAGAGGATAAAAGTAGGAAAATTCATCACAGCTATCGAAATCCAGTATCCCTCTCTTTGAAATTAAAAAGGGAGTGCAAAAGGAATGCAAAACCATCCTTATCTTAAGTTGACCTTCAACTTTTGACCTTACCTTCCACTGACTGCGAGCAAAGTTCTTCTGAATCTGCTCACACACAGATCCATGAATATCCTTCTCCAGAGCTGTATCCCCAGAGATCCTGAAGGGTATAAAAGAGAGGGAAGTGTTTCCTGAATTGTGCGTGATCTATTTCCTTATACACAATAATTCTTGTTTTGCCCTGGGCTTCAATCAGACTATCTGGTCTTTGAAGGGGAAAGGTGGCTTGCTGACTTTGCTACTCACTGTCATAGAAACTTCTCAGGACTGTTTTTTATATATCCAACTAAAGGCAAACCACTTTAAGAGCATGATGGTCGTGGAAGTAGGGGGTGCATATAATTTATCTTATTTATTTTTTGTGCAGAGTGGTATAAGGGAATATTTGTCTCTCCAGCATCTACAGTAGCTTAAGACAGGGCAAGATTTTTAGAATAGAATAGAATAGAATAGAATAGAATAGAATAGAATAGAAATAGAAATAGAATAGAATAGAAATAGAAATAGAAATAGAAATAGAAATAGAAAAGAAAAAGAAAAAGAAAAAGAAATAGAACAGAACAGCACAGAACAGAACAGAACAGAACAGAACAGAATAGAATAGAATAGAATAGAATAGAATAGAATAGAATAGAATAGAATAGAATAGCTTTATTGGCCAAATGTGATTAGATACATAAGGAATTTGTCTCCGGTGCAGAAACTCTCAATGTACATAAAGGAAAAAAATACATTCATCAAGAATCATAAGATACAACACTTAGTGATAGTCATGGGTTACTAATAAGCAATCAAATCATACAAGGAAACAAATACTCTCTGTCCTGTGCCTTGAAAGAGATCAATAGAAGAACTTCAAAAAAAAATTCCAAGATCCACAATCCTTTTAAGGGATTGAGAGAATGGGAATTGGAATGGAAATGGGAGTGGTGTGGAAGAATGATTAAAAGAGAAAAATTATCCCCTCAGGTAGTCAGTCTTACCAGGGATGTTGCAAAGCTTGTTCACAAGTGAATCGTTTCTCAGGGTCCCGTTCTAGAAGATGGCGGATGAAATCTTTGGCTACAGAGGAACAGAAACACAAACCTCATGATTTAGTTCAAAGTTACCAGAAAAAGCTTTTTTTCCCCCGGCAACCAAATAGATAAAGTGGCCCCACTATGACTACGTTTAGTATCTTATCCTTGAACCATCACTTTGTCACTTAATGTAGCAGGGCAAGATGGGGGAATGTCAAGAGATAATGAATCTGTGCCAGCTTATTGCTACTAGGAACTGGTCACAGTTGCTGAAAATCTGAAAGAAAATATCACTAAAAAAGTTCCATTAAGATGGTAGATCAGGAGTGTCTAGAGGGTTTGGTGGTGTCAATGAAAGTCAAGATGGCAGCTTTAAGCACATATTCAAAGCCTTGCTCTCGTTTTACATGTCATGCGTGTTAGAAAAGGAGTGGAGCTTTGCTCACACAGTCATAGCCGCCATCTTCTTTTTTTTAACCCCCTCTCAAGGATGTTCCTGGTAGGCCCCTTCCTTTGTGCATCACAAGGCTTTGTGATTCTCCTCACTCCTTTGAGAATATGAAGCATGTGACAAATAAGAGTATTGCCAAACAAAGATCAAGAAAGGTATACAGAGGTTTAGAGGACCATCCAATTTTTTAACATGAATTTTCCAGCCCATTTAAATCTTTAAAAGAACACACTGTTGTTAAAATGTTGCAAATCCAAAGATACAAAACATGCTTATATTAAAGGCAAAATGTATACATTAAAGCAGGGGTCTCCAACTTTGGCGATTTTAAGACTTGTGGACTTCAACTCCCAGAGTTCCTCAGCCAGCTTTGCTGGCTGAGGAATTCTGGGAGTTGAAGTCCACAAGTCTTAAAGTTGCCACGGTTGGAGACCCCTGCATTAAAGGACAGTTTGAAGTCCACAAGTCTTAAAGTTGAAGTCCACAAGTCTTAAAGTTGCCAAGGTTGGAGACCCCCGCATTAAAGGACAGTTTGTACAAAAGACTCTATTTTAGAGGGAGGTGTGCATGAAAGTGTATTCTGTCAGAAGAAAAATGGTCTGCCAAGTGCTTACTTGTTCTTCACCTTTTCACCTGGCAAAAGGTGAAGAGCATACACCCATTTTTTGTTGTTGTTATCAAGTGTGTCTACTGATGGGGAATGGAATATGAAGGTAGCAAAATGAATGGGACGATTAAGGCATGGATCCCTGCTTTTAAGGAACAGGATTGAAGTCCTTTCCCCCAGTCAATATATTTCAGTCAAAACACGTCCCCTTTCGAGGGATTCTGAACAGGGTTTCTACCACTTCCAAAGTTAGAACTGGCAAAAATGCCACTTTCTTTACCCAAATGTGCCACTCACCTGACTCAGAGATATCATCCCAGTATGGGGAGTCAAACTCATATTCAGCTTTCAGGATCTGGTTGAAAAGCTCAGAGTCGTTCTCGTCATAGAAAGGAGGATAACCACAAAGTCTGCAGATTGGAACACACAGGCACCAAATCTCACATATATATATGCAAAAACATGTTACAACCGATTATAAATGCAAAAGGATGGGTAGTTGGTGAAGAAGAAAGGTACCCACAAGATATAGGAGATGACACCAAGTGCCCAGGAATCCACAGCTTTTCCATAGGCCTTCTGCTCCAGGATCTCAGGGGCTACAGAGACACAATGGCCAAGAAGGCAAGGAAGGTATGAGGCTTTATTAAGAGCTGTACCCACAATGCAACTTTCTGCAGCTTAACATAGTTTTAAACAGTGAAAAGAAGATCAACTACATTCCCATCAGCCCCAGCCAGTACGATGAGCTTGGGGCTTGGTGAAATCTACTGGGAACTATTCTCAACAAAACCTATTAATGTTGATCTTGCAAACTCCACCCTTCCATTGAAGGAAGGGGTATGTCAATAGACATATGTACTTACATGTAAGTACATATGTACTTACATGTAAGTACATAAGTACTTAGATATGTACTTATACTGTCATATGTCAGTACATATGACAGTATAAGTACTTACAGCCAACCCTCCACCCCTATAACTGTGCACAAAAAAGGACAAAAAAGCAACTGTTCTTTTTTTGTACTGTTAACCACTTTGTTAATTGAAAATAATACTGAACAGAACACATGAGTTGTAGTACCATGGACTGCAAAAAGAATCAGTCAATCAGTTCTCAATCAAATAAAGACTTACTGTCTCTTGAAGTGGTATTCAGCAAGCAGACATTTGCATAATTTGGACATAGATATGAGCAGAAGATAAACTAGAAAAAATATTATGCTTGGAAAGACCACAGATGAAGTAAATGAACAAATTCAGAGAGATTATTGAAATGTACTTGGAACAGCTATTTGTTGTTACAGGAGACAGATCAAGATGCTCAATGTTTGTCCATACAGTCAAAAGTTGAATCCAACATATGATCATCTAAGTGACTAACTAATCCTGTAATCCTGTCCTTGTAACCCTATAATTTAAATGCAATTATTTTCCAGACTATAACTCTAAGATTCCCATGTATATTCAGTGCATTGCTCCAGCAACTCCCTGTATTGGTTAAATGTAATACAATCCTTGCTTTTGTTGCCAGTATTTAAGACAATTGCCAGTTGCAAAGTCTTGTGCTAATTGTCATATCTTCTTGACACATCTATTCTCAGCCCACCACCCATGTACGGTAGCATCCAAGAAGTGGGAGGAAAGAGTAAGGCTTTAGGAAAATACATAATATCCCCAATCTCTTTTGATTCTAACTCAAGGCCCCCAGAAGCTTGAACAGCCTCCTCCTAGAGATTAGGAGGGTGCCCTCTTTCCTGGAGTATCGGAAAGCTTGGGAAAATCTGGCCTTGGTCCCTGACCTGGGGTGGATGTATTATTCTTCGTCTAAGACCCCTGGTGTTTTTTGCATTTTTATTATCTGTAAAATTATTGTAGTCTGGGCTGTCCATTTGGTTTAAGGATTTTATCTGTTGTTATAGCATTTTTTTTCTGGTTTTGTGTACCACCCAGTATCTGTTGGAGTTGGACTGCTTATAAATGCCAATAAATGAAATAAATAATAGGTTTGCGTGTTCCTTAACTGGATGAAAGTCATTTTTAGCTCTCCCGCTTGTAAATGAGCAGATGGATTATGATTCGGAATATGCTACAAAAATATTGCAAAAATCTCAGTTTGTAGGTGAAAAAGGGAAACATAAAAGAAACAATTGGCAGCCTCTTTAGAGTTGGGAAAAAAACCACTCCCGATGGCTCAAAACCATTGGAAGGTGAGTTTTAAGCTTTTGGGTTGCAGTTTCAGGTCCTTACATTATCCCCTGTTCAAGAATAGTGGAGCAAATCAAATGTTGCCAAAAAAAAAAAAAAAAAAGCACACGCTCTATAAAATATTTGTATAATGTACTCTTTCCTTGTCATGGACTGTTACCATTGAACATTGAATTCAATGATCAATTTTTTACAGGAAAGGCTTTGCACAACTACACAATAGTGGATATTAACACAGAAAAAGTTGGGCCCCTCACCCTTCCATATTGCCACACTCACCAACATAGCCAGGAGTTCCACAAGCGGTAGACATGATGCCATCAGCCTCAATTTTAGACAGCCCGAAGTCCGTAATCATAATCTTGGCATCTTCAAATGGTGTGGCATATAGGAGATTTTCAGGCTGTTTGGACAAGCAAAACAGAGTAAAGTTACATACATCATGTTTCGTAAGTCTTCCCGTAAGGATCAGAAAGAGTTTCTAGTTTCTACACAACCAAAGATACTAAGAGTAGAGCTTTCCTCCCCCTTGCACTTTTTTTCTGCCTCTGCCCTAAAGGCATTGCCTTCATCTCCTCGCCACCCCATGACTGGCTTAAGTTGTTTGCTATACTGGCATTAATGTGGGTTCCCCCCTCACTCACCTTATTCCAACACCTTCAGTGCCTTCAGGGGTGCAAAAGAGACCTTTGTATAGATATGTCTGGCCACAAAAATTCAGAGGAACATTAGATGGCAGCAAAGAGATTTTAAAAAGTGTGTGTGAGAGAGAGGGAGAGAGAGAGAGAAAGAGAGAGAGAAAGAGAGAGAGAGAGAATGAGAATGTGTGCATGCACCATCTAATGCTATTTCCCTTCAAGGATCAGTAAGGGGGGTTGTGCATTCCAATAATACTGTGATCTACATAATTGTGTAATTATTTCCAGGTGTCACAAACCAGGGATCATAACCAAACCCAATGCAACATAGAAGGAAATAGTAACCCAGTCCAGTATTATGCCAACATTTACAACTAGGAGAATCTCAAAATAATACTGGACAAGTCACACTTACACACACACACACACACACACACACACACACACACACACAATCCATTTGAAAGGTACCCTACAAGGTATTGGGAGAAACCAAGGAAGGAAAGCACAAATAACCCTGGAGTTTATGATTTGACAAAAGCCAAAAGGACGTTCAGTTGCTGATGCATCCAAAGCAAAATAAAAATCTGATGCTACAAAGACATGTGTATCCCTGGCACATGAAATGTTAGATCTATGAACCAGGGCAAATTTGATGCTTCCAGAGCAGAAATATTAAGACTGACATTGACATTCTGGAAATCAACAAAATGAAATGGACTGAAACGCATCACTTCACGTTAGTGAGACACCATATTTTTTGCTGTAGGCAAGAACAGAAGAAATGGAGTAGCCATCACAGTTTAACAAAAGGGTGTAAAAGCCAATACTTAGATACAACTTAAAAACCATGTAATGATTGCAAATGAGTCCAAGGCAACCTGATCAATGTTACAAATGATCCAAAACTACAGTATACTCCAACCATAGATGCAGAGAAAGTTTTATGGCAACATGCTTCACCAAAAGAAGAGACCATACTAAAAGCATGTTTATTTGTTTGTTTGTTTGTTGTTTGGTTGGCTCCTTTGAGTCAGTTTTGACTCCTGGTAACTGCCTGGACAAGTTCCTGGAGAGTGGCTAGCCCAAGGTCACCCTGTGGCTTCATGGCTAAGGTGGGGCCAGAACTCACTGTCTCCTGATTTCTAGCCTAAGGCCTTAACCACCAAACTGGTTCTCAAAAAGCTATGTGATACCATCTGGAATAATAGGAAAACTTTTCTCGGTGTACAAAACAAAGCGGGAGAGACACTAATAAGAATTCTAGCAAGAAAATTCAAGAAATTTGTTTATAGCAAATACCTCCTTCCAACAATCTAAAAAGGCAACTCTATACACAGACATTACTGGATGGACAATAGCAAAATCAAATAATGTTTTGTGGACTATATACTCAGTAAACAAAAACAGATAAGCTTTCTTTGATCAGCACAAACAAGACCTGGTGCTAATTATGGCACAGATTACTACTCCCTGCCTACAAAATTACAACTTAAACAAAATAATCAGACCAACAGTATTCAACTTCATGAGTATGCAGCAAGGGTAAAGAATAGATCTTGCAGACTCAATTTGATAAATACAATGCTTGAAGATTTCTAGACAAAAATCTGTGAATTTCTTAAAGATGTAACAAAGAAAAAGTATCCTGAAATGCAAACAGCAGGACAAAACCAAACAGCTGTTTGATATTATCATCCTGGGGGAAGAGCTGCTCTACTAAAACAAGAACCAGAACAATAGAGCTCTGTGTTTGATTGTCTTTATTAAGATACCTTCAGTGTCATTACTGAACCCCAGCCAAAGCAAATTGGGAACCCCAAGTTTAGGTCAGTGAGGACTTTATAGAAAGAGGGAGAAATGTGCCAATCCATAGAATGTAAACCATTACATAGTATAGCTCAGAAGTGGTGCTTAGCGGTTAAGATGCTGGACTTGTTGACCAGAAGGTTGGCAATTCAAGACCCAAGTACCATATGATGGAGTGAGCTCCTGTTCTTGCCCCAGCTCCTGCCAACCTAGCATTTTGAAAGCATGCAACTGCAAGTAGATAAATAGGTACCAATTTGGTGGAGAGGAAACAGCACTTCATGTACCTCAGTGTATAGTCATGCTAGCCACATGACCACAGAAGCATCTTCAGACAATATTTGTTCCCTCAACTAAGAAACAAAGATGAGTACCATGGCCCCCTTGAATCGGACACGACTGGACAGGGGAAACCTTTACCTTTATCTTTAGTGCAGCCCACAATCTTAATCTTACCAATGGAGTAAGTATTTGGACCCAGACCTTGAGATGCCATTTTATTACTCTTTTTCCCTAATTTGCCCCCCTGAGCAAAGAAGCTGGGCCTTCTGCTTATTCCCTTTATTGTGATAAGGGGCCTTACTTCATGCATCCCCTAGTTTGGTGGATTTACTTTATATCTTCTTATCCACTTATCTCAGGACAACAATTGTTGGTTTCAGTGTGAGAAAGCTTTCTGCATTCCTCATCTGTTATTTGTATAACTTGGGTAAATATACCGCATTATCTTAAACCAGAAGAACTTGTCTGTTGTTTTCCTTATGAACCAGGAATAAAATTCCAACTTCTAAACTCCACAACACATCAGAAATAACTGAAGGAAAGCAGAAAGCAAATGCTAAATTCCAAAAAAAAGCAAAAAAAGGCAAGGAATTATATATCGATAAGCAACACAGAGAAACTGAAGAGAACATCTGAATGGGAATGAAAAGAGCTTTATTTTTAAAAATTACAAATAGCAATAGCACTTAGAGTTATATACCACTCCATAGTGATTTACAGCATTCTCTGGACTGTTTACAATGTCAGCATAATGCCCCCAACAATTTGGGTCCTCATTTTACCAACCTTGGAAGGATGGAAGGATGAGTCAACCTTGAGCTGGTTGGGATCAAACTCCTAGCTGTGGGCAGTTAGCCTGCAATATTACATTTGAAGCTCTGCACCACCACAGCTCATAAAAGGAGCTTTTGTGAAAATATGAGCATGAAAAGACAAAAGAAAGATATACTGGATTAGTGACTAAAAATTTAACAGAAAAACAGAAATTAGAATTAGAAAAGGAGATGGGAATTCAACTGATAAAGAAAATTAAATATTTAGGAATCTGGTTAACAGCACATTGTAAGATGTTAAAGGAAAACAATTATGATAAATTAATGCAACAGGTAAAGAAAGATTTAGAAATATGGGGTAAGCTACAACTTTCTTTATTAGATAGGATTGCTGCCATTAAAATGACTATTCTTCCAAAATTCCTCTATATATTTCAGGTGATACCAATCAAAATTCATAAAAAATACTTTGTGGAACTCAATAGGATAATTTCAAAATTTATCTGGCAAGGTAAAAAACCAAGAATAAATTTAAAGACAATGCAAGATATGAAGAGCAGGGGAGGGATGGCACTTCCAAACTGGGAGCTGTATCACAGTGCAGCCTCCTTAGTATGGTTGAAAGAATGGGTGAACTTAACTAATAAGAGAATACTAGTCCTAGAAGGTCATGACTTACAGAGGGGGTGGCATGCCTTTTTATGGGATATAGGGAAAACCAGTCAAAAATACTTTCATAGACACCTAATTAGAGATGCCCTCCTGATCAATTGGAAGAAAGTAAGGAAAAAATATTATTTAAAGATCCCGATCTGGATCTCAACTATGGAGGCGATGATACACTCTAATAATTTGGATATTACCAAGATGATTAAATATAAGGATTTATTGGATCTGCAAGGAAATTTGAAATCATGGCAGGACCTCCAAGATCAGGGACTACAAATCGACCATTGGGCATATCTTCAAGTTCAAAACAGATATAGACAGGATAAGAAAGAATTCGGAATTTATAATAAATCCCAGCAATTGGACAAAATTCTCTTAGGCCCAGACAAAAAAAAAATAAATAACAAAATTTTATAATTTTATAATTTATCTATTAGAGACAGAATTAGAGGAAGAGATAATTAAAGGAAATATGATCGCCTGGAGTAGGAACATAGGACGTAGTATCATTTTAACAGAATGGGAGAGGGTCTGGAATAGAAATAATAAAATCACAAAATCGGCATCGTACAAGGAAAATGCTTATAAAATGTTTTATAGGTGGCACCTCCCCCCCCCTCGAGATTAGATGCACCCCAATATGAATCCGAACTGCTGGAAATGCAAAAAAAAAAAAAAAAGGAAGGAACATACTTCCACATGTGGTGGTCCTGTACAGAAGCACAAAGATACTGGCAGAGAATTAAAACATGGCTGGAGGAAATGACGACAGAACAGATTGAATTCAAACCAGAGTTCTTCCTATTAGGGATCTTTAATAAACAATTTCCAAAAAAAGTGAAGTATATACTATTACATGTACTGACGGCAGCTAGATTGGCCTTTGCACAATGTTGGAAACAACCTCATACTCCACCAGAGGAAATGATTATTCAAAAAATACTAAATTGTGCAGAAATGGATAAATTAACCCTAGCATTAAAAGATAAAGAAACATCAATGTATTATGAGAGCTGGAACTGCTGGTATGAATGGTTAGATGAAAGATGGGCTACATAACATTGTAAAAGAGGATAAGCTATAATTGTAGTGGTAATTATATATTCGCATTAAGGATAAATTAACCCTAGCATTAAAAGATAAAGAAACATCAATGTATTATGAGAGCTGGAACTGCTGGTATGAATGGTTAGATGAAAGATGGGCTACATAACATTGTAAAGGAGGATAAGCTATAATTGTAGAGGTAATTATATATTCGCATTAAGGATTACTTGTAAATATGGCATAAAATAAGGATAGAAATAATGACCCACAAACTGTCGAAGATGAAATTGTTTTCAATCACTTTTTGATTTTACTTTTACTTCTTTTTTCTTTTTCTCTCTTCTCTTTTACTTCTCAACTCAGTTTCTCTTCTTATTTTCTACATTTGTGTACATGTTGTTTATTTATTTTAATTGTAAAATTAATAAAGTTTGTTTTTTAAAAAATAAAGATATACTGGAGAAGAAACATATCAAGAAAAGATGGTGCAAGTACAGAAAAGAACTATAAAGGAAGTTCCCTCAAATAATAATATATATACAGGTTTGACCACTGTGTTGAAACTAGATGTGCTGGAAAGTAAAATTAAATGAGTCCTAGGAAACATTGGTAACAATAAAGCTGTAGGAGATACAGCAGAAGCTTTTACAATTGTACAAAATGATGCAGTTAAAGTGATATGTGAGGTTCTTAAGCAGGAATGGAAAAGAATGGAAAAGATTAATTTATATTCCAATACTTTAAAAAAGTGATGTTTTAAGAAATACTTAAACCATTGAACTGGATTAATCTCACATGTTAGTAACATGAACTTCAGGATTATGCAGTTCAGAATTCATACATGGGACAAGAAAAGGTAAAAGGATAAGTTGGGCTAGAAACCATATTCCTAACTTCCAGTGGATAATAGAAAAGGTAAAGACGTCTGGTTTTGTTTACTGATTATACAAAGGCCTTTGACCATAATATAGTGAATAGACCTTGAAAGATTGGTGTACCTGATCCCTTCATCAGCCTATTATATAATCTGTACAATGATCAGGAAGCAACAGTTAAAATAAATGATAAGGAAACTAAACTGCCCATAATTGGAAAAAGGAGTATGCCAAAACTGCATGGTATCATTTAACTCATATGCAGAATAAATTGAGAAAAGCTGTAGAAGATATCATAATTAGAATTGAGGATTTTGGAAGAAACATTAATAATATATGCTTCCCATAGATCGTATTTGATGGGAAGCATAAAAAAAAAATATCAAGGAATTTCTTGTTGAAGAAAAAAAACTAAATACAAAACTCTGCTTCTCACTCATAAAAGGCAGTCTGCTTCTCACTAGTAAAAGATTGGAGTGGGGAGGGAAGGACAACTAAGATTACAAGAAATGCCGACCCCACAATACAGAGAGAGAAGTTAAACTTTATCTTCCTCATTCAAAGGCTCAAGAATCCACGCGCCATGAACTGAAGAAACATATGCTACTTAGAAAAAAGGCTATGATAAACCTGGATAAAATACTAAAGCTATGTATTGTAATGGCCATGTTCTTCAGAGGTGGTATTCAGCAGGTTCTGAACAGTTCTGGAGAACTGGTAGTGGAAATTTTGAGTAGCTCGGAGAACCGGCAAATACCCCTCTGACTGGCCCCGCCCCCATCTCTTCTCTGCCTCCCGAGTCCCAGCTGATCAGCTGGGTCTTCTTTTGGTGCCCTGCACAGGAGAATGGAGCTGGAAAGCAGGTTAGTGGGGTGGGGAGGGAATGGGATTTTGCAGTATCCTTCCCCTGCCACACCATGCCCAACATGCCACGCCCACAGAACCGGTAGTAAAAAATGTTTGAATCCCACCACTGATGTTCTTCCCAATGTAGCACATTGGTGTGAAAGCTAGGCAATAATAAAAACTACACAATGAAATGATGACGCTCTTGAATTATTTATGCCAGATAAAATTGTTGAGAATACCATGGAGCACCAGAAGAACAATTCTGTGCTAGACGAAGTAAAAACTAAACTTTATTTTAGATCAGAGACATAATGCCAAGACGGGAGTCATTGCAGAAGAATCCATAGGCCTGGAACAATTGAAGGTATTAAAAAAAAGAGAGAGAGAGAGAGGCCAACAGAAGATAAAGTGGTCAGAGACTATCAGTGCTGACAAAAAAAATCTATTGATAGTAACAGCCTCGCTAATGATCATGGAGAGGATAGAAACTGATTCATTCTTTCAGGCCTAACACAAAGTCATCCATAAGAATGGGAGGCTTTGCTAGTTGCTTGTTTCAATCACTTGTTTCACATCAGCAGTGGCTCTCCAGCCTAGCAGTGATATTGTTCCACAAACTAATGCTCTAACTAGACAGTTATTGAAAAGGATAAATACGCTCATCACTATCAAACCAAAATATTGCATCTCCTCCACTTCCTATGAAGACAGATCCAATGTCAGCATACAAATGTGGGACTTCCTCTACTCTGCATTCATCAATCGGCATAGTACTTTCAACATTTTTTTCCCATGCACACCTGAGCAGCAGCTGTTTGTGTCAGACTTGGAAGCCATTTTTTCTTCCTTAGGAGTTTCGAGGCTGACACATTAAGTGCCTGGGAAAGTGGGAAGGGGGGTTGCAAGGAGCGATGGAAGATTAGCCACAACAACATTCCTTTCCCTGAGAGTCAAGGACGATTGCCCTGCACCTGGAGGAGAGTGACTGGGGATAATCTCCAGTTGGGACAAAGGTATGATTGGACCATGTGATGGACTTGTGGGTGCAGGGGATGGATTCTTGACTTTCTTTTGGGTGGGGAAAAACCCAGAACTCTCAGATTTGGGTTTTCCCAGTGGAAATGCTAGCCTCGGAGTCTTCTTTCTTTCTCCACTTGAAACCCTGACAGTTTGCTTATAAAAGGTGGAACGGCTCTGATGCAGCAGGAGCAAAATCTGTATCTTACTAAGTGATAATTGCACCCCCATTCAGAAGTAGTGATTGAGGGTGGTGATTCTCAGTCTTGGCAACATGAAGATGGGCAGATTTCAAATCCCAGAACTTCCCAGCCAGCATGGATAGCTGGAAAATTCTGGGAGTTGAAGTCCACACTTCTTCAAGTTGCCATGGTTGAGAAATACTGATTTGGGAAATGGAATATTATTTTCCATGTTCCATTCTGATCTTTCCATCCACCCCCACTTCCTTCTTCCGAATGGCCTATCCTGCCAGAAACCCCCCACCCCATCCCCCACCCCAAAATTGACCCTGAATCTGGTTTCTTTCTCTCGGGACCACCATTTCTTGCAGGAAATGAGCTTTGTATTGCTTTTAGTTCTTGTTATGTTTGGAGGAGTGGGCGCAATAACGGAGACGAGACATCGATAGTGACTCAGTTCAACTCTTTAATAGTGACTTCAGAACAGAGCAGCGATTAGGGCAGCAGCAGCTCTTTTATAGAGCTGGCTGCTGTCACAACAACCAATGAAATTGAACTAACCGCTCTAAAAGCGTCCAATCAGAGACGGCCCGTTTTCAGCCAATCAGATCAGCCAGAATTGGCCAATCACGATTCGCTTATCCGCGGGCCAATCCGAAGTGTAGGATTACAAGCCTGCTGCTGAAGCAAGCTAGCATAGTTATTGTCAAATGAGTTTGCTTAGTTCGTAACACCCCTTCCCCCTAGGTTCCGTCTTAGGGGTGGGGTGACGTATTCTCATAAGTAGGCAGGCCGTTTCACCTGTCTATTCGATTTTTGCTCTTCCACGGTCTCTGCTCCGGCGCGGACTCCGGTGGGCTGTTAGTAGAACCGGGTGGTGAAAGCGGTTCCGGTTTCGCTCGGGGACTCAGGGCTGTCCTCTCTGTCATCATCCGGGTTCTCTGGACTTGCTTCTATGGCTGGGCTGCTTTGTGGCGAAGCAATCACCCGGCTCGGTCCTCCTCCGGAAGGTGAGTATCCCAAGGTGCAGACTGCTGGGCGTCAGTTAGTGGGTCGTCTGCTACTTCTATTTGACCCCCTCGATTTCCCTTCCCCCAGTTTGAGATTCTGGGGTTGAGATAGGGTTAGGTGCCAATCGGGAGACGCAGTTGGTCTATATGGCGCTTCCATAATTTCCCATCGCTAGTTTGTAGGCGGTAAGATCTGGGGCCCGTAATTTGAGTTATAGTAGCGGGGACCCACAATGGATCACCCGAAGTTTTTCGCAAAGACTAAGTCGCCTACCTTGAACGCACGACGCTTGCTGCTGGAACCGGAAGGTTTCTCTGGCGTGTAGGTTGGGTGCAGGCGATCAAGGTGTGAGCGAAGTTTCTGGCCCATCAGAAGTTCGGCCGGGGTTCTGTTTGTGATGCTGTGCAGGGTGATGTGTTGGAGGAGAAGCATTCTGGTTATTTTGTCGTCAATGTCCCCATGTTCCATCTTGTGCAAGGTCTTTTTATGAATTGGACCATGCGCTCAGCCCTGCCATTGGCAGCAGGGTGAGCCGGCGAAGTTAAGGCATGGCGGATGCCCGGTCGGCTAGGTACTGTTCAAATGCTAGGCCAGTGAATTGGGGCCCGTTATCCGAGACTAAACGTCAGGCAATCCGTGCGTAGCGAATAGTCTATTTAACTTTTTGATGGCGGCGTCTGTGGTGGTGCTCTTCATTTTGTGGACTTGAGCCAGTTGGAATAGGCATCCACAGCTATGAGAAAAGTATGTCCCTTGGTGGGTCCCGCAAAGTCAATGTGGATGCGGGACCAGGGACCACGAGTGCATCCCATTCAGTTGGAGGTGCCTTCGGTGGGGCAGCGATTTCCTGGCACTTGTTGCATGTGGCCACCCAGGCTTCTATCTGTTTATTGATACCTGGCCACCACGCGTAACTTCTTGCCAATGCCTTCATTCGCACGATGCCTGGATGACCATCATGCAACAGTTTTAGAACTGTATGCTGTAATTTCTCGGGAATGACGACTCTGTCCCCCCACAAGATGCAGCCCTTCTGGGAAAACAGTTCTGTCTGTCGGTGTTTGAGCAGGCGTGAAGGTGTCGTTGGGTTCGGTGTCCGGCCAACCTCGTTCCACCCAGCTGAGGACTCGGCGAATACAGGATCCTTTTTGTTTCGCGCGGCGATGTCTCGCGCAGTCAGGGGTGGTGCAGGAGAGTTTCAATTTGGAGTGCAGTTAAAGTTGGAGCCGGATCTTCTATGGCTTCCGGTAGCGGAGAAGCGACTTAAGGTGTCAGCGTAGAATGGCTTTCCCGGGCGGTGTTGCAGTTGATAATCATATGCAGCTAGAAATCTGACCCGGGTCATTCTTGGTGACAATATGTGGGGAGTTGGTTTGTCTCCGCTAAAATACCCAGCAATGGCTTGTGATCGGTTATTATGGTAAACAGTCTACCGTATACATATTCATGAAAGCGTTTAATAAGCGGATACAATGGCGAAGCCTCTTTATCGAGTTGGCTGTAGTTTCTTTCAGTCTTTGATAAAGTTCGTGAAAAGAAGGCAACAGGTGCTTCATTTCCGTTTGGTAGGACATGACTTAAGATGGCTCCTACCCCAAAGCGGTGAGGCATCGCAGGTGACCGATAAGGGCAAAGTCTCGTTATACTGCATTAATACAGCATCTGAGGTTAAGAGATCTTTTACTTGCTGGAAGGCTCATTCTTCCCGGTGTCCCCAGACCCAGGAAGCCTTCTTGCCAAGTAGTCTATGTAGGGGCTCAGCTACAGTCGCCTTTTGGGGCAAGAAGATATTATAAAAGTTAATACGTCCTAGGAAGGCTTGGAGATCTGTCTTATTCCTGGGTCTTGGGGCGTTTTTTTATCGCCGTTACTTTTTTTCAGTGGGATGGATTCCCTTTTTGTCAAGAAGGTACCCTAGGAATTCAACCCTCTCAGTACAAAGTTGACACTTGTCTTTTTTACTTTTAAACCGGCGTTTTTAAATTTCTGAAGGACCGTTCTGAGTCGATTCTCTAGTACGTCTTTAGTAGGGGCAGCTATCAATATGTCATCGAAATAAGGCACGACTCCTTTTATGCCTTGTAGCAGTCTCTCCATCAGGCTTTGGAAAATGCCTGGTGCTACACTCACTCGAACTGGAGTCTATTACATTTAAACGCACCTCTGTGCGTGACTATAGTCTGGGCCTCAGCAGTTTCGGCATCTATGGATAGTTGCTGGTATGCCTGGGCGAGGTCCAATTTTGCAAATATTTTCCGCCACCCAGGGAGTGAAGAAGATGTTGGACCACAGGTACCGGGTAAGCGCTCTGCTGAAGCGCATGATTTAAGGGTGGCCCGGTAATCCCCACAAATTCTTATCGATCCATCAGGTTTGATGGGAGTTACGATTGGGGTTTCCCAGCGGGCGTGATCGATCGGTTCTAACACCCCTGAGCTATTAATTTGTCCAATTGTTCGTCAATCTTTGGCTTGAGTGCGAAGGGCACTCGACGAGGCTTAAGGCGGATAGGTGCGACCTCAGGGTTGAGGCTTAATGATATGGGGATCCCTTGTACTTGCCTAGCTTCTCGGTGAACACGTCCTGGAACTCCTGGACGAGGGCCGCTTCCCAGTCGTTGTTTCCAGTCTGGTGAATGCCCGCTAGTTCAATTCCCAGTGGGCGAACCACTGTAACCCCAACAAGCTGGGTCGGTCTCGATCGGCGATGGTAATAGGCAGAGTAGCGGTGTGGTCCTTGAAGGACACCTGGGCGTTGCGGGAACCGCAGCGGGAATCCTGTTTCCCTGGTAGTCCCTTAATATGATTTTTTGGGTGCTGAGATCCTGGCGGACGGATGTCAGGGATCAGCTGTTTGAAGGTTTTCCATGAGACCATCGATAGAGACCACCCGAGTCTACTTCCATTACGCATGGAGCGATTCTCAATGGCGACCTTCACTCGGATTTTCTTGCATCCAAGGATGATGCATGACCAATGGTAATTGTTTGATGCGCCTCTTCTCGCCTAACTGGCGCAGCAGGCGCTCGATTTCTGTAGTGATAGTGGTTCCATTGGTGATTCAGGCGGTCCCGATTTACAGGTGGGCTGCCCGTTGTTCTTCGAGATTGGGCTTGGCGGCTCGCTTGCTTCTGCAAACCTTTGCGATGTGGCCCCTCTTTCCACAGGAACGGCAGAGTGTGTCGAGGAATTTGCAGTCCGATCGCGGGTGATTGGCCCCACAACCGGCGCATTGACGTGCAGATTTCTGGCTCTTCTGGTCTCGCTGGTTGCGCTCTGACCTGAGTCGGTTGACCTCTTCTTCCTCACTATCAGACGAGATTCGAGGTCTTCGTGGTGAGCCGTTGTTGCGTGCCTCTCAGAAAAGGCGTAGTATCATTGGCGAGTTGGCGGAGCGGTGCGTTGGTGCGGCGCATTCGAGCGGCCGACTTCCTGGTTGCTTCTGCTGCAGTAGTGTCGGCGATGACATCTGCGAGATCGATGTCCCCTTTAGCCATGATCTTGCTCTGTGCTGTGTGGTCATCTAATCCCAGAACTATGCGGTCTCTCATGGCTTCCTCGAGGTTTGCGAAACCACAGAGGCCTCCCAGGTTCCGGAGGTCCGCGATGAAGTCCCCAACGCTCTCGTTTTCCGTTGGTCCCTCTGGTAAAATTCCTGCCTTCGGATAAGCGTTGGCACCGCGGGTGCATAATGGGCTCAGAGGATTGGTGCGAGGGTATCCCAATCCATTGTTTTAACTTCTGCTGGTTTAGCGAGTGCCTTAGCCATTTTAAAAACGGCAGGCCCGCAATGGGCCAGGCGCAGCGTCTTTCAGGTTGTTGGTCTCCAGGAACATCTGGAACCTGTCTATATACAAGTCCCAGTCTTCATTAGCCGGGTCAAATGGGGCGGGTGGTATGGCGCCCGCTGGCCATCTTGCCGTTGTTGGCGCTTTCTTAGCCACGTGCTCTGTTTGGTACTCAGCGAGTGCTCAGTCAGCTCTATCGTCTCCGAATCCCATCCTCGTCGCCAGTGTTATGTTTGGAGGAGTGGGCGCAATAACGGAGCGAGACATCGATAGTGACTCAGTTCAACTCTTTAATAGTGACTTCAAAACAGAGCAACGATTAGGGCAGCAGCAGCTCTTTTATAGAGCTGGCTGCTGTCACAACAACCAATGAAATTGAACTAACCGCTCTAAAAGCGTCCAATCAGAGACGGCCCGTTTTCAGCCAATCAGATCAGCCAGAATTGGCCAATCACGATTCGCTTATCCGCGGGCCAATCCGAAGTGTAGGATTACAAGCCTGCTGCTGAAGCAAGCTAGCATAGTTATTGTCAAATGAGTTTGCTTAGTTCGTAACACCCCTTCCCCTAGGTTCCGTCTTAGGGGTGGGGTGACGTATTCTCATAAGTAGGCAGGCCGTTTCACCTGTCTATTCGATTTTTGCTCTTCCACCGGTCTCTGCTCCGGCGCGGACTCCGGTGGGCTGTTAGTAGAACCGGGTGGTGAAAACGGTTCCGGTTTCGCTCGGGGACTCAGGGCTGTCCTCTCTGTCATCATCCGGGTTCTCTGGACTTGCTTCTATGGCTGGGCTGCTTTGTGGCGAAGCAATCACCCGGCTCGGTCCTCCTCCCGGAAGGTGAGTATCCCAAGGTGCAGACTGCTGGGCGTCAGTTAGTGGGTCGTCTGCTACTTCTATTTCGCCCCTCGATTTCCCTTCCCCCCAGTTTGAGATTCTGGGGTTGAGATAGGGTTAGGTGCCAATCGGGAACGCAGTTGGTCTATATGGCGCTTCCATAATTTCCCATCGCTAGTTTGTAGGCGGTAAGATCTGGGGCCCGTAATTTGAGTTATAGTAGCGGGGACCCACAATGGATCACCGAGAAGTTTTCGCAAAGACTAAGTCGCCTACCTTGACGCACGACACTTGCTGCTGGAACCGGAAGGTTTCTCTGGCGTGTAGGTTGGGTGCAGGCGATCAAGGTGTGAGCGAAGTTTCTGGCCCATCAGAAGTTCGGCCGGGTTCTGTTTGTGATGCTGTGCAGGGTGATGTGTTGGAGGAGAAGCATTCTGGTTATTTTGTCGTCAATGTCCCCATGTTCCATCTTGTGCAAGGTCTTTTTATGAATTGGACCATGCGCTCAGCCCTGCCATTGGCAGCAGGGTGAGCCGGCGAAGTTAAGGCATGGCGGATGCCCCGGTCGGCTAGGTACTGTTCAAATGCTAGGCCAGTGAATTGGGGCCCGTTATCCGAGACTAAAACGTCAGGCAATCCGTGCGTAGCGAATAGTCTATTTAACTTTTTGATGACGGCGTCTGTGGTGGTGCTCTTCATTTTGTGGACTTCGAGCCAGTTGGAATAGGCATCCACAGCTATGAGAAAAGTATGTCCCTTGGTGGGTCCCGCAAAGTCAATGTGGATGCGGGACCAGGGACCACGAGGTGCATCCCATTCAGTTGGAGGTGCCTTCGGTGGGGCAGCGCGGATTTCCTGGCACTTGTTGCATGTGGCCACCCAGGCTTCTATCTGTTTATTGATACCTGGCCACCACGCGTAACTTCTTGCCAATGCCTTCATTCGCACGATGCCTGGATGACCATCATGCAACAGTTTTAGAACTGTATGCTGTAATTTCTCGGGAATGACGACTCTGTCCCCCCACAAGATGCAGCCCTTCTGGGAAAACAGTTCTGTCTGTCGGTGTTTGAGCAGGCGTGAAGGTGTCGTTGGGTTCGGTGTCCGGCCAACCTCGTTCCACCCAGCTGAGGACTCGGCGAATACAGGATCCTTTTTTTGTTTCATGGCGATGTCTCGCGCAGTCAGGGGTGGTGCAGGGAGAGTTTCAATTTGGAGTGCAGTTAAAGTTGGAGCCGGATCTTCTATGGCTTCCGGTAGCGGAGAACGACTTAAGGTGTCAGCGTGGGGAATGGCTTTCCCCGGGCGGTGTTGCAGTTGATAATCATATGCAGCTAGAAATCTGACCAACGGGTCATTCTTGGTGACAATATGTGGGGAGTTGGTTTGTCTCCCGCTAAAATACCCAGCAATGGCTTGTGATCGGTTATTATGGTAAACAGTCTACCGTATACATATTCATGAAAGCGTTTAATAGCGGATACAATGGCGAGAGCCTCTTTATCGAGTTGGCTGTAGTTTCTTTCAGTCTTTGATAAAGTTCGTGAAAAGAAGGCAACAGGTGCTTCATTTCCGTTTGGTAGGACATGACTTAAGATGGCTCCTACCCCAAACGGTGAGGCATCGCAGGTGACCGATAAGGGCAAAGTCTCGTTATACTGCATTAATACAGCATCTGAGGTTAAGAGATCTTTTACTTGCTGGAAGGCTCATTCTTCCCGGTGTCCCCAGACCCAGGAAGCCTTCTTGCCAAGTAGTCTATGTAGGGGCTCAGCTACAGTCGCCTTTTGGGGCAAGAAGATATTATAAAAGTTAATACGTCCTAGGAAGGCTTGGAGATCTGTCTTATTCCTGGGTCTTGGGGCGTTTTTTATCGCCGTTACTTTTTTTCAGTGGGATGGATTCCCTTTTTGTCAAGAAGGTACCCTAGGAATTCAACCCTCTCAGTACAAAGTTGACACTTGTCTTTTTTTACTTTTAAACCGGCGTTTTTAAATTTCTGAAGGACCGTTCTGAGTCGATTCTCTAGTACGTCTTTAGTAGGGGCAGCTATCAATATGTCATCGAAATAAGGCACGACTCCTTTTATGCCTTGTAGCAGTCTCTCCATCAGGCTTTGGAAAATGCCTGGTGCTACACTCACTCCGAACTGGAGTCTATTACATTTAAACGCACCTCTGTGCGTGACTATAGTCTGGGCCTCAGCAGTTTCGGCATCTATGGATAGTTGCTGGTATGCCTGGGCGAGGTCCAATTTTGCAAATATTTTTCCGCCACCCAGGGAGTGAAGAAGATGTTGGACCACAGGTACCGGGTAAGCGCTCTGCTGAAGCGCATGATTTAGGGTGGCCCGGTAATCCCCACAAATTCTTATCGATCCATCAGGTTTGATGGGAGTTACGATTGGGGTTTCCCAACGGGCGTGATCGATTGGTTCTAACACCCCCTGAGCTATTAATTTGTCCAATTGTTCGTCAATCTTTGGCTTGAGTGCGAAGGGCACTCGACGAGGCTTAAAGGATAGGTGCGACCTCAGGGTTGAGGCTTAATGATATGGGGGATCCCTTGTACTTGCCTAGCTTCTCGGTGAACACGTCCTGGAACTCCTGGACGAGGGCCGCTTCCCAGTCGTTGTTTCCAGTCTGGTGAATGCCCGCTAGTTCAATTCCCAGTGGGGCGAACCACTGTAACCCCAACAAGCTGGGTCGGTCTCGATCGACGATGGTAATAGGCAGAGTAGCGGTGTGGTCCTTGAAGGACACCTGGACGTTGCGGGAACCGGCAACGGGAATCCTGTTTCCCTGGTAGTCCCTTAATATGATTTTTGGGTGCTGAGATCCTGGCGACGGATGTCAGGGATCAGCTGTTTGAAGGTTTTCCATGAGACCATCGATAGAGACCACCCCGAGTCTACTTCCATTACGCATGGACGATTCTCAATGGCGACCTTCACTCGGATTTTTCTTGCATCCAAGGATGATGCATGACCAATGGTAATTGTTTGATGCGCCTCTTCTCGCCTAACTGACGCAGCAGGCGCTCGATTTCTGTAGTGATAGTGGTTCCATTGGTGATTCAGACGGTCCCGATTTACAGGTGGGCTGCCCGTTGTTCTTCGGATTGGGCTTGACGCTCGCTTGCTTCTGCAAACCTTTGCGATGTGGCCCCTCTTTCCACAGGCGGCAGAGTGTGTCGAGGAATTTGCAGTCCGATCGCGGGTGATTGGCCCCACAACCGGCGCATTGACGTGCAGATTTCTGGCTCTTCTGGTCTCGCTGGTTGCGCTCTGACCTGAGTCGGTTGACCTCTTCTTCCTCACTATCAGACGAGGATTCGAGGTCTTCGTGGTGAGCCGTTGTTGCGTGCCTCTCGGAAAAGGCGTAGTATCATTGGCGAGTTGGCGGAGCGGTGCGTTGGTGCGGCGCATTCGAGCGGCCGACTTCCTGGTTGCTTCTGCTGCAGTAGTGTCGGCGATGACATCTGCGAGATCGATGTCCCCTTTAGCCATGATCTTGCTCTGTGCTGTGTGGTCATCTAATCCCAGAACTATGCGGTCTCTCATGGCTTCCTCGAGGTTTGCGAAACCACAGAGGCCTCCCAGGTTCCGGAGGTCCGCGATGAAGTCCCCAACGCTCTCGTTTTCCGTTGGTCCCTCTGGTAAAATTCCTGCCTTCGGATAAGCGTTGGCACCGCGGGTGCATAATGGGCTCAGAGGATTGGTGCGAGGGTATCCCAATCCATTGTTTTAACTTCTGCTGGTTTAGCGAGTGCCTTAGCCATTTTAAAAACGGCAGGCCCGCAATGGGCCAGGCGCAGCGTCTTTCAGGTTGTTGGTCTCCAGGAACATCTGGAACCTGTCTATATACAAGTCCCAGTCTTCATTAGCCGGGTCAAATGGGGCGGGTGGTATGGCGCCGCTGGCCATCTTGCCGTTGTTGGCGCTTTCTTAGCCACGTGCTCTGTTTGGTACTCAGCGAGTGCTCAGTCAGCTCTATCGTCTCCGAATCCCATCCTCGTCGCCAGTGTTATGTTTGGAGGAGTGGGCGCAATAACGGAGACGAGACATCGATAGTGACTCAGTTCAACTCTTTAATAGTGACTTCAAAACAGAGCAACGATTAGGGCAGCAGCAGCTCTTTTATAGAGCTGGCTGCTGTCACAACAACCAATGAAATTGAACTAACCGCTCTAAAAGCGTCCAATCAGAGACGGCCCGTTTTCAGCCAATCAGATCAGCCAGAATTGGCCAATCACGATTCGCTTATCCGCGGGCCAATCCGGAGTGTAGGATTACAAGCCTGCTGCTGAAGCAAACTAGCATAGTTATTGTCAAATGAGTTTGCTTAGTTCGTAACAGTTCTGATGACTAAATTCTGCCTCACAGATTGTAACAGAAGGCAGAGTAACTGCAGGAACACATTGCAGTGAATTTCACATTCTGAATTTCGGTCATAATGCAAATAAGATTACACTTGAAGAGAGAATTAACCAGGAGAATTAACCATTCCTGCCCCTTATTCCCTTTCAGTAGCTGCCTAATTGCAACATTAAAAGCGGAGATTTGGGAGAACTCCAGAGGGACTAATTGTCCCACTCCCGATCCTCCCAACTGCCACCTTTGGCCTAAAGGTATCCCCTCACAGTAAAGCTTCACATTTGCTTATTTACAGCAAATGTGAAGAGAGCTGGCATAAAGTCTGGTTAAGATAAACTTGTCTGTTTTTTTCCCCTAGGCAAAAAAAAAAGTATACAAAATTCAGTTGCTTCTTCCATGTAGCCTCACTCTTAGTTTACATCTTGGTTATGCCAACATGTGGCAAAGAGACAAAACCCAGGAGCTGATTTTATAGATAGGCTACACATTGAAGTAACATGAAGTAAAATGTGTAGATCACATTTTAAAATAACCTCTTCCCTTCAGCATTCATGATAAAGTACTTTGGCTACTTTACAAACATAACCAAATACCTTGGCTACATTACAACATCTGTGTTCTCATTGACATCTTAAAAGCAAAGCTGCTTCTGTACAGCACACTGGGCCAGTTTAACATACAACACAACCCTGGCTCATTTTTATTCTCAATTCAACTGAAGGTAAGACAAATATATATCATGTGTTCTATGTTCTATATTACATCCATGTTCAGGAGTCTCAGCAGAAAAACTCTCTGCAAACTGGGACAATGGGATTAAATTTTGCATGGTGGGAAAAATCAATGAAAGATGGAAGTTCAAAAATGGGCCAAATCCAACTGTGAATGGCAAAGAACAAAATTCAGAACAAATTCCCCCCAAACAACCTTATGGAATGGGTAAGACCTAGAATTAGGCTGACTGCACCATTCTTAATCCTCCTCCCACTTCCCCCCAGTGATGTGACTCTTACAGCAAAAGGTTGGAAAGAACTCCAAAAAGTAGGCTTCGCATATATTTTTTAGCCTTGTTTTTGGCGGTAATGGAAACTTAGTTTTTGTGCCAACACAGATCCCTCAGGTAGTTTGTAGTTCAATTTATTTTGGAAATCCAAAAAAATAGGTTAACTCAATAACCAGGCTAAATACTGTATAAATGTCTGTTAGCAAACCATGGTTCCTAGTCTTGGGGGGCAGGGGTCCCTTCTTTCATACAAAGGTTGGGACCTGTTGGATACCCCAAAGCATCCCAACATACTCACTTTGAGATCCCGATGAACGATTCCCAGATCGTGTAGGTAATTCACAGCCTCCAACACCTGCCGGATGAGCTGGCTGGCATCCTTTTCTGTGTAATAGCCCCGTTCAATGATGCGGTCAAAGAGCTCTCCGCCTGTCACCCTGCACCCAGGAGAGAGAGAGGTGATTTACATTCACCCTCTTTCAGCAAGAGGAAGAATCCAACTATCAGGAATGATCTTCTTTCCCAATTGAAAAGGGAGGGCAGGGTAGGGTTGATCTATTTATTTAATGTCTTCGAGTCAGTTTGCTGTAGTGGTTAAGGCATCCAACTAGAAACCTGAAGATCAGAAACTCTAATCCCACCTTAGGCACAAAGACAGCGCGATGACCTTGGGCCATGGAAGAAGAAGGGCAAACCACTTCTGAAATCTTGCCAGGAAAATTGTCCAGACAAGTCACTGGGAGTCAACACTGATTCAAAGGCACAGTTATATATATTTGATCTTTTTCTGATTGGTGCAATCCTGATTGTAATTTGAGAAACTGCATTTGAAGAGTGACATCTTGGGAAGGGCTGGTTATATATGTATGTATGTATGTATGTATGTATGTATGTATGTATGTATATGTATATGTATATGTATATGTATATGTATATGTATATGTATATATATTTGGTATGGTGAGCTCCAGAGCTTCTGTTCATACCAGAAAAAGGTAAACTGGTCCTATAAATTGGGATCCTTTATTTGGAGGTTTCATGGTGCTATCTCTCTCTAGTTCTCTCCTCCAAACTCATTCTTACATAGACTTGGAATAAAACTAAGTATCTCAAATATCATTTGCTCTGGTTTTCTACAGACCTGTGTTCCCTGTGTTATCTGATTATTATGACCAGCCCTTCCCAAGATCTCACTCTTTAAATGCAGTTTCTCAAATTACAATCAGGATTGCACCAATCAGGAAAAGATCAATTTTAGTTGTAACCTTATTGGATGCAAGGACCTTTTTCTTTGAAAGAACTACAGGCATTGTTGTGATCTACAAAAGCATTGTGATGCCATTTTATATCCCTCCAGAAGTAGACGTTTATCTCAGAGGACAAATTGCCCACCCCAGACCTCACAAGTAGAAACATATTCATAGGCACTTCTACTCACAGCTGCATGGCCAGGTACAAATGAGTGGGACTTTCATAAATATCTTCCAGAGCAACAATGTTCTCATGTTGAATTCTACAATAAAAATTAGGAAAGGGGAGAGTGAAGGGCAGCCAATACCCCAAGAATCCACCCTCATCTTTTCAAAAAGGCGTGTGTTGTCAAGCATCAGGGAAATCAGGAGATCCGGGCAATCCAAATGTGCATAAAGATTTATTGTAAGCTTAAGTTCTCTACAAGAATCTGAACTACTAATGGTCAAGGAAAATTAGTGGGAGTTGAGAAGATAAAGGAATTCAAGGTGGGCTGGACTTATATCTCTTGTGATGTGTTTGACCGCCTCCCTCCGGCTCAGCTTGGTCATCTCTGGAAGTATAATGAAAGCCATGCAGATACTCTAAGGCTGAAAGTTTGATTAGAGTTGGGTGAAACCCTACCCAGATAGGAATCTCTCTAGGGACTCTTCTCTATAGTTAAAGTGCTCTCCACCAATCCTTGAGCAAAAAAGTACCCTGGCATAAAATCTGCTGCTCCCATTGCCAATCACTAGCCAGAAAATATGCTAATTTACTAGTGCTTGTTTATTACGTAGAGAGCAAGTTAAGGAGGTTGGTGGGTTTCTGTAGTTTGGCTTCCCTCTTCTTCTTTTACCAAACATTACCAGCTGGTGAGAATCCACCAGTTACACTCTTTAACTGGGATGGGGCAGAGGAGGAAGCAAGTTTTGATAGCTGGATTATATATCTGCCAGCTGTACACTGGGGCTATGTCTGAGAGGTGACAGAAAAAGGGGAGAGCAGATTCCTTACACATAGGATTCCGATGCTATGGTAGGATTAGAAATTTAGAGGGTAAAAAGGCCAGCTCTTCCCAGTTGATTTCTCTCCCGGTTGTGGTGTGGAAATCACCACACAGCTCTCCCACATTTTTCAGCAAAGCCCAAAAAGAGAGAGAGAGAGAGAGAGCTGATGGGAATTGGGGATAGCTGCAGAGGTGGGTATTCAGCCAGTTCTGACCGGTTCTGGAGAACCAGTAGCAAACATTTTGAGTAGTTCGGAGAACCAGTAAATACCACATCTGGTTGGCCCTGCCCCATCTATTCTCTGCCTCTCGAGTCCCAACCGATTGGCTGGGTCTTCTTTTGTTGCCCTGCACAGGAGAATGGAGCTGGAAAGCAGGTTAGCGGGGTGGAGTGGAAATGGAGATTTTACATTACCCTTCCCCTGCCACGCACATCAAGCCACACCACACCCATCAAGCCATGCCCACAGAACCAGCAGTAAAAAAAATGTGAATACCACCACTGGATAGCTGCATGGTACAGTTGATAGGTGTGGACAGGTTGCACGGTAAGGGAGTAATTATTAGCTATTTTTCAGGGGATTTTTAGACATAGTTTCCCTGAAAGATCAGAAATTCCAGGTTTAAAAGTAATCTAACTGCTAATAATGGAGGGGGAACCGCATGGTGCAGCAGGAGTCTTTTTCCTAGTGTTGTTCCCTGCCCCAATTACAGTACCTGTTAGCTGTTAGTTGGGTTGATCTATTTTTTTAAACACGGGTCTTTTAGATGGGGATCAGTTTGGAGACTTGATGGATTCACGGGAGAGAAGCTGGTTTAAAAGACTCATATTCTCCTACTACTGTCCTCAAATAGACAGAAGGGCCCCAGAATACAGATCAGCCTAGAGTTGCCATTAGGTGTCTGGCTGATTCTACCCATTACGGTGTCGCTAAACGAATGCTGCCTAAGGGAAAAGACCCTGTTAAGGATGACTTAAGGCCGCTCAGATGTGGGTTGGCAGTGAAGCTGAAGGAGATCATAGCAAAAAGTCCACAACTGCTAGGACAGGTTTATTCCATGGTTAAGGGCAAATGGGGAAAGGTGATAAGTAATCTTGAGACAATTACTATCGCTAACTTTTTAACCTGGCTAGATAAATTCTTAGGAAAAGTACATTACTCAGAGGTACTTGGCAGAAGGCTAAAAAATGTGGAATGAATAAAATTATCCCTGTAAGATTCAGTGAAATCCCTGCTAAATGTGGTGTGCTTCTTATTTAAGCCCAGACATTCCCAAAATTCTGGAAATGTGCACTCAAGAGAAGGAGAGCAAAACCGTAAGGAAACCACATTCCCTTACCCAAAGAAAAAAGCCACTGCCTTCTGAGTTTAGGTTCTGTGGTAGGTTGGCCAGTGCAAAAACTTGCCTTTTCCCCTTTGCTAAAAGGACAGACAATGTTATCTCTTTTCCATGTCTGCAAACTGGACTCTCTACAGCAGGGGTGTCAAACTCACGACATCACGGCAGCATCACATGACGTATCGGGACTTTTTTTCCCCTTTGCTAAACCGGGCGTGGCTAGCACGTGACCCATCCAGCCCATGGGCCAGGAGTTGGATAGCCCTTCTCTACAAGATCAGTGAAATATCACCTATACTTGCATTAAGTTATTGTTATTATAACTGTTGTCTCTGAACAAAATGAAGTCCCAATCAACAGTGGGATTTAAACATTTTTACTACCTGTTCTGTGGGCATGGCTTGGTGGGCGTGGCAGGGGAAGGATACTGTAAAATCTCCATTCCCACTCCACCCCGCTAACCTGCTTTCCAGCTCCATTCTCCTGTGCAGGGCAACAAAAGAAGACCCAGCCAATGATCAGCTTGGACTCAGGAGGCGGAGAATAGATGGGGGCGGGGCCAATCAGAGGTGGTATTTGCCGGTTCTCTAAACTACTCAAAATTTCTGCTACCAGTTCTCCAGAACTGGTCAGAACCTCTGGTCCCAATATAAAAATGGATCCTGAGCACTGAACCAGGAAATTCATTTTACATCCTGGAAAAAAAATGCAGAAATGCAAACTGACTTACTTTTTGAGCACAGCAATTTCATTCTCCACAGCTGCTTCTTTACCTCGCAGTGCTTTTTTAGGAATACATTTGAGGGCTACAAGGCGCTGAGATCCATGTTCCTGGGCCAAAACCACTTCCGAAAAGGCCCCTCTGTAAGAATAAGAATTAAAGGAAGGTGGAATAGAGGCATGTAAGTGTTCACAGCTACATAAGCAGTCGCTGAAGTTCCTTACCAAAATCCAATACAGTTGCAATAGCAATTCAGCAGTAGACACATAAGTCTGTTTTTGTACTTTGTGCCCAACTACATTAAGTGTGATTTCTAGGAAAGCTGAATTTGGTTTTGTTTTTTTTTTTTTTTTCCCTTAAATTCCTTGGAACCTTTTACCGGACTGGAAGTTAAGTAAAAACAGCATTACGATCCGTAAGGGAAAAAGCGTTGCCATGCAGCCAATGTAATTCTTTGAACTCCCTGCGATTGTCTGAGTGTAGAGTTGCTACATGAAAAAAGAAAATGTTCTGTTTGCTTCAAAGTGTTCTGGGACAAAGAAGCAATTGTGTGTTTTGCTTCAAAATATGGAATCAAGTCAATAGAACTTTGCCTTAGTTTTCAAAATGGGAGACGGGGGACAGAACAAGTAGTTCAAAGGGTGGGGGGGAAGGTTGCTTTGTTTTGGGGGAGATTATGTTACGTTTTTGGCTTTGCAGGAGGGAGACCATTCAAAGTAAGCGACAGTGACCAAAATACAAAGGTGGTAGAATTTTTTGAGACTTACTACACAGGGTCCCCCAAGGGTCTTCAACTTCTCCATGCCCCTACCACACACACACACACAAAATCTTTGCTCTACCACACACACCAAACTGGAGCTAATTCGGGTTATGTCTGATCCCTTGATTGACGCTTTATGATTTTGGAATAAATTGGCTGAAGCATCTCCGGTATTGACTATGCAAACTGGTAGCATGCATATTATTCATGGCTGGCTGACTCATTCTCCGGTGCAGCGAATCTGATCTCCTAGTGCTGCAGAGAAAACAAGAGGGAGGCATTCCCTAGGAAACCTGAGCAAACAAAGAAGCCCCTTTGCTGTCCCTCTGGAAAGGGATTTGGATTCTCTGCCCTTCGTTCGAATTAGAAGGCTTGGTGCATTTGGTTAAGAAAGGGTTAAACCCGTGTCGTCTTTCCCACCACCCTCTGCAAATTCCCTCTGGCTCCTGGTCTATTATTGTCCAACCCACGTCAGATATATATGTCCGTCCGAGGGCATCCAAGCCAATGGGATCGCAGTATGCAAATGAGGCTGCCGCATTCCTGGGGTCCTTCTCTGCAGAAGAGGCTTCCAGGAAGGAGGAGGGACCACCACATCCAGGCGCAGAGAGACCCCCGGCTGGGCAGGAGGAGGGCAGGAGGAGGAGGACGTCAGGGCAGGAAAAGCAGATGGGCAGAAGTCAGCACTGGGCTAGGGATGGATGGATGGAGAACGGGAGAGTGGAAAGCAGATCTCAGACACGCAAACGTTCTGCAATGTGAGATTGCACATGTGAGATTATCTGCTACACTATGGGGAGGGGGGCGGAGGAGGGGAATACTTCTTTAGACATATATTTAAAATTGCAGCATCTTTAACACCAACCCAGGGCTTCATACTGGAGGTGGTACTGAAGACAAGGAGGGAAGCTTGGTCTAACCGCATGATAGGTGTGGGAGGACAGGATTTGACTGGGAAAGGAAAAAAAATAGAACTGGAAATGGGTGGAGGGAGGGAAAGCAAAGGGATTGAAACTATAACAGCCTCCTTCAACCTTGCACCCCAAGACTCTGAGTTCCCTCAGACGGACAATGAGATTCCCAACAACAATTCATCTTCCCAAGTTGGGGAAGGTTAGTGTAAAAGGGGAGAAGGGCTAACCCAGAGCACGGAAAGTGAATCTATCAAGAAATGGAGGGAGAGAGGAAGTCCGCAAGGGCAGGATTCCCAGAGCAAGAGAGCGTCCATGCGGATCTTGAGCCAGCCCTTCCTTTTTTACTCACGCGCCCAGCTTCTCCTTGATGTCGTAGACACTGGCAATGTCTTCCACTGTTTTCTTCCAGCCTTTCCCAAGAGGCATTATGAACAGCTCAAAGCAGGCAGGTCGGAAAGAGCTGGGGATAGGGAGGCAGAGAAAGAGGAGATAAATGCCACGTAGAGAGAGGGAAATTTGTAATGGAAACATCTAGAAAGGGGTCAGCCTGTTCCCATGGCTCCTTGGCCAGAAATCTCCCAGCTGCTCCTCTCTACTGCAAGATACTGAAGAAGAAATGTTGAGTCTGAGGCAGAGATTTAGAAGGCAACACACAAATAAATTCGGAGCTACACATCACTGGGAAGTTCATTCTCAGTTCCAAATATTCTTGAAATAAAAGGAAAAGCGTTTTTCTGATGATCCCATGTTCTGTTGCCCTTAATAATACCTGAGGAGGTATCCCCCAGTGTGGTTGTAGATCTAGGCAAGCTCTAGATCTACAACCACATTGTCTGCAAGGCTTTCCAGGAAGATGTCCCGATGTCTGGAAACTGCAATTTACTACAATTGGAGGCCACCAGGCCAGCAGAAACTATAGTTGCCCTAGGGTATGTTCTGTCCAAATGGTTTGATTATAAAGGCACATTTGAACCAAGCAAAAATAGAGTTCTGTTTACGTCCTGACAATTAAGAAGATGCTCCCTGTGGCCACATAACTGGGGCTGTAGAAAACATGGACCCTGAAGAATTTGAAATCAGAAAATCCCAATCCCAGATCATTTTGATCTGTAAACTGCCATGAGTTCCTGTGGAGTCTAGTGGAATAAAAAATAATTTTAAAAAATAAACACCACATTTGGACCACTTTGGAAACTTTTGGGGTTTCTTATTCAAGTGTCAATAGTGCCTACAGGTAACAGGAAGTGGAAATTTATCACAGTGGCATGAGAGGTTTGCCAACTTCATCACATCCACTTGTAGTTCAAAGCATGAGAACAAGCCAGCCTAGAGGCTGTTTTGTCAAGTAAAAACCTTAATATAAATCCTTAAGTAAAGCCATTCTACCTAGAGAGTATAAAAATAATTACAGAAACAAAATGGTTATGAAAATCTAGCATCTTTGACTTTTCTAATATTTTTCTAATATGTAGGAAGAAGTATCAAAAATGAGGAAATAATGCCAGATCCATTAACAGCAACAAATGATAATCAGTGGTTACAGGAAAAATATATATATAGTGTAAAAGCTGATTAGCTATATTATTTCTGATAATATTATCACTGATCATTGTTCTGTTTCTTTAGTATAATTTACTAATAAAATGTAAAATAGCCAGCTTACTCTTTACACATCAGAGATGCTAGGAAAGAAGTAATTCAATCAATCAACTTATATTTGGTTAATATAGACCAACAAAAAGACAAGTAATCTTCAACTAATATCACAATTGAGCGCAAAATTGCCATTGCTAAGTAAGGCAGTTAAGTGAGTTGTAACCCATTTTACAAACGCTTCTGCCACTGTTGTTTAAATGAACCCCTGCAGTTCAATAGATCATGCGGTCATTATGGATTCTGGCTTCCCGCATTAACATTGCGTATCCAAAGCTGGCTGGGAACTTCACAAAATGACGATCACATGTTCCCAGGACAACACAACTATCATAAATACACGGCAGTTGCCAAGCATCTGTATTTTGATCACATGGTGCTATTAACAGTTGTAGATGTGAAAACCGGTCATAAGTCTCTTTTCTCAGTGCTGTAAAAAGATTGCAAGTCAAAGACTAGCTGTAATTCACTACTAGACAAGACGGTCTGATCATTTGTATTTGTTTTCAGAATTAGACAGAATCTGGTTAAAATCTTGAAGAATTCTCTTTCCCACTGCCACAGAGAGATGTCCACTCAACTGAACAGAAGAAAAAATTGATCTGGACAGATTTATTAAGAAGTATGCCTAGGCTGTCATTTCAAATGAAGAACATAACTTTTCAAGGGATAAGAACAAGCAGTATTTCACACTTTTGTATTCTATTTCCACTTCAAACTTTTGCTTTTAGAATCTCTTTGTGTGCATTTTTATGAATGCGTTCATGTGTGAGAAAGAAATAATTGCAAGCCCTTTTTGCAGCTATTTAAGCCAGCTTTGTTATAAAGCATGATCACTTCAGGAAGGAAAAAAGAGACAATATACTTCTTTCACCCCTTAAATCACTGTCTGAAACAGCCCATGTTAAGAAAACAGATCAACGTCCCCCTCAAATGAATCCTTCTACGTGTGCCAAATTACACAATCCCCTATGCCTTAGACAGGTTGGAGAAGGCCAATCTGGGGGGAAAAAAGAACAGACAAGAAGAGGGGAGCTCTCATTATGGTGTTTTTCTTCTTCTCTTCTTCCAAGAAGTTTCAGGAAGAAAATTTAAAAAACAACAACATGTAGGGTCAAAAGGGAATTAAACCTCCCTCCTGTTCCATATGCCCCCATCTATAGGTTTCTCTCTTTCAGAGTAAACAAAGTTTGATGGGCAGGGGATAAATTAAGTCAATGCAAGAAAGAAAAGAATGCCCTGGTCAGAAGATACATTTATCTCCCTCCCATCTTGTTTGCTCTGCAATTATTTGGATCCCTGAGTCAAGCCACGTGGTTCACCCTTTCATGCTCCTTCTTCAATTTCCCCAAAGGACTGTAAAGAGTGAAGTGAAGACAAAGGTGTGCTTTGTGCCCTTGGCAGAGGGCACTTTCAGTCTCCTGCAGTCCTGATCTTGAGCTGGCAGAGACTAGAAAGTGTCATGCCACCTGCCTTCTTTCCAGCCCAGAGTTCTTATGCTACAGAAGTGTCTCTCCATTGCTCCAACCTTAATAAAGCAGAGTTTTTCTTTTTTCTTTTAATAAGCCTTCACCACTACTACAGTATTACTTCTTTTGAACTCGCAAGAATGTATTACCTAAAGCAATTAACGCTCTCACTAACTGGGTGCATTTTTAAAAAAAATCCAGAGCAGAGTAGTTTCAGTTGGGAGTTGGCAGATGGGATATGTGCATTTGTCAACTAGAAACTGCACCATTGGTGCCTCAGATAGCCAGGGTGTGTATGGATGACAGGCAATTAATATGTGTTGTGAAAGTTGAGACATGCATAATAATAATTAAAAAAAAGAATGATACTTAATGCAGAAACTGGTAATCAGATCATAAAACCACATCCACTTCTTTGAGAGATACCACTTGATTTTCCCATTTGCCCACTGGGTGCCAAATAGATGTGGAGGACTGATGGCCTTTGGGACAATAAATCTGATGAGTAACTGCTCACTATAGAAGAAACTTACAACAGGTAGTTCTCGACTTACAACACATCATTTAGTGACTGTTGAAAGTTACAATGGCACTGGAGGGGGGGGGAAATGACTTATGACCATTTTTCACACTCACAACCGTGACAGCATCCCCAGGGTCACATGATCCAAATTCAGGCACTGGTCATATTTATGACGTTTGCAGCGTCCAGGGCTCATGTGATTCTCTTTTGCAACCTTCTGACCAGCAAAGTCAACAGAGAATTCAGACTCATTTAACAACAGGGTTTCTAACTTCACAACTGCAGTGATTCACTTAACAGCTGTGACAAGGAAGTTCGTAAAATTGGGCAAAATTCACTTAACAGCTATCTCCCTTAGCAACAGAGATTTTGGGTTCAACCGTGGTTGTAAGTCGGGGAGAACCTGTGCAGTTTTTTGTTTTTTTTTACAAAAACGAGTTGCTCACTACTAACCGGAAGGCCTGGTTAGTCGTGCAAATGGCAGCCCTTCCTCCTCCAAGTCCGACTGCTATCCAGTCTTCCCCAACCTGGATTCTTCCTTCCTTCCAGAGAATTCTAGGACTGATAGTCCACTCATTTGGAAAACCCCAGGTTGAGGAATCCTTTCTTATACTTGTATATTCTTCAAGTAATTATAAACTTTTATACTCAGATTCTAGTGATATATGCGGTTATTTGGAACTGCTTATTGGTCCTGGAGAATTTCTATGTTTAACGGCAGAATCACACACACACACACCAGAGGTGGTATTCAGCAGGTTGTGACCAGTTCTGGAGAACCGGTAGTGGAAATTTTGAGTAGTTCGGAGAACCAGAAAATACCACTTCTGGCCGGAGTTTTTACAGTATCTTTCCCCTGCTATGCCTACCAAGCCACACCCACAGAACCGGTAGTAAAAAAAATTGAATCCCACCGATACATATATCAGACAGACACACACACATACAAACACACACACAATACACATACACACACACACACATACATACATATACACATATATATGCACACACACACACACACACATATATATGTATATTTTACACATACATATAAACACCTATACATGTACATACATACTGTGTGTGTCTATATATACATATATGTGTGTGTATATACACACACAGAGAATATATGTGCACACATATCAGTGTGTCTTGACAAGGGTTCAGTCTAGGAAGGAAGGAAGGTTGTTTGTGTGCCATGTGTGACATTTATTCCTTTGGCCTGAGGTGAAACTGTCTGAATCCATATAAAGTGTACAATGCATTGCACTGTGCTTCATATTCCTATGATATGGTATGTTTACACAATGTCAAAAATATTATTGACTTTAGAGAATGGGAAGAAGTAGGTGAAAATTACCAAAGCTACAGTGGTGTCTGACGAATGCAGAAACACACATAAACATGCAGGCATTTTCTTTTGTTGTTGTTGACCATACCTGGTTTTTACAATATGTTGAAAAAAATATTGATAAGGGCAGTTACCCATCAATCCTTGTAAATGGTGCTGTGTGTCTGTCGAATCTCCGATGGAACAACAAATGTTTCCGTGCAAGATAAAGAAAGCATATGTGTGTTTGCTCAGGCATGCACATACTTTGTGACAATAAGGTCTAAGCCTGCATAAATGGTTGACAACTTGTGTACAAATACCGGCATGAAAAGGGAACTGATGCGGCATGAAAAAGGATGAAAAGAACAGACATGCAGAAAGGAAATTTGGTGGCAGATGAAAAGAAGGGAGGGAAGAGAGTTGTAATGTGGCATTCACACAAAAGGGAATGCTATGGAGGTTCACAAGGCATGTTACAAGAATGGAGATAAAAGGAGTCAAGAAAATGAATATACAGACTTAGTTGAGTGAACCGGACTGATGAAACAGAGATAAAGCTTGCTGGGCCCTCCCCTTTAGAACCGCAACACGTAGGCTTCTAGTTACACAGCCTAAATTGAAGTATTTCAGATTCGCACGACCCACTCACCCCCCACCCCTTTTTCGTGCGGCCACCTGTTTGGAAGACCAGAGCAACCAAGCCCAGCGCTTTCCACCCCGATAGGCAAACCAAAACAAAAACAAAAACAAAAACAAAAAAAACCACATTCCAAGAGGCCCCCGTTGTTTTCCTGCCGAAACAACGGCTCGGCAGCGGTATCCAGCGCACAGGTCTAGGTCAACTTTACAGCCGGGCCAACCCGAAGCATTTTGCGCTAAATTAACCCCAACTTCGGACGTGCGTGTGAGGTTTGCAAGCACACCATCCCTTAGCACCTGCTGCCCTTTGGATGGGAAGCCGCGAAGAAACGCATCCACGAATCAACCCAGAAGACGACCAGAGCTGTGTGCCTCGCTGCGTCCCCTCCCTTTGAACCACCCGTAAGACACCCCACTTCCCCGTCTCCCCTTCCCGGGTCCTCCCAGCCCAGGTGTTCTACCTCTCCTCGTTTCACTTTCTCTCTCTCTCTCTCTCCGGCGATCTTCCTCCTCCTCCACCACCCAGCCCGGATCCGCTGCAATCGGGGCTTCGTTTACATTCCTCAGGCGTCTCTGCATCCCGCGCGCTTCCCAGCCTGGTGGTGCAGGCGAATGGCTGGGGAGGGGGGGGGCGGCGGCGAGGGGACCGAGAGAGACGCGCGTGTGTGCGTGGGCAAGCGCGGGCGAGGAACGGAAACCGACCCTACCTCGCCCCCCCACACACACACCTCCACCCCCGAGTCCGATTTGTCCTCTCTCCTTCGTCCTTCTCACTTACCTGCTTCAAAGTCCTGAGCCCCTTGGAGTTAGTCCATGCCACGGGCTGCTGGCAGTCCCCCTTCCCATCCTCTAGCCCGCTCTTTGCCTGTCCCGCCAGCCCGCCTGACCCACCTCGCCACGCCACGCCACGCCACGCCTCGCCTGCTGGCTTACTCCACCCTTCTACTCCGTCTTCCTTTGGCGTCTCTTCACCCCTGCCTTGTAAGGCAATAACAGGCGGACGTGAGCTTAGGGAAGCGGCTGGAAATCAAGCGAAGAGGGACCCCAGTGGTCATCCCGCAGCTGGACTTCTCGGATCTGCAGCCTGGGAAAGGCAGCTGGGACCGCAGAGAGGCAATTTAGGCACGTCCCTGAAGTAAAACCTCTAAGAGCAGAAGCAGTGTATCTCTGAATCATGGGGGATGAGGTAGTGTGGTGGTATAAAGAGATTGGCTTACAAATCAGGAGGGGAAACCAACATTCCTGGGTCTTACCTTCAGCTACCTCAAGCTTTCTCTCTCTCTCTCTCCAAGTATGCTGTGATTGAGAACAATACTGCGGATTAACTTTACAAGATTCTAGCAAGGCAGAGAAGAGAACCCCTATCTTGTCATCTTCTGTGAGATGGGCAGCCATATAAATGTGCTTTAAAATTAAATGAATAAATCTATCTATCCATTGGCCAACTCTAGGGCAGCCCGGTGCTCTCCAGATTTCAGTTCCCTATAATTCCACAGCTAAACTGGATACCACCAGTTTAACCTTCTGAGGAAAACTTCTCTAAAACATAATAAAATGCATAAAATATTCTGATAGTTACTAGTGTCTGCTAATAGCAAAATGCAAGAATCGCTGCTTTCCAGAACTCCATCTGAGGTTTAATAACATGGGATTTTTTTATATTCAATTTTCTATTAGTCTTAACAGAGGCTGCTTGAAGCATGAGGTTTTCAAAAGCTCTGATTTTTGAAATTCCAATGGACCTGATTGGATCTGATGCTGCCAGCTTGAAAGTGTGGAGGGGCAATCAACGCAATATATGCAGAAACTAAAAAAGAAGTGGGTGAGCACCCTCAGTAAGTTACGGGCCATCCCAAACCATATTCTCCCATTTCCAAGATGTACATCTTGTAGGATGTCATCAAATTGCGCTCTGCCAAATGGTCATTCAGGTCCCAAGAAAATTCCAAACATTAGAAGAGCCCAAGAGAACCCTTAGTAGGAAGACAGAAAAGTCAAGTTTCTTGCTCGTGTCTGCTCATTTTGATTTTTAGCAATAAAGAGTGTAACACGCTCAATTGTCTCCTGAGATCAAATAAAGCATTAAGACTGGATGCAAATCATCAACACCTGTTAGGGCAGTGGATAGAATGAAATGTAGAAATGCTACATGGACATGACACTATAAATTTCAGGGTGGTTTTTCTTACGTTAAGTCTGTTTTGAAAATGAGGTGACTTTTTGATTATTTTAAATTTTCATCCTTGTCTTTTAGGAGACTTTGGAATAATTATGTGGCATCAAGGTAGACTTTCTCCTGTCCCTAAGCTAGTCCTTTAGTCTTCTAATAGTGCACCCATTATTGCTATAATTAACTCGATTCACCCTGTAGCTGGTCATCCTCTTCTTCTCTTTCCTTCCACCTTCCTTCTCCAGAGAGCTAGGTCTTTGCACAACGTGTCTGAAGAATGAGCCTGGTTATTTGTGCTTTGAGTGAGAATTCGAGTTGATTTGTTCAATGATCCATTTGTTTGTTTTCTTAGCTATCTACAATTTTCTCACTAATCTTCTCCAACACTGGTTCAAAAGTGTCGATATTCTTCCTATCCTGCTTTTTCAAAGCCCAACTTTCATTCCCCTTAAATGTCACAGGTGTGTTAGTGCCTTAACACCACTGCCTGCCCAGTTCTGATCTTTGTAAATTTAGATACATCCCAGCATCTGAATATCTTTTCCAAGGCCTTCAAGGCTGCTCCACCAAGTGCTAGTCTGCAGCATATTTCTTGATATAAAAAAGGGTGATCGTAAAAAGCAGAAGGTACCCACCACTTCAATATCTTCATTGCCAATTCTAAGGCTGGCTACTGTACTTACTATCATTAGCTTAGTCTTCTTTACATTTATAAAGAGTGCATTCCCATTTTTTTCACCATGGTCTTTGACTTTGATCATTTCATTATTAGACCCTGCAAATCATTTGCACTTATGGGACTACAAGGAACTATTCAGCTGAGCTAGATAAGCCACAGTCCATGATCTGCACCCAGTTCCACAAAGCTTCTGTGTGTCTTCAACTGTATTTATTGGTTGGCTTAACTGATATTCTGCTTTTCTTTGAGATCGATGCCAGCATGCAGAAGTATTTCTTGCTCTCCAATTTTCCCACAACATCAATCTTGTCAGGCAAAGTGGCCTAAGGAAAAAAATGACTGGCCCAGAATCCTACACTGATTCCAGGATTGAGGGTGAGCTTGAACCCAAATCTAATGTAAGTATTGTAATATCTTACATTAAGTACTACATCACCCTGATTTTTCATCAAGAGACCTTTCCATTCACTACCAACATTTGCTGCCAAAACCATGCCAGCAAATTTCAGAAACTAAATTCCTTTGACACGGCATCTACTTATTTAAAAGAATTAGGATTAACTGAGAAAAGTTGACATTTTTAAAAAAGCAAGGATGATGTATATTGAAGATGAATTAAATGCTACAGAAATTCCGAAGGTCTAACAATATATGCTAAGAAGGTGCAGACAGGGTGCCATGACAACAGCCCTAGCATCCAGATATGATACACGGCTTCTAATTATACTGGGTCCACCAGATTTGTCATCGCTCATACAGATTGGTAATTGTGGGGAGGTGGGGAACAGCTAAAATATCCTAGTTGAGACATTGCCCCCTCCTTAAGGAAGGATAATGAGGGAAAGGATATTTGTGGTTCAGGACAAGGTGAGTTTATAACAAAAAAACACTAGATGGCACATTTGCCTCACAGAGACAGGCAATTATGCTAGATAAGAGTACATTGCAGTACATACTGATTAGTCAGGCAGGCGGTGTAAATCTAGAGAAATGATGGTAATGATGACGATGAGGGCATCTAGTGATGATTTGCATGGGCAGATGGGATACCATCATAAATAAAACATCTTGGAATGAGTCTGCCTGTTGCTGAAGCATAGAGAATTGGCTTCCTCTCCTTTCAGTCAGGTATCTTTGTGGCCAGATTGCAGGAGGGAAGGTAGTCCAAGGATGCTGCTCAAGGCCAGCCCTCCTCCCTAATTCGTCTTTGCTCCAGACGTCTCGGTCTTCGCTTCCCCCAATTCCCAACCAGGCAAATATTCTGAGATTTGCCGTATAAAACACATGCAGGATGTCCCACGCAAGGAAGGTGGAGCTTCAGCTCCTTGGCATGAAGTTCCTAGACTTTTCAGGCTTTCCCCTCATGTGGAGAAATATTCTCATCCGAATGTTCCCCCCAAAAAAAAAATTGTCTAGAGTAAGGATTGCATAGCAGGATTCCCACCTGGGTTGCAAGTCATGACCAGGGCAAGGACACAGCTAACCACCTCTCCCTCCCTCCCCACACCCACCCTAGCATCTACATGGATGGCAGGGTTTATGTGAACCATTCGATGTCTTTGTTTTATGCAGCACTGCAGGGCTAACTCACTGCTCACTCCAGGAGTTCAAATCTGTGACTCAAGGTTGACTCAGCCTTCCCTCCTCATTACATTGAGGATCCAGATGGTTGGGTGGCAATATGCTGACCCTTAGAGAGGGCTGTAAAGTGCTATGAAGCGGTATATAAGTCTAAGTGCTATTGCTATTTATCACATTTATAAAGGGTGTTAGACACTATATATTTCCTGCAGTGCGTTCTCACAGTAGCTTAGTAATGTAATTTAGAAAATAAGGTTATTGTCTCAGCCAGAGTTTCATAGTCAAGTCGTAATTGGACCTTTGGTCTCCTTTCTCCTAGTCCCTTTCTATACCAAATCATTAAACCTTTTTAATTTTCCACTTGCTATTGATAGTATAGGAGGAATGAAAAAGGGAGGATGGGGTTTACTGCAGAGGAAATAGTCAAACTCCCTTAATGCCATAGCTCTGTTCTGATTCAGACCCTCTGCAAGTGGTGGTTTTTTTCCCCAAAAAAATAATCTAATCAATGAGAACTACAATCATTATATCTCCAGCATCCTATCAGCCTCATGCCTAACAAAGAAAAAAAAATCTGTATCAGTGTTTCTTAACTTTAGCAACTTTAAGAACCTTAAGGCAGAATTCTGGGGGTTGAAGTCCACACATCTTAAAGTTGCCAAAACTGTGAAACACAAATCTGTATATTAGCATGTGCATGAATAAGCACTAAAATACCATGCTGTATGAGAACAAGTATGGTATCATGGTTAAGGTATTTAACTGGAAGTGGGGAGACCCTGGTTCTAGTCCACCCTCAACCTAATAAAGTGACTTTAGACCAGTCACCCACTATCAGCCCAACCTCCTTCTTAGATGGGAAAAACCATAGAGTCATAGGGCTGGAAGGGACCTTGGAGGTCCAACGCCCTGCCCAAGGCAGGAATCCTTATGCCATCCTGGACAAATGGCTGTCCAATCTTTTCTTGAAAGCCATTTGTGAGGGAGGACCACAACTCCAAGAGGCATGCTGTGTTATGGATTAATTGTTCTTACAGTCAGGAAATTTCTCCTTAGTTCCGTGTTGAATCGCTCTTTAACGAACTTCCATCCATTTCTTCCTGCCCTCAGGGACAAGATTTATTCCTATGGGGAATAAATCAACACCCCTCTTCCAGAGGTGGTATTCAGCAGGTTCTGATCAGTTCTGGAGAGCCGGTAGCAGAAATTTTGAGGCAAATCCCACCTCTGACTGGAGATTTTTCAGTATCCTTCCCCTGCCACGCCCACCAAGCCACACCTACAGAACCGGTAGTAAAAGAAATTGGAATCCCACCGCTGCCCTCTTCCCTGTGACAGTCCTTCAAGTATTGGAAGATAGCTATCATGTCTCCCCTAAGCCTTCTCTTCTTTAGGCTAAACATACCCAGTTTCCTTAGCCGTTTTCATTGGGTGATTTAGCCTCCTGACCCCTAATCATTTTTATTGCCCTTCTTTGCACTCTTTCTAAGACTTCAACATCTTTTATCATGGTGACCAGAACTGAACACAGTATTTCAAGTGCTAACTATGCCACTTCACTCCTCTATGAAAGGCATGATATAAATCTAATCAATATAGCATAAAATGTTCCACACTGCAGCAAGTGGGATCTGAAACAGCCACGCTGGATCAGGCCTACAAGCTCTGAAATCAGATATCTGCTTTTCTGTGCATCAGATTCCCTCATGCAGCTGGGCGGGGGGGATCTTGCAAGCATCTGGGGCAGCCAAATTACACTAGGTCGAACCAAATGCAGCAAGTGCCTATCCTTGGCAGGAAAATAGAAAAATAATAAAATTGTGTAATAACAATGTCCCACCCTTCTATGACTGCCAAAGTCAGCTGCTTGAGATGACCTCTATCTGCCTTGTGTCATGATAGGTCTTTTATGTAGAATTAAAAGGCTGGGGAAGCATGAGGTTAAGTAGTAAAGAGTTGTTGAGAATGATACTTGTGGCCATTGTGTAATTTGTTCCGGGGCGAATCAAATGTCACGTGTGAAAAAATCTTTAGTTGAGTGGTCTACATACTACTAATAGTCCCAGCCTCTCCTTTTTAGGTGCGTTTCTCATTTAAAAATTGGCAGGATTATACCTCTATTGGCAATGAATAAATATCCTATAGTTACGTATATCCATTCTAATAAATTGTAGGTAGGCCTCTTCGTCAGTCTTTGGATCCCCAAAGAACTTCAGAATCTAGGTTTAATTTTCTGTGCAAAATAAAAAGGGAAAGGGAAGGAAATGGTCAGAAGAGTTAAAAAGAATTCTGTACTTGATATCCAACAAGAAAACTGAAAGAAAGGAGAGAGAGAGAGAGAGAGAGGTTGTATGGAAGTGCGCTGGGGGATGAAACCTGATAAGCAATGCAGACAGTCATGAGTGAACCCCCCTGATATAAACTTCGTGAAAGGTGACAAAGCTGGAGAGATCAAGTGACACAGCCAAGGTCAGACGAGCAACGAAGGGTAGAGCTTGCACTATTTCCCCTTCCCTCCTTCCTGCCATGCTCCGTCATCCATTTCCTTCCCTTAAAACGTTCTGGAATAATATACTGTACTTCGCTGAATATAATCGAAAGCAAATCAAAGGGCCATTGACCAAAGTTTCTGCCCAGCCCAGAAGGTCTGCCAGTCAACCCCAAGCCCCAGAAAACTCCCCTTTGCTCTGCAACTGAGTGAGCACAATTTGACTCACCACTTAATGATTTTTTTTTCACCCTCCTGTGTGCAATAGGCGGTGACTATCTGTCAGCTGAGAAAGGTCCAGTCTTCAGGCACACAAAACAGTGACACACAGAGGCCGTGACCGTTTCTTTTTATATCTAGTAAAAACCAGAAGAAGAGTATAAGCTCTGAGGAGAAAAGAGATTTTCTTTTCTTGGTTTGGCAAGAGACAAAATCAAACCGAGCACCTTTTTGAAGGCACATCCGTAATTGATTCCCTTTTTATTGTTTCTGCAGAGACCATCTATCCACACGGTACCATTAGAAAGATACTTCAGGCAAGAGGCAAGTTTTCACAGCGCTATGAAATGTTTGCAATCAACGCTCTTCGTTAAGGAAGGAGAAAACAATGGGAGGAGATGGGGAAGAGTAAATAGAGGCTCTCCTCCGTATGACAGCCTCACACTCTACATGTGTGTGTATCAAGGAAGAAGGTAGAGAGGGAGGGGTCCTTCTCTTGCATGCATCATTATAGTTTTATATGTGATCATCTAGCAAGTTATTTAATGATGCAATGCTTTCAGGCCTTGGAAGGGCTGAGAGATACTCCCAATTTGAGGGAGGCTTGAGCAAGAGATGCTACAGTTACCCCAAGGTAATAGTAACACTATGATTACATTACGATAGTACTAACATTATTATGACCAGGATGACAATGATTTATCCATCCAGTCTTAGTAACTGGGAGCTGCCATTTAAATTCCCCATAGCACACCCAAAAGTCTTCTAACAGCATCATCCCAGGATAGTTGGGAGGGGGATCATTAAACCTTGCACACCTAAAGCCAACGGGGAGGGTAAAAATAGAAGAGAATTAAGGGGTTGTTTGATGGCAGTGAGCTTTATAGTCAAAAGACCGACCCCCCTCTAGGCTGCCTGAGCCAGGTGCTACCTCTGGGTTGGAGCTAGACTTTGTATGGATTTGGGGAATGATTTTGAGGGTTCCTGGGATGGAATTAGAGTCCACTTGGGCTCTAGAGGGTGGTACAGTAATGGGCCTGGGGCAGCGCCCACAACAAAGCTGTCCGCTCAATTAAATGAGAAGTTTTAATCAGAGAAGAGTTAACATCCTGTCCCTGCACCACCACCACACCGTGTTATGACAACCACAAGGAAAGCAAACAAAGCAAGCACAGTTTAATTTCCCAGTCAGTTGGCCACTATACATGAATAGGCCACTGTCCTCTTCCACAGTAGGTGGGAGGTAGAGAAAAATGTCTTAGTTAGGGAAGACAGACTGTGGGCATCCCAGAGGGTGAAGCTTCCCCTACCCTAGGAATTGACAGCAAGGGGCATCTTCTGCCCAGTTGGCATCCTTCCATGGCATCGTGTGCATAAGTTTGGATTTCACGTTTAAAGCAAACTCTCCCAGGCGAGGTTAAGAGGCAATTTTGCCTATTCAAAGGGATTTGACAGCGTCTGGGGGAAACAGTGATTAGAGGCGTCATTTATCTCGAACTGAAGGCCACCATGGTTGGGAAAGAGACCAGAGAAGAACCAACAACCCCATTATCTCCATACACCCACACACTCCAGGGCACAACACACAGACATACATTCCTCCCAGCTTATGAGAAGTTATACAAAAGAAAGTAAAACAGTCTGATCAGGACAATTACTCGGTTTGTAAATTGGCTTCCTCCTAGACAACCTGTAGGGTTTTATGATCTTTTGTATCTCTCCTACCAGACCTAAGAAAGTAAAATAAGAACTGGTCCCGATCAATGAAGCAGGGTGATAAATGGATGTATCAAGTTTAATTTGAATGTCTTTTGCTTAGGGAAACAACATATTGTGGCAGCAGCATGTTTTGTTTCCATTTTCTCTGAAAATGGGGAAGGGGACAAATATTGACTGGGCTTTTGAGAGAAATGACATCCTGAATAGGTGCATCCACTTTCATTTCCAATGTTTTATATTTAGCAGTTCTATAGCCAGTCTGATGGTTTGCAGTAAAAAGAAAACAAAATATATCAAGAACAAAGGAGACCAAAGACTGGAGACCAACCCCCTCAAAAAAGCCAAACAGCAGAAAATCAACCAAGGGCATCAACCTACATTCTAGCCCAGAGCCCATGAGAATAACCAGGTTTTAAACAGTGTGCAGAAAATCCGAAAATCCTATCCGTGCACTGCTTAACGGATGGAACATGGAGTGGGCCCATCCTTCAAATGTATTGTCTGTTTCCTAAGCTCCCTTGGGAACAGATAAATCATTTGAAATGGTACTTGAATGTTAGCAGTTGTAAGACCCAGAAACCCTTTTTGACTTTCATTAAAATGTTTACATTTATTTATTGTTAACGTGGATGTTTTATGGATTGCTTTGTCAATTGTTTTGCAAACCACCAAGAACCTGTATGTTTATATTTATATCTATATCTATACATATACATATACATATATGTATTTATATTTTTATATTTTATACATTATTTATACATATGTAGAATTAACGAATGAACAATATAATTTCATAGAATAGTCCTGTGCATGCCTGCAAACAATAAGCCATACTGTACAGGAAGTTCTCGGCTTATAACATTCATTTAGCGACCATTCGAAGTTACAACATCACTGGAAAAAAATGACCAATCTTCTTGATCACCACAGCATCCCTGTGATCATGTGATCAAATTTCAGGTGCTTGGCAACGGGCATATATTTACAACAGTTGCAGCATCCTAGGATCATGTGATCACCATGTGCAACCTTCCCAGTCGAGGCAGATCCGCTTAACGACCGCATGCTTCACTTATCAACCATGGCAAAAAAAATAATCATAAAATCGGGCACGAATCATTTAACCATCCTACTTAGCAATGGAAATTCTGCTCCCATTTGCGGTTGAGGAACTGGTCTTTCCCTCTTGGCGACTTCCAGAATAAAGAGTTTACTGGATTATTTGCTGTGAATGATTTAAAGGGCAATCCAACAGGCCAATAAAAGACCAGATTAGGGGAAAACTCTTTTGGGGTGGTTAGAACTGCTGCCCTAGTTTTTCTTTTGTTTTCAAGATACACTTTTGAGAAAAGCTGTGAGTTAGAGGTGATGTTTTTGAGCTGCTGTGTGATTGATCAACTGATTTGATTATGTCAACATATTACACCCAGACTATTTACAGACAATATGCTTACATATAAGATTCCTTGATCCCTGAGATTGTATTTTCTCAGTATTATCACACTGAACCCTACGATACATTTATTGGCCGAACTGCACAGATAGGAGGTGAAAATCTGTTTGGTTCATCTACGATCAACGTGCCACATTAATTCAGCCACAAAGTAAACAAATGGAAGACTGATTGGGCCACTTAAACCAAAGTATTGTTTATTTAGGGAAGGAAGCACTAAGAACACGGGGCAGAGGTTTATGAGTGGTGTAGAAGGGAGGCGGAAAGAAAATATTTCATGCTGTCAGGTGAGTGGAATGCAAGTTTTCAAAATGCAATTGATGGGCACGAGAAACACAATCTGGAGCAGATAAAACAAAATACTTCCTTATGCAATATATTTATTTCTACAGATTACTTCCCTGAAATGTTGTAATGGCCCCTAGTTTAAATAGTTTTTTTTTTTTAAAAAAAAAGGATTGGACACATTCGGAGAGATTAAATCTATTTCAAACTGGAAGCTTTTCTATGTGGCCAAAACTCACGTAAAATACAGGTGGCTCTCGATTTACAATCCCAATTCAGCCCAAAATTTATGTTGCAAAGTGAAACATTTATATTTTACAACCTTTCTCGCCGTAGTTGTTAAGTGTAGCACAGTTGTTAAGTGAATCTGGCTTCCCCATTTTTGGCTTTGCTTGCCAGAAGGTCACAAAAGGTGATCACATGACCCTAAGCAAACGCAAACGCCACAAATATGGAGCAGTGACCAAGCATCCAACTTTTGATCGCATTACCATGAGGATGCTGCAATGGTTGTAAGTGTGAAAAGCGGTCATAAGTCACTTTTTCAGTGCCGTCGTAACTTCAAACAGCCACGGTTGTTAAGCCGAGTACTACCTGTATTCAATCTGATACAAGCAAACTGAGTTGGAGAGGGCAGAACATCAAAACATCTCGCTGCTTCTCTTAGCCAGATGGCCAACTCTCTGGAACCCTCAGAGGGTGGTCCTGGACTCCTAGGCCAGGGATGGGAAACCGAACCTGAGTGCGAATCTCCCACAAAAGCAGAGCTGATGAAGGTTTGAGAGGCTGCCACAAAGAGGAAGGGGTCAACCTATTTTCAAAAGCACCAGAGGGCAGGACAAGAAACCATGGATGGAAACTAATCAAGGAGAGAAGCAGCTTGGAATTAAGGAGAAACTTCCCAATAGCGAGGACAATTAACCAGTGGAACAGCTTTGTCTTCAACGGTTGTGAGTGCTTCATTACAGGAAGTTTTTAAGAAGAGACTGGACAGACACTGGTCTGAAATGGTATAGGGTCTCCTGCCTGAGCAGGTTCCCAAGATCCCTCCCCGCTCTGCTCTGATTGATTGAAGATAGTCTTTGCTCGGCTTCTGTGGCTGGTCCTGGTTAAATCTGGGCTGAAGGGGGATGTCAAGGGAGCACAAATGAATGGTCAGCCAAGTGACCAGGTGGTGGCTATTCCCCACCCATTCGGGTGCCGGAGGACGTGTAGAGAAGAGCATCTAAGGAAGCGTGCTTTACTATTTTTCATGCAACTTCCTGCCAAAGCATCTTGCCGATACGGTGCTTGAGTAAGGCAGCCTAGTTAATGGGGAGAGGAAGTAGAAGATTGCGAAGTTCAACACTGGGTAGTGAATACTGTACGTTCATAACCGCCGACTGATTAAAGAAAACTGATTGTGTCACCAACAATTTCATGAACTTTGTTTGATCAGAGGTCAGTTTAGGCATTCAGACTGTGCCATATGTGGAAATGCTGGCACACGTATTGCTAAGAATAATTCCGCCGACTGATTAAAGAAAACTGATTGTGTCACCAACAATTTCATGAACTTTGTTTGATCAGAGGTCAGTTTAGGCATTCAGACTGTGCCATATGTGGAAATGCTGGCACACGTATTACTAAGAATAATTCCAACGTTACTGAAAATGTTAGGTTAAAAAGTTCAATTATTGTTGCTATTGTTTTGATCAGGATTATTGTCGGTGAAGGGGATTACAAGTAACCCTCGACTTACAATCATTTGTTTACGGACCTTTTGAAGTTATAACGGCAATAGAAAAAAAGTAACTTGTGACCAGTCCTCACACTTACGACCATCTGAGTCCCCAGGGTCACATGACCAACATTTGGACGCTTGGCAGCCACACGTAATCACAACTTTTGCAGCATCCCAGGGTCATATGGGATTGCCATTTGTGACCTTCCCAGCCAGCTTCTGAGAAGAAAAGTCAGTGGGGGAAGCCAGATTTGCTTAATGACTGTGTGATTCATTTAATAACTGCAGTGATTCACTTAACAACTGTGGCAAAAGTCATAAAATATTTCACTCAACAGCTGCTTTGCTTAGCAACAGAAATTCTGGTCCCAATTGTCATTGTAAGTTGAGGACTATCTGTATTGTTCTTTAGTGTCAGGAATTAGAAGGCAACAAATATTAAAGCATCAGAGCTCAGCACAGTATACCTTAAGAGTTTAGAGCAGAGGTCTCCAAACTTGGCAATTTTAAGATGTGCGGACTTCAACTCCCAGAATTCACCAGCCAGCTATGCTGGCTGGAGAATTCTGGGACTTGAAGTCCGCAAGTCTTAAAGTTGCCAAGTTTGGGGACCCATGGCTTAAGAGATTTATTTTCAGTGCCAGAGTTTGGATTTGGAACACAGCAAAGAAAATGCTTTGAATATAGGAAGAATAATTTAGCAGCATTATTACAAGCAGTTTCAATGATGATGTGAAAAGACTTAACAGTTCCAAGCCAGGCAATTCAAAATAATGCTTTTTTTCTTCTTCATGCGCTCATGTCCAGGTCTCAGAGAGGCCTGCAATTTTCTTGGCAAGATTTTTCAGAAATGGCTTGCCATTGCCTTCATCCTTGGGCTGAGAAAAAGAGGCTGGCCCAAGGTCACCCATCTGGCTTTTTGTGGGACTAGAACTCATGGTCTCAATCCACCTGCTGGTAGCTGAAAGGGTCATAGGGTTTTGGGGTGGGCTAGAAGAGGGGAATGCAGGGAAGGTCAACATAAGGACTAAAGACCTGCAGAACTCAGAGGTATTGGCAATTAAGGGGAAGGGGATGGATGGGTAGCTTGGGCAAAAGAATTAAGCGTATTTTGTGTCGCTGGTATTTCCTCTCTTTTCAGCACGATAGAAGAGAAATCTGGTTAAAAAGCCCCAGGCATATGTCTTTCATTAGAGTACAGGAAAAATGTCTTTCTAAATTAAATTCTAAATTGTGGTTGCTGCTCATGAAATCAAGAACAGAAGTCTCTGCCTTTCGAAAGTTCTCATGCTATTTCTTGCCCTCTCTACTAATGAAAGCATTCAGTTCATTTTAGCATTTCAGTTCCTTTTCCTACTTAGCTCGGCCAGTATTGCTAAAGGCTAGGAGTTTGGGCTATCACCACATGCCGGCAAGTAATATTATTGTACAGTCATAAAGTATTCAAGCCATTTCATCATGTTTCCATCCCTCATCATCTCATTCTGTTCTCACCAAACATGAAGGGATCCAAAATTGCCACGACATGAGGACCTTTCTTTTCTAGTGGTTAGGCTCAAACCTTGAGGGAGCTAAAAGAAACGGAAGAAAAAATAAAACCACTGTCCATTTGCAAAACCTAGAAGGGAAGTTGTGCTAGTTAAGTGCAAATAACAAAACAACAAAAGAGTTTGGGGAAAACTTAAAAGACTACAGGTAGATCTCAACTTACAACCACAATTAGGGCCAGAATTTCCATTGCTAAGCAAGGAGGTTGTTAAGTGAATCGTGCCCAATTTTATGATCATTTTTGGCATGTTTGTTAACTGAATGACACAGTCATTAAGCAAATGTGGCCTTCTCCCATTGACTTTGCTTGTTGGATGACAGCTAGGAAGGTTGCAAATGATGATCCCATGTTCTCAGGACACTGTAATCGTCGTACACACATGCCGGTTGCCAAGCACCCAAATTTTGACTGTGGGGATGCTGCGATGGTCATAAGTGTGAGTCACGTCACTTTTTTCAGTGCTGTTATAATTTTGAGTGGCTGCTAAATGAACGGTTGTTAATTGAGGACAACCTGTCATGCATTGGTAGTCAAAAGATCCATAAGCCACACAGCCCATAAAGAAGCATCTTTTTCTGTGGGTTCAGCTATATATAAGCTTATGGCAGTATATGTCACCAAATATTGATTGTAGGACGATCTTCTGTCTTGACTTCTTCCATCCATATGCTATCCAGCCCTACTCTGGCTTGTTTCTCCCCCTACTAAGCTGCACCAATATTGGCTAAAAATGAGGTCCCAAAAAGTTGAACAGATTTCTAGCTGAATAGATGTAGGACTGTAAACCATGTATTCAGGCAATCTTGATATATTAGCTAACAACCTTGGCAACCTTGGCTGGCTGGGGAATTCTGGGAGTTGAAGTCCACACGTTATTTAATTGGTCTAAACAACCTTATAAATATTAGTCCTGTTATATAATCAACATACATATATTCTCTGGAACCAAGTTAAACCAGCTGTTGAGGGATTTGCTGTTTGTTCTGTATGGATTAGGTATTACTAATTTAGTTTTCTATTTGTTGCATTATCTTTTGTTGGCTTAATCCTCTTTGTGCTGCCCAGAGTCACTGCTTTGAGATGGGCAACCTTATAAATTGTTTAAATAAATAAGCAAACATTCATTTCCTTATTGCCATTTAATCAGTGATATTATATCTCTTGAGTGTATGCTGCAGGGGTGGGGGCATAGAGATGGGGCATAGGCTGGCTTAGTCCATGTTGGAAGGTACAGGGTGTGATAAGATATATCAACAAGTTCTTAAGTAATAATAGAGAAGGGAGAAATGCTGCCCATGGACTGAGTATTTTTCCATTCATATCACTAACAATAATCAGTATTTACTTCTGGGCTTACAGCTGTCCTCTGACTCAGCTACTGGGAATTTTATTTCTGAGGAAATATGTATAGAGTATCCCACTATAGGTTGACTATGGGATAAATCATTAGAAGGAGTTGCCCACTTTCTACGTCTGTGGGTTTAATGCCACAAATTCCTACCGTTGTTTATATACAATATGTCTGGATAAATTCAGAAGAGAAGGGAATGTTGACAAGACCCAAGTTTCAAGAGACAAAGCTTCTAAATATATTCATTTAAAAGGTAGCTGCACCTTAAATGACACATTTTTCAATCCAGATGAAGAATGCCTCTTCAGATATTACAGTTTAGCAAAGGATATCATGCAATAAAGCAGCATTAGGCACAAAGCGGCAAACAAAACATTTAGCCAAAGGCCTTCCCTGACAGTGAAAGAATAAAATGTTCTGAGAAACAGTGGGTGGCTAGAAGAATATTCCTTCAGTGGGTGCCATCACCAAAAAGGCCCTCCTCCCTTTGTTCTCAGAGGGTCACCAATTGAAACTGGAGCAAATGCAGAGGATTTTGTCAAAGAAGGTGCTTTCCTGGTTCCAAAAAGTTAAGGATTTTATAAATTAAATCCAGAATCTTAAACTGAGCTTAGAAACACCAGACACTCTACTGTTTCTGGGCTTTTTTCAAGGTTATCTCCCCTTCCCTCTAGGATAAATTCTACCTTGCAACTTCTGACTTCCAAATCCAGGAATACAGGTAGTCCTTGATTTACAACAGTTCATTTAGTGACCGTTCAAAGTTACAACGGCACTGAAAACAGTAACATGACCGTTTTTCACACTTACAACCCTTGTGGCCTCCCCATGGTCACATGATCAAAGTTCAGGTGCTTGGCAACTGGTTCATATTTATGAGGGTTGCAGTGTCCCAGGGTCATGTGATCAGTTTCTGCTACTTTCTGACAAGCAAAGTCAAGGGGGAATCCAGATTCATTTAACAACCCTGTGACTAACTTAACAAAGGCAGTGATTCACTTAGCGATTGGGGCAATGAAAGTCCTAAAATGGGCCAAGCTTAACAGCATAAATTTTGGGCTCAATTATGGTGGTACTTTGAGGACCACCTGTATGATGGACATATTTGTGTGTGTGGGGGGGGGATTCTGGTTAATTTGGGAGGTGGGGGTGGCGATCTTCTCAACTCGCCCCTTCCGAGCTGAAAACGTGCCAAGAAAAACGCCCAGCGCCGCCGACACTTCCGCCTCAGCGCGCGTCTAACACAGCTGGTCGTAGACGCGGGAGGAAACTACAGCCGAAAACGGCGCTCTGACTGGAAACCGTGTGGCTGGAAACGGGCCTCAGCAAACTCCGAAGTCAGGTCCAGAAAGGCAAGAGAAAAGCATTATTATACAGCAGCACCCACCCAGGGAGGGAACAGGTGCGGGGGGTGGGGGGAGGAATGGGCCGCTGCAGTTGCGCCCACCCCTTCATCATCCCCCACACCCGTCTCGCTCCCACGGACTGCCGCCTTTCCCTGCGGCTGGCGGTGCTGGAGCGCGAAGGAGGAGGGAGGGCGGGGGAGCGGGGGAGCGGGGAGGGGGGGGAAGCAATCGGCGAATCCCGGCGGCGGCGGCGGCGGCGGCGAGGCAGGGAGGGGAGGGAAAGGGAGGGAAGGGGACGGGCCGTCTGACGTCACACGGGCTCTCTCCTCCAGCAGCCTCGAAGGGGCGGCGTTTGCGAGGAGACAGCGGCGGCACCCGAAGCGGCGAGCCCAGAAGCGGCCAGAGCAGCACGAAGGCGACGGACGCGAAGGAATAAGGCTCGTCCCTCTCCGCCCGTGCCCCTGCCGTGACTCCGGGCGGGGTGCTGTGGGGGTCTTCCCCCCCCCCCCGGCGGATTTCGCTGACCTTCGTCCTCGAGCAACCCCCTTCGCCGAGTCCACTGAACACATGAGGTTTTTCAGGTTGACCTTCAAGTGCTTCGTGGATTGTTTCTGAGTCTCTGCAAAACCCCTGCCCTCCCCTCCGAGCCGGCTACCTGCCCCAGCGAGCCCCGGCCCCCAGCTCAGACGCCCCCTCTCCACCGTCTCCCGCTCGCCTCTTGCGAGGGGGCTTCTGCCTGCAGACACCCCCCCGCGCCCCCTCTCTTCTTCTTTTTTTCCTCTTTTGAGCATCATCTCGATCCGTCTGGAAGGGGGCGACCGGGACTCGGGAATCCCCCCAGGTACCATGGCCAAAGGGGCTTCGTCGGAGAGCGGAGGCGGCGGAGGCGGAGGCGGCATTTACAGCGTCTCGGTCGAACCGCAGGACAAAAAGACGGGACCCCCCGCAGCCGCCATGTGCCAAGGCGCCTCGGTCGGGAGCAGAGGGGAGGCCGTGGACTCGTGCAAGCCGATTCTGGCCTTGCCGCCCCGCGAGAGAGAGACTTGGACCCGGCAGATGGATTTCATCATGTCCTGCGTGGGCTTCGCCGTGGGGCTAGGCAACGTGTGGCGCTTTCCCTACCTGTGTTACAAGAACGGGGGAGGTGAGCAACCTGCGGGCCGTGAGGGCTGGGTGGAAGGGAGGATGTGGGGGGGGAGTGGGGTGGGGGGTCTCCAGGATCCTTATACTCTTTAAAGGGTGGGGTGAGAGTCTGTGATTCTCCAGAGAGTCTGGTGGGGGAACCCTTTAGGATGCCTAGCTCTGGAGCCCTGCAGCTTTCACCTTAAGGAAGCTTCAAGATCCAGGCCCATCTGGGAAGAACAGGGACCTGAGGACGGCCTTGAAACAGTGGCTTTCCGGGCTGACATCCTAAACTCAGGAATAGTTTGTAAGGCAATCCAGGCAGGACCTAAGAGTTGGCAGCAGCAAGAGCGGATGATTAAAGGTGCCCTGGAAAGGAGAAAAGATCTAGCCTGCTCCCTTCCCAGGGTGGAATTTTGGCCTTTGGCTTAGCCCCCAGGCTCTTTCAAAAGTTAAGGCGGGATCTGGGAATTGGGGGGGGGGAGGTTAATATGCTCTGCAGGGAGAGCCTCTTCCCTGTCTTCTTCAATAGGGCGCATTCAGCCCGACCGCCTACCTGGAATCTAAAAGCCTCAGGCCTGGACCCTACAATTTAAAAACAAGACTCAAAAGTGAGTCAGATCATCGCTTACTAAATTCTTGTAGGCTGAAATCTTGGGCACAACAGATGGAATTCCAGAAGGGAGATTGGAAAGGGAGAAGAAGCCTTTTGTGGGAGATGTCCCGCAAAACCTCATCCCATCAGGGGTATCACACACAAAAATCCCCACAGGAGAAGGTTAAGCTCCTTGGAAGACGCAAGGAATTTATCCAGACTGAAACATGAGCGAGGGTGAAGATAGAGCCGTGATCAGATAAGGGAGAAATCCAGTGTTCGGTGGGTAGGAATGTTGAGAAGGCAGAGAAGGATACAAGGAGTTGGCAGCATGTTGTCACCACACACATCTGTGGCTAGGCAGGGAGCAAAGGGCAGCTGCCAGCTTGCAGAAAGGAGTGCCAATCTGGGCAGAGGATCTGCCGCCTTCACCCAGCAAAGGTGGAAGAGAATTGTAGCTGCTGCACTGAAGGGGGATGCAATATAAACTCCTCCCCAACCCAAAGCCCCTCAAGAGGGAGCACATTGAAGGGGAGCAGGAAAGTTTTCCCAACCCAGTTTGACTGTGGGGACTCACCTCCTTCCAGCTGCAGTGTTTTGGGGCTCTTGTTTCATCTGGCGTCTCCTACCGTAGAAGGACTTAAGAAAGAACTTGCTCTGGGCTTCTTTCCCACTGCAACAAGTTAAGCGGGCCACATAGTGGAACGAAGACTCTAGAGCCTCTTGGAGATTATTTGGGTGCTTCGTTGACAAACTAGAAAGATGTTGCGTACATGCACATATACACATGTGTGCTTCCCTGTACGCATATGTGCACACCTACCCACACATAGTGATAAGAATGAGCCACAGTCACAGGGCATTTCTTCTGGGCCCATCCTGAGTTATCCTGCAGATTCCATGGTTAGAATCGTCCAAATCTCTCCTTCGCTTCCCCTTTATACAACAACTGAGCCTCCAGAGTTGCATCCCCTTTCAGGACACCCCAAGTCAGATGCCTCACCCCTTTCAAAGTTGGAATTGGGGCCATAATTGCAGAGGAGGACGGGGACCATGTGGGAACATCAGAGAGGCAAAGCTGGCTGGAAGGAGGGCCATGGCCTGGTAGTCCTTCCTGGATGACTGAGTCTCAGTGGCAAATCTTGCCTTCCTCAAATTTTATTCAAATAATGCAAAATAAATTTAGAACAAATTGTGAAAGGGCATTTTATGCATGAATTGGTCAGAACAGAAACTCCTAGCACATTTTGGTTGCTGTCCAATCCTCCCCACTAAATGCTTTGTCTTCCCATTTTCTGTATATTGGGAAATGTAGTTCCAGAAAACATGTAGTTAATCACGTTTCACAATATAACATATCTGGATAATATCCAGTTTGAATATTTAAATGTGACAGAGCATGTGGGCTAGGGGGAGGAGACTGTTTACATGCTTGTTATTACATTATTTCTTGCCTCCTTTCCAAATAATTCCTTGTGGCATACATGGTTGTTGCCTTTCTCCCACTTTTCCCTCACAATCCTGAAGGGTAAGACGGGCTAAGAGAAAATGCCTGGCTGAAAAGCATCAAATGAACCTCATGGGTGCCTGGAACCTGGATTTATTGGCCCCTCGTCTGGCACTGCCTTTGAGTAACACACTTAGCTGGCTTCCTTAAAAATATGGGTGTCATTTTTCCCCCCCACGTTGTCTCGCTAACCTCCTGGCCCTGGAGAAAAGCAGTAAGGCCATCTGTGGTTTAATAAGTCATAAACATTATATGTAAAGCAGTTGTGCTCTGGCAAGAGCCAGCCTGCACTTGGCGCAGGGATTGCTGCTGAGAACTGCAGAAAATTCCCAGGAAACATGATCTTTTCACCAGACCTGTTTCCAAGCATCCTGTCTCCAAGAGAGCTCTGTCCTCTGGCACTCACCATTCTGGGATCTATCCCTTTCCAATCAATGAATCTTGAGGAGGGATGCGGAGGACAAACTGAATGAGGAGCCAAGAGGGGCGTGTTTCCACTCGGTGATGTGTTTAACTGGTGCGACATCATGTTTTGCCAAAGGCCATGGGAAGGACAAATCCACTGGGGGGACTGGATTGGAGAAAAAAATTAAGAAGAAACATCTCTCCTAGGCTTAAGCAAAGTTCCTTCTCCCAAAGTGGAGCTTAATCCCAAAACACAGGAAAAAAGAAGAGGAGTAGAAAAACACTCTCGGTGTTTCTGTTCAGGGCACTGTCCCCTTTCTGAGATGACTGTGGCCAATCTCTGCACATTTAAAGTCCGCAGCTTTTTAGGTTTCCCCCAATCCTCCCCAGTGTCTCTTTAATTAGCGGTGAAGTAGGGGGAGGGGCTCTTCTCCTTCTATTTTAGAATTTTCTGACCTTTGTAAATGGGGGTTGGGATCCCACCGTCTCCTTGTCACTCCCGTTTTGATTCATTATCTGTACAGCGCAGGGCCAAAAATTGCTATCTCATTCTCCCTTAAGGATAGGTGGTTTTTCTCCTTGCTGCTTTTAGGAGAGGAGTACAGAAGAGCAATACTGTTAGGCCTGCCGTGGGCTGATGTGATTGATGCACTTTGCGTCACACTCACATGGTGCCTGGCTCTTGGGCAAAACAACCAAGTCCAGCTGACGCTTATTTCTCTCTGACAAGGGCCGTTAGTGATACGTGCAGTCTTGGGCCGGTGACTTGGAATACAGTCTCCATTCCGGTTTGGTGATCTTGGACTAGTACTAGTATTTTTAACCTTGCCTAACTTCAAAAGTCAAATTGGAATGTGGTAAGGATTAAGTGGGTTGTTCCCCGTTGTTGGAAGAAAAGTGAAGCAAAAACATACAAAGCCAGTCTTTTAATAGCCAAGGACAAGTGTCTCAATTTAGCCCACTCCGCAAAGGACCGATAATATCAATTTTATTTATTTATTTATTGCAAACCCTGCTGTCCAAGGCACCTCTATCACCGATGATACTCTGCCTTTTTCTCCTTGCATTTATTGATTCCTTGTAATCTGCCCTTTCTGTCAAGACTGTTGTACGTGCAAATGAAAACAAAAGTACTTTGGCAGACTACAAAAGAAAGACAAAACTCTCAGCTGCATCCTTGGAGCCAATTTTCATCTGATATTTGCATGGGACAAATTTAGCAGATATCAGTCACCATAAACCCTAGCTGTTCCTTTTTGAAGACAGGAGGACTGAAAGTAGAAGGAAAAGAATGAATGACTTGCTCAATCCTCACTCATAATGAAGCAATAGAATAGAAACGGATTAATCACAATTGAAAAGACAGGTTTTAGACAACCCTACTATTTTAAACAGGTACCTTCTGAGAAAAATACATTTATTTCCTCTTTCTCTATTGAAAAATTCTGGGATCTGTTGTTCCTGAAAGTTTTGGCATTTCTGGTCAATCTTGTTATGCTAATAAAGAATGGATTTAGCTTGAGCTAACAACCAAAGAGATTGCCAAAACTTTGAACTTGACAAGTGGGTTAGAGATGCCTTTTGTTTTATGGGGTTTTGGAGTAACACATGATTCTGTCACCAGAGTTGAGTAATCCCTAGATCTTATCCAGCAACTGATACTGGGGGGGAGAATGGGGAAAAGATTGCTTTCCACCCTCCAGGCAAGCAAGGGTAAGCAATAAGACCTGATCTCATAACCAGGATGTCTTATTTGCCTATCAGCTCGTACAGAGCGTGAGTTTAAACTGCTCTAATAAAGTTTTGAAGCTTATAAGGAGCTCAGAAAGGATGGAAAATGTGATCCAAACCATCAGAGGAGCTGGGTGGCCAGAAAAGTTAGGTAGGAAAGAGGAAGTTGGAGAAGGCAGTATTTGGTGATAAGCCATATTGTGAGAATGGGTGGGGGAGGGGGGATACCCCAAGGTTGAAATAGAGATGCATTCTTCCGATTTCTCCAAACCTCCTGGAGTAGAATCGTTTTTTTCTTCTTCTGGGGAAAGGGACTGGGTTGCCTTGTGCCGAGGCTGAGATAATCGCCTGCCCCCTCTCCTTTGAGGCTCTGAGAATTTTACTCGGCTGACAGCAGGGAGAAATTTCTTTTGTGTAAAAGCCACAGCATTGCACAGAGCAGGCCACAGCTGCTGGGGGGCAAATTCCAGGAGAAAACTGTTGCCTCGTTTAGTAGTGTGTGGGTGGAGGGGTAGAAGCTTCCACTATCAGAGGTTGTGCCCAAGCGGGTGTGCTTGGAGCATTGTACCTGGGTCAGCACATTCACAAGTGCTGGTGGTCACTGCATTTGACGGACAAGTAGTTCGCATGGGTAAGCTGAGATGGAGAGCCAGAATAGAATAAGTCTTTGGGTTTGTCAAGGAGTGTGAGGAGATCACAAGGAATGAATGATTCAGTCTTTCTGGCTCCGTGCCCTCAAAGACGTCTCAACCCCCAGTCAGAAGTGGATCTGTGGCCAGGATCGGAAAAAGAAAAATGTCAGTGCTTTCCTTCAAGTGTGAAAAATTGCTGCGGACAGAACAGTGACCACTTCAATTCATGAGATTCATTTTTCCAGTTATCACCTTGCTTCTCCTATCTCACCAAGAAATTAAAGCATCCCATTCTTCAGGCAGCAGTCAACACTCTCATCCCTATAAACGTTGGCCTATGAAAATATAGTGAATTCAGAAATGCACTTTGATCACCTCTATTTCTACCTTGAAGGGGTCACTGAGCTACTGTATTTGCATAAAGGCAATATCGGAGACATATTTATACTGCAGATATCTGTGACAGTTTTCTCCAATGTGTGACTATCTGTACATGGTCATCTGGCCTCAGTAGCTGGGAAAAAGGAGAGCGGTAGCTTTTAATTCCTGGGGGGGAAGGCTGTTAAATTAATTGTATCATAAATTAATTTTCAAGCCTGAGAACTACGATTTGGAGAGATTGCTGAGAATTCTGTTTGCAGTCTCTCTGTCTCCTTTGACAAAAATTTCTAAAATTCATTGCACAGAGGAAATAATTGTCCGACCAATTTATTTCATGATCTAACCCTGATATTTCCATGCATTCACTACGCCTTATGGATAATTGAAAAACAGAGAGAATATGAAAACTGATGAGAAACCATTTTGGTCTATTATTTAATGGAGTGTGGCATGCATTTTGAAGTGTTCCTAGAATCAGCCCTTACTATTGCATATCACATATTTCAGACCTTAATTGGTACTACAAAAGCCATTCCAAGAAAGGGCAGTTTTGACTCTGAGCTGATTTATAGGGATAAACTTTTGTCTGGTTGTAGGTATTAGACTGCAAGTGAGAATTTGAGACTGACATGGTTTTCTATGCAAACAAACAAAACAAAAAGATTATGCCAGAAACACGCCAGAATTGTTTCCCCTGCATTGCTATCTTTCTGGGTGCGGGGATTAAAAAAAAAAAGAAAATGAAATACTGAATCATATGAAGCCTCACTAATACTCTGAAATGAATATCTCAAATGCAGGTTTACCATCTGAGAAAATGCTAGATTTCAGATAAAGCCATGCAGATAAAGACACGCACATACTCACACCCAAACACCCACCCATAGGCTTCATTCACTTGATATACTCCATCCGGTTATTGCATTAATCCATATCCTGAGTTTGTGCACTCCTTTGAACCAAAACCACAACATGTTCACCTGCCCAAATCCCAAGGTTAATATTAATCAAACCTAGCCACGTTCCAGGAATGCGGTTGCTACTGTTTTTTTCAACTGATCTGGTTAAATGTGTAAATAGAGGGACAAAAATCCCATGTCATCTTCGAATCAGCCTTAGCATGTACACTCTTGTCTTGCAGCCACGGTGTACCTTAGCCGCTCCATGCACAGAGTCACGTATTCACCGCCATTTGCATTTCCTGGGTGATAGATGTCCTCGCCTACATGCAGCAATGAATGAATTCCTCAACCATTGCCTTGTTAATCTCCATGGGAAAGAGTTTATATCCCCAAGAATATCCTTTTAACTAGGGATTGGCAGGACAAGAAGCAATAGTTGGGCCGTCCCTTAACCCAAAGATCTGTACTATAAATAGCATTTTTGAGGTAATTCATGCTGAGGCCCATGTGCGCACACGTATTTGGGAACACACCAGCCTGTCCATCACAGCCATGAGGCTGGCACACTTGTGAACAGGAAAGTTGAGAACTGTTTGGGGAAAGAGGGAAACAGATTAAGATCACATGGACCATTGTTCAGGGGAGGCCCACAGAATATTTTCCGATCTTGTGAGCCTGAAGAAGCACCTAGGGTTAAATGACCAGGAGACAAAAGACAGAAGGAAAGTTATAGACAACAACAGAGCCTGCTTTTTATCTATCTCCTTTCCAGCTCCATAGCAGCTACCTTAGGGATCTGGCCTTCCTCTGAATATTTTGCAGGCATAAAGTCTTTTGCCAGCAAAATATCTTTGAACGGAAGACAAGGATGCCTTTCAGCTCAGCCAGCTTTCTCCAGCATAGCACCCTTAACACTTGAGGAACATGATCCAGCTAGCAAGGCCGATTCTCAATTGTGCAATCTCAAAATTCTTAGAACATGACAAATTGGAAAAGGTTAAGTTAAGTGGTGGCAACAAATGAAGAGGTCTTAAAGGGGAACTGGGAAGAATTAAAATACAATAAGTATTACAGTTCCAAGAAACTACAGAAGTCACAAATTCAGGTACTGATTGAAAAAAAAAAAAAAGGATCCAGACTCTAACCTGAATTTCGTTTCATTGGCTCTTCCCTGACCTGCAAGAACCTTCTGAAATTCTTGCATATTTTAAACATTATGACATCTGAGATTAAATTTCAAGGTGTGCCAGGATCTGATGGTATCGCAGAACTCCCAATTGACTGAATACGATTTCCACTGAGAAAGATTTCGAGTGACACCCTTGCAACTCCTCTCAATCCACAAACTGAAGCAGAATAAATTATAAAAATGGCATGCCGTTTTCCAGTTTATAGGGCAGGACTCATCTTTTTCTACTGCACAATTTAGATTAGATTTAATTGGATTAGACTTAGATGCTGTTTTTAAGAATGTTTTTAGTATAACAAACCTACAAATCATCTGTAGTTCTGGGAACAGCTAGAAGAATGACACTGTTGCTTACTTTGTATTGCTCACCTGGCTACAGGTGTGTTCCTCATCCCGTATACTCTTATTGCCCTCCTTGGTGGGATTCCCATCTTCTTCTTGGAAATTTCTTTGGGGCAATTCATGAAGGCTGGAAGCATCACTGTATGGAACATAGCGCCACTTTTCAAAGGTAAGAATCTCTTTTTCCAACTAATCCCCTTTCTTTTCTTTATTGCTCTTAGGGTTCATTGTATGAGTTTGTTCATGGTGAAAGGTTGAGCTACCTTCTAATAGCATCTTCTTTCCAAGTCAGAACATCACTGTGGGATCTTCAGTGAGAACCAAGGGGATATCAATAGATTGATCTTGGAGATGTGTCCAAATTAGGGTATAGTAGAAGAATATGGGAAGTTGGCAAAAGATTGGTCAGGAGGCATTAAAGAGGTGTGGAGTACTTGGATGTATAGAGAAGAATTGCTTAAATATAGACATGATTCTCTTGGTGGCATACAGTACAGAAATAATCAGGCTGAGATCATTGGCTTTTGATACCCAAAACATTTGCAATCAATATGTCAGTGAAAACCTACTTGAGCAGACAGTGTGTAGTGTAAGATTACACACTGTAATCTTAGAAGCCAGGAAAAGAAGTCCTACTTTTTTTTTTTTTTACTAACGATCAGAAGTAGTTTTTTTTCATCGCTCTTTCTTCATGCATGCAAACTCAAATTACATTACTGTTTGATGAAAATAGTGTTCTGTTTCCAGAATTTAAAATACGGACATTTAGCAAATGCAACTTACCTTTTATATCACTCATTTTCATTGTGCAATAGTGTCATATACCCTTTAGGGAAAATAGCCCATTCTTTTTTCAAGTAACTTGAATTTCTCCAAACAGGACTGGGATTTGCTTCCATGGTGATTGTCTTCTACTGCAACACGTACTACATCATGGTACTTGCCTGGGGCTTCTACTATCTGGTGAAGTCTTTTACAGCCACCCTGCCATGGGCAACCTGTGGGAATCCCTGGAACTCCCCAGACTGTGTGGAAATCTTCCGACATGAAGACTGTGCCAATGGCACTGCCAGCAGCAACCTTACCTGTGATGAACTTTCTGATAAGCGGTCACCTGTCATCGAATTTTGGGAGTGAGTTATGGCATTGTACCCTTCTGTCCTAAATTGACCTTCCGGTTCTCCATTCTGAGCAGGGCCCTGCTCACCTGCATAGATGGAGATCTTGGATCACAGAGCTGTCCCTTTCGGGTGGTCACCCTTTCTCCCTCTGTTTGCAGGAACAAAGTGTTGAATATTTCAAAAGGCCTAGAGTACCCTGGGGCTATCAACTGGGAAGTGACCCTGTGCCTCCTCTCTTGCTGGGTCCTTGTCTATTTCTGCGTTTGGAAAGGCGTCAAATCTGCAGGAAAGGTAGGGAGATGGTCTGAGTCAATGTGGAAGGGAGGAGAAGGTGGGGAGAAATGGTGAATGAATTGTAACAGAGGTCACACGAAACTCCAGAAGATGGGTAAATTCCTTCTCTTCAGAGCACCCACTGGCAGTCGCCTGCTTCCTGAATCCTCCCTGCTAAGTGTTCATCAGCCCACTCTGAAGGCTCTTACCTGTGGCGATGATGTGGCTCTTGAAGAAGGGGCCAGGAGGGCCAGGTGGAGGGTGAATGGAAACAGGTATATACACAGTCCCGGGGAATGGAAGGAGAAGAGAACATTGAATGAAATAATCATATGAAAATAAATGCATGGAGAAAAGTGCATTTTGGAAGCGACTACAGGTGAGGGGAGGTACGTGTGGCTGATGGGTGCCTGCATCTGGAAGGATTGGATTGATCTTTGGGAAGCTCTGAGACATGGAGGTGAATAAGCCTTAAACAATCCTCTGTTTTCAATTAAGGCAAAGAAGAATGGGGGTTGCTAAGCTTAGAACATTAGATCCTCACAAAGGTCAGTCAGGAAATGGAGAAAAGAGCAGGACTCAAGTTAAAATTATAGTTAGGTTGGGGGAGAAAGGTGTCTAAACAGTATTCCTTAAGACTCCACTGGCTCCTGATTTACCGAGTATTATCCTTTGTAAGAGATCCTATCTCCCATCTCAACTGAGACTTCCTGAGGGAAATCTCTACCACGTGGTTGGTATGTTTTTGACATTTGGATTTGTACACCATCCAGAGTCCCTCCGTGAGGGAGAAAATTTTGGCACATTTCAGGGTTCCTGTTTGTGAAAAGAGCAAAACAGAATTTCTGCAAAGTTGGGTGGAAAGTCTCAGCTACTAAAGCGGTAGTCATATTTGTCCACTGCAACTGAGGCATCAGCCTTGCGATTTGAATTCTTAAAATCCAAGTTAGATCCCTGCCTTCCATTTGTTCTCCAACTCTGAAGAAAACGTGTAGTGGTTGGACATATAAAGCTGCCTTGTCCAGTTAGGTTGTCAGTGGTGTGTCCTCTGGCTAGAAGCAATTCTCCTGGGAGACAAAATGACACCTGGTGTGGCAACCTACTGTACAGAGGCCTCTATTTTATCAGGTCTGCCATTCGTGATTCTCCAAATACAAATGCAGCCAAGGAATGAATTCTGATCTTAGACATGAATAGTGTGGCTCACGATCTATTCTTTCTGAACGTAAATAGGGGCCTTCCTTTGCACATATCAAAATTTCTCTCTGAGTCATACGTTCCACCCACCCAGATACCTAATGCCTGCTTCTCTTTTTCCAATGCATAGCCAGTGCATCCAGAATCCCACTCATCAGCAAGTTCCATGCCTAAGAAAGGCTGGCATTCTCACCAGCCACTGGAGGGGTGAGAGGGCAACAGCCTCAGGTCTCAGCAGAACAGGCACTTGCACATGGTGCAGCTTCTCACAGCTGGCCACTCTTGCAGTTCCTGTGGCCTTAGCGAGGAGGAAGCAGTGCTGAAAGTCAGCTAGGCTGCCTGTCCAGAATAGCATTCTTCCCCTTTTGGCTGCAGAAGCCCAGAAGGTCCCTTAGGAAGCTTTCAGAGGCAGGCAAAAGCTCTTAAGTATTTCTCATGGTATGTGTTGGAAGACGATTTTTGAAGTCATGCCTGAGCACGTTCCAGGGACAAGCCATCAGTTATCCATTCATGGAGCTTCTTATATCCTTGAATAAAATGAAGTCCACTCCTTGAAGCTTTTATCTTCTATACGTTCTCAACATCTGTAATTTTATTTTCCCCAATTGGTAACAAAGAATGCCTTATAATCCGGATCTCACTCAGTGGTTCGGACGACCTCTGTCTCTGAGCTCATAAATGTTAAGGATCTTCAGATCAGCATCTCTGTAGCTTTAATTTTTCTGATGCTGCAGGAGATGAGTCAGCTGCTGATTTTTGTCTTCTCCTCTCCCCTAATAAGCAGAAACTGGGAGAGATATGCAGCAAGTGTTGGAGACCCAGATGTTGATTAAAGAAAGAAGTAACATATATACATATATACATAACCTATTTGTACAGCAAGTCCCCAAGTTAAGAATGCTCTGGTTTAAAGTTGACCCACAATTAAGAATGGAGCCTACTCTAGCAGAATTCAAGTTAATCACACAATGGTTCAAGATAAACACACAATGGTTTATTACACAATACTATTGTACAATGATACTATTCCAACTTACATACAGGGTAGACTTAAGGAAAGACCTGGGGAATGGAACTTATTCTTAAACCGGGGAATGCCTGTATTTACCCATCCAAAATATTTTGCACTTGAGGCACATTGTAAAAGCAGCATTTCTCCAATTAGGGCATATGTTTTTTAAAACACGTTATTTTAGATTCACAGAGCTGCTTGGATTATATCCAGTATGATTTGTGATGGGGGGGGGGCAGAGGGGGTGGGTGAAAATATTTGCCCTCCGCCCCCCTTTTCTTACTTTTTCAAATGGGAGGAGGGAAGATGTAAACGAGATGGGTTAAACCTTGCCAATAGCTTTGCATCTTTTGCAGCCAAACATTCTGGCCGTGGAAAGTCAATAGTTTGGTTGTCACTTCTTGTGGGGGCTTCACAAATGAACTAGGATGCCACCTGCAATCCACAGTTTGACCGCCTCTGATTTAAATTATGGAGCATGACATCCAAAAGCAGTACAGGCCATTAGAATATCTGAGTCAGAACTTCCCATAAGAGTCTTTGAATGTCCTTTCAAGGCATCTAGATTCCCTGTGGGTGGTTATCTCCTTCTGCTAACAGAAGAGCTGACCTTGATTTCTCCATCTCCTATTCAAACGTTCCAAGAGGCATCGGTAGTAGGGCTAACTGGTGCAGGACTGAGTGCTCCCTAAGAATAGTGGCGTTTGATGAAGAAACCAAACTGGTACCAAACTTGGTGTTAGTTCTAGGCAATTTCCCTTCCCATTAGTCACTAATTTTTTCTAAAGTAGCAAAGAGGGAAGATAGTCCAACATTTTCTACATCTTAGAACATATTTTACAGAAACCTGTATTCAAAAGAAGGGGGGGGGGTATTATAAGCACAGGGCACGGTTCCCAGAAGGGATCAGCCAGGAAGTTTGCATAGCTAAAAAAAAGAGAAGCGCACACCTTAGAACACAAATGCTCCCTGGGGTACACTCCAGTGTGGGAAAAACTACAGCAATTGTCCAAGGAGCAGGTCAGATGTCTGTCTCTTCGAGGGGAATTCTGCAATAAGCTTTAGAGAAGCCCCAAGGCTTCCCACAGTAAAGTAGAAAGTCCCTCTCCTGACCCATTAACCCTCTCCTATGCCTGCAAAGTGGGGGAAAAAAGGGACTGTCCAAAGTGAAAGGAAGATCTCGCTTTGCAGAGAATGTGCTATTTGTCGTTTGGTTCTTAAAAATACTGATGCTCTTGAATTCTTTTTCCTGGCCTTGTATCTTTTACAGTTACAGCAGGCAGGGACATGAAGCATTTCCTGGCATAAGCAAGAAGGAGTTTTGTTTAATAGTGACATGGCAAGCACGCACACAGCAAAGGTGCAGGCACATGGCCAGTTTTCAACCAAAGTGGCTACTACTAAAAATCCACAAGGGAAATTGATGAGGCTTCCTCACTGCTTGTTTTTAAGAAAGTTGAAAATGCTTGTGCTGCCGCCTGTGTGTGCTTAATTGCTGGGCTGGGCTGCAAAACAATTTTGGCTGCTATTGGTTTTAAATTTAATGTTTTAAGTCGATAATTCAATTTGTAATTGCTGTTGTTTAATTCAGTTTAACATTGTATGCAAACTCTTTTGAGAGTAGTGTGGTTTGTAAGGGAAATAAATATTAAAGAAATAAACACTATTAAAAAGTTGATTTTACCCTTTTTGGGGTGTTTGTGAGTTGACAGATTGCCTCCCACTTTGGCCTTCTAAACTGAATAGAAAGCAACAAAATAAACCATTTTCCATAAAAGCTTAATTCCCGCTCTCTTTTCTCCCCCTCGCCCCAACATAGATTGTCTACTTCACTGCTACATTCCCTTACGTGGTGCTCATTATACTGTTTATTCGAGGGGTGATGCTGCCTGGAGCTCAGGATGGGATAATCTATTATCTCAAACCCGACTGGTCCAAATTGGCTTCCCCTCAGGTAAGTGAGAGGCCTACTGAAGGGAAAGGGTTAATATAGACCTGCCAACTGGTTAGCCAGCTTTTGTACTACGGTGTCATTAGGAATTAACAACACACAAAACGCACAAAGAAGAAACACTACAGCCGTGAAGTAGAAAACAAGCAACAAAGCGAATAGGGACAAAATATAAATTGTCAAGATTTCAGCTGCAAAATCTCAAGGCAGTTCTGCAAAGAGTTCAGCTTCAGTGAGCTGGGTTTTTACCCCACCCGGGCCCCCGGGGCGGCCCCCGGCCCCCCCCTGGGGGGGGGCGCCCCGCCCCCCCCCCCCTCTGTTAAAGGACATGGTAGCAGCAATAGCTAAAGCTCTTCACCAAATAGATGCCAACGACACACACACCCCTTGTTAATGGCAGCCCAGGGTGCAAGGAGCAGTTGAAAAGTTGGCAGTTGTATGCAAAAGGGACAGAGGAAAGACGCTTGAGTTCTAGCCCATATTTCAATCTCTCTCTCTCTTTTGTTTTTTCTTCTTCTTCCTTCTCAGGTGTGGATTGATGCTGGGACCCAAATCTTTTTCTCCTATGCCATAGGACTGGGGGCACTCACTGCCCTGGGCAGCTATAACCGATTCAACAACAATTGTTATAAGTGAGACCCCATTTCCTACATCACCATAAGGGGGCATGGCAAGCAGGCAGAGCATAGGAAGAAGAGGCTATGCCGTATAGAATTGTCACCATCTCCTCTTTATCCCCCTGCCAGGGATTCTCTCTTTTTTTTATATATACCTGCGCGGGAGGAAGACAGGCAAAGCTCTGTGCATCGCTTCAGTGTGATGGGAGATTTGCCTGATGAACTGTGATGGCCGCAAAGCTGGATGTTCACACAGTGGCAGCTGTGTGGCTCTGCCAAACAGTAGAAAGGATGCCAGCGGATTGCTGCATGCACCTCCGACAGTTGTTGGCTAGGGGAGAGAGCCAGGTTCTCTTTCTTGTTTTGTTCTGCTGGGTTGCAAGGACTAACCTGTCTGCCTGGTTGGTTTGTCCAATCTGCAGATGAACGATAATCAGGAAAAGCAGAGCAGGGCTGGGAAAAGCAATGTTGCTGTTTTTTCCTTTTCGCTCTGCCCTCGTTGGATCTGTCTTAAAAGATAAAGAATCTCTCCCCACCCCACATATACAGAGCTCTTTGGCAGCAAACCCCTTGAACGACAACATGTATTGCCAACAATAGACCATGCTGTCCTGCATCGATGGGGTTTATAGATATCTGGGGGAGGGGCTCCAGTTGGGGGAAAGCAGAGGCGAAATATTCTGGTGTGCCTTTTTCAGTCATCTCATCACTCTGGGGAATCTTAATTTCTAATAATTAGTAACTTTACTGGTTCAATGGTTATCCCCGTTTCTGGCAGACATCAAGGACATTCTAAGAGATTTTATTCCTAGGAGATGAGTTGTGTTCATGAACTGTAGCCTGAAAAGCAGGCATCTTAGGAAAAGCTGAAACATACAGGCACCATACCTGTCTCATTAGCTGGGGACCACAATCTCTCACTGTGCCATTGTTGCTCGTCTGGCCAGCTGTAAAATCCAATACCTGTGACACTGAGATCATACGCAATAAGTTGGGGCCTGTAACTGTAGAAAGGAAAAACTGTTCTTTAAAATTCTTACGGGTAGAACGTGTAATGTATTACTTATTGGAAGCTGAGGTCCCAGAGCATCTGACATTTGCAGGACACTGGTGTATTTTTTTTTCCCCTGATGGAAACTTTTCATACACATTAACACAACGTGTGTCTTTTTAGCCATGTTGGAAAAGAATTGTTGGTAATCTGGGGTTCCAGGGAAATCTCTTAATCATCTACAGCAGAAAGCCATTCAGTAGGGATCTGACTCTGCCTGGGACTGTTTAAGGGTGCTTACAGATTATATCACAGTGCTGACTAAGCCAAACAGTACAGTATAAGGCATTTCTTTGGTAGCTAGTCTTCAAAGGCTGCCAAACGTTGTACATCTTGGAAAATCTGTACACATTATTTATCTGGGGATAAATCAGAGTAGAATTTAAAAACTTGCATTGCTAAGGGAAAAGTGTGATGGGAGTTTATTTAAAGAAGAACAATATCTCATTATAATATGCCTCGATTGAAGAATCGCTTCACCTGTTTACTGCATATGCAAAGTTCATCAAATATATAAGGAAACAGCAGAGAGAAATAGGAAAGCCCCTAATAATTTGGGGGATATTCCCTCCACCCACATATCATTGAGAAAAGGGGTCAAGAGCTGCTTTGCTTAGAAGTCGCTTTCCCTTCTCCCCTTCATGGGCTAATTCACTCTGTCCTGTTGCTTGTTCTCAAGGTGCTCTGTGGCCACCTTGCCCAACCTGCCCTGCTAGTCTCATCGAATCTCCTCGAATCTGTCTCTAAGATGCATGCACGCAGTGTGAAATGCCCTTGGGTCCCCCAGCCTCTCGCTTCCCCCCCACCCCCCAGCTGCTGCTAGATAGTGCTGGGCTCCAAGGCACAGCCTGTCTTGTAAGCGCACTCATGCTGCAAAAAGCAACTAATCCTCTTGCTACTTTTCTCGGCTTTCCTCCATAGTGAAAACACCTTTGACGCTCTCGCTTCCTTCCACAACTCAGCCCAAACTCTTTCATAACTATGGTGGATGTGTATAATGAACAGGCCACCATATCTTGCTGCTGTTTCATTAGAACCCAATCCCATGCAGGATAAGACTTGTTTCTGTCTGATTTCAGTGTCCAAGATTCTGTAAGACTGAGCGACGCACTTGCCTCTGTTACCTGAACGTCAAATAGGAAGCTGTGCTTGGTATGGTTTATGCTGAGGGATAACCACAACAAACCCCCTTTTGGTTGGATCATTCTTTCACAGTTGTCGTCCTTTGTTTTTTCTCCCTTGCAGAGATGCCATCATTCTGGCACTGATTAATAGTGGGACCAGCTTCTTCTCTGGTTTTGTAGTCTTCTCCATCCTAGGTTTCATGGCTGCTGAACAGGGAGTTGATATCTCTAAAGTGGCAGAATCTGGTGAGTGCTCATGAATTCAGGGATGGTAAAGCAGGTTGGATGAGATGCTTGGCTGTTCTCCAGTTCTGGGAGAAGTACAATTTTAGGAGGAAATAAACACACTTTCAGTCTGGTCCAGAACGTAGTTTAGTTGTCTTGATTCTTAAAATTACACCTATACGTGCAACTACACCTTCTCCTGCAGCTGCTATACCAGAATTGTTTGATATGCTCCATTTTTATCATTCCTTCTCATCCTATCAAGAAGATGATCAAGGGGAAAGATCAGCATAATGGGAACTACCCTTGTGCATCTAGTATTTCCAGACTACCGCAAAGGCATGACGCATCACAATATGCACGCAATTTAGAATCAGATTTGTAACGCTGCAACAGGGTATATACTTAGGGTTTTATGTACGTACATTGTGAGGTTTTCCTATTAGTGGTGTCAGTTTGCCAGATTGAAAAAAAGTTTTGGCTTTCATTTCAAAGCAAAATTGTATTCCAATCCATCCGAAACAGCTCTTGAGATTCTAAATGAAATCTTGAGACTCTCTCAGTCCCCTATCTATCCCGATGCAAAAGTAAAATAAAAATCTACTGCCTTTGAAAGTACAAGTCTACAAAATAAAGGAAAGACATGTTGCTAAGCATTTTGGGACATTCTATTTGAGACAGCACCATGCCTTTTGGGATAGGGGAAAAGCTAGCCAGAAATAAGAGACTATTTGATTAATTAGTTTTTAACTGAACTGGAAATGTAGAGGAAACTGTTCCTTCTAGCCTAAAGCAAGAGTTGTCTCTGTGTTAAGTTAACCTCATTTAGTTCCACTTTTTCTCCCCTGCAGGACCTGGGCTGGCTTTCATTGCATATCCAAGAGCTGTCACTCTGATGCCAGTTGCTCCTCTCTGGGCTGCCCTCTTTTTCTTCATGCTGCTGCTTCTGGGCCTAGACAGCCAGGTGAGACTTTAGTGGGGGGAGGGGGCAGAAAGCAGGAAGCGAAGGAGTAGCCAACACCATACTAAGAATAGCAGGAGATCCATTATCCTGCCTTCAGCATCTTCGCTTCTCCATCCTTCGCTTCTCTTTCCCTTCCACACCAGTTTGTAGGCGTTGAAGGCTTTATAACTGGGGTCCTGGACTTCTTCCCATCCAGTCATGCCTTCCGATTCCAGAGAGAGATCACCGTGGCCATCTTCTGTGTCATCTGCTTCTTCATTGAGCTGTCCATGGTGACTGAGGTATGACCACACTGAAGCACCCTTAGAGGAATGGAAAAGGGGGGAGGGAATGCGGGGGGACAAGCAGAGCTGCACAGGTCTGAACAAGCCAATAGTGTTCTGACCCAACCGGGTTCCGAAAGAGCAAACACAGACAAAGGCAGCAGCCCCCACCTTTTAAGGTTTAATAACGAATTCTGTTCTGAAGGCTGCTTTCCACTAATTAGCTCTGACAAGAAAGAGCCTTGCCAAGTTGTTTGTCAAGGCTGCCAAAAACCCAGAGATAATTTACAAAATTCTCCAAACACAAACTAAGATGTCCACCAGTTGAGCTTAAGAGCTTCTTTGCTTTCTGCAAAGAACGCTTTTCCAAACCTGGCTTTTATCCTCTTGAGGGAGGATTACCTTACAGCCTTACTCCCAAGTCACCTGTGCTGCTGTAATTGTTCTTTCCTCTGAGTAATCCTTCGTGCACGTGCACTTGGCACAGGCTCCTCGGGAATCTCCTCATCATTGTTGCCAATCCCTACAATCTCTGAAGGCAGCAGTCCACTCCTTGATGGTCCTGGCCCCTCATCAGAGTCCTCACTCTCCTCAGCCATCTGCACCTGCTGCCGGTTAACCACAACAAATAGAGGGAGGTTTGGGACATTCTGGAGGTGACCAACCAAGGCAGTAAATTCAGGTCTCCTTCTGAGACAGGTTAACCCCCTGTTGACAATTCCTACACAAATATTGTAATGATCGGGAAAGTCATGCTTGTGGGTTTGGAAAGAGGAATTTGCCTGGTGGGTCACAATACTGTCCTTCATGGCACACCAAAAGCACTGTCCCAGCACTGTTCAAATGGCTTTAAAAAATGAGCAGATAACTCTTTCCTCCATCCTTACTTCTAGAACTGCTATCAAAAGCCAACTGAGAAATAACGTCAATCCTTTAATTGTGGGCAGAGAAAATCTGTTCTTAAACATAGGCTTAAAACAAAAGGACAAATTAGCATGGTTCATATTCCACTACATACAGGTAACATACACTGCTCAAAAAAATAAAGGGAACACAAAAATAAAACATCCTAGATCTGAATGTATGAAATATTCTTATTAAATACTTTGTTCATTACATAGTTGAATGTGCTGGCAACAAAATCACACAAAAATTATCAATGGAAATCAAATTTAGCAACCCATGGAGGTCTGGATTTGGAGTTACACTCAAAATTAAAGTGGAAAAAAACACTACAGGCTGATCCAACTTTGATGTAATGTCCTTAAAACAAGTCAAAATGAGGCTCAGTAGTGTGTGTGGCCTCCACGTGCCTGTATGACCTCCCTACAATGCCTGGGCATGCTCTTGATGAGGTGGCGGATGGTCTCCTGAGGGATCTCCTCCCACACCTGGACTAAAGCATCCCCCAACTCCTGGACAGTCTGTAGTGCAACGTGCCATTGGTGGATGGAGCAAGATATGATGTCCCAGATGTGCTCAATTGGATTCAGGTCTGGGGAATGGGTGGGCCAGTCCATAGCATCAATGCCTTCATCTTGCAGGAACTGCTGACACACTCCAGCCACATGAGGTCTAGCATTGTCTTGCATTAGGAGGAACCCAGGGCCAACCGCACCAGCTTATGGTCTCCCAAGGGGTCTGAGGATCTCATCTCAGTACCTAATGGCAGTCAGGCTACCTCTGGCGAGCACATGGAGGGCTGTGTGGCCCCCTAAAGAAATGCTACCCCACACCATTACTGACCCACTGCCAAACTGGTCATGCTGGAGGATGTTGCAGGCAGCAGAACGTTCTCCATGGCGTCTCCAGACCCTGTCACATGTGCTCAGTGTGAACCTGCTTTCATCTGTGAAGAGCACAGGGCGCCAGTGGCGAATTTGCCAATCTTGGTGTTCTCTGGCAAATGCCAAACGTCCTGCACGGTGTTGGGCTGTAAGCACAACCCCCACCTGTGGACGTCAGGCCCTCATACCACCCTCATGGAGTCTGTTTCTGACCGTTTGAGCAGCCACATGCACATTTGTGGCCAGCTGGAGGTCATTTTCCAGGGCTCTGGCAGTGCTCCTCCTGTCCCTCCTTGCAGAAAGGCGGAGGTAGCGGTCCTGATGCTGGGTTCCTCCACGTCTCCTGATGTACTGGCCTGTCTCCTGGTAGCGCCTCCATGCTCTGGACACTACACTGACAGACATAGCAAACCTTCTTGCCTCAGCTCACATTGATGTGCCATCCTGGATGAGCTGCACTACCTGAGCCACTTGTGTGGGTTGTAGACTCCGTCTCATGCTACCACTAGAGTGAAAGCACCGCCAGCATTCAAAAGTGACCAAACCATCAGCCAGAAAGCATAGGAACTGAGAAGTGGTCTGTGGTCACCACCTGCAGAACCACTCCTTTATTGGGGATGTCTTGCTAACTGCCTATGCTTTTCACCTGTTGTCTATTCCATTTGCACAACAGCATGTGAAATTGATTGTGAATCAGTGTTGCTACCTAAGTGGACAGTTTGATTTCACAGAAGTGTGATTGACTTGGAGTTACATTGTGTTGTTTAAGTGTTCCCTTTATTTTTTTGAGCAGTGTATATTAAGCTTTTGTACCTTTGATTAATCAATTCCAATCTAGACATTCATGTTTTCACACATAGCAAATCAGCTGCAAATCTCCTTCAGATCCTGCTGATATAACAGCTTAGATTTAGCATGGTTTGTCCAACCAACCTTTCCAGAGTATTCTTTGCTGGCCATTTCTTGCAAAACTTTAAAGTGTATAAATGTATGGGTTTCCCAAACAGCAGGCATTCACACACATTTTATCTGCTAGCATGAGAATACCCAGACTTCTCTGAGTAAACACATAGGATTTCATTGTTAATTTTTTGGAAAAAGAGAGAAAGATTTTCTACAAAACGATCCTAAAATCCTTTCCTTTAGTTGTCAATTTTTCACTGTAGTTTACACTGCATGAAATTGGCAAGTACACCTGATTATAGTTACATAATGTGTAACTATTTATATACGGTATGCACACAATGCACAAGCCAAACAATAAAGATAGATGAAAACAAAGCATTTGTAAGAGGTGTATTTGCTAATGGAAACTTATTTGAAAAGATGTGTTGGTTACTTACAGGTCATCCTCATTTAATGACTGTCTTGTTTAGCAACTATTTGTAGTTATGACAGTGATGGGAAAAATAATTTTACAATCAATCCTCTTACATATGACCTTCACAGCTCTTAAAGCAAAGGAAAACTGAAGGAAGATCATAAGCACAGGTGCAGCAGTTAGGGTAGTTATATACTTTTCTCTGGCTTTAGATTAAACTCTTCTTTTGGACACATTCTCTTTTTGTATTCAGGGAGCTCCCGCTTATATACAGTAGTATAGATCCGTATTTCTGGTTCTAGTTGGCACGATACTTATTGAAGCATCCTAGATCAGGTTTCAACTTCATCAGGGTTTCAACTTCATTAGCTGAGCAGGCTGCCGGCAGCAATATTTGGAGGCCTTAGATTTCCCACTACTGTTCTACATAAAATGCTACAATTTCTCTTTTGTAGATTCCCATCCAAGATTTTGGAGTTTTTATGCCATTTACCAACTCCTCACCTTTTTACTAAAGACTACCTTATAATGTGCCCCCTTTATGTCCTGGCCATTGAGTTTACATTAAACGGGTGTCCTCTGCTAAAGCATCCACAGAGCTATGACTGCTACACCTACTGTCTCCTTTCAGTGCCAAGCTCAGATAAACGCTTCTGTAGATGTAGGAGCAGGTCTAATCAATGGCTCTAAGGCAGTGATCCCCAACCTTTTGATGCTTGCGGCCCGGTCAAGATATTGGCGCTGCCATCTTGATGAAAATCGTGCTTCCGGTGACCACCGGAAGCACGTTTTCATCAAAAGATGGCGGTGTTAGCGATTTTGCCGGGTGAAATTCCGGCAGAAATGGCTTACCCGAAAGCTCACCGAGCTACGCCGCCATCTTTTTTGATAACGTGCTTCCGGTGAGCTTTCTACAGAAAAGCTCACCGGAAGCACTTTTTCATGAAAAAAAGATGGCAGCGCCCAGCAAGCCGCGGCCCGGTAGGAGTTGTTCCCTGGTCTAAGGCATAATTGTTCTTCCCCTCTTGTTTCCTTATGGTTTGATTGGGGGTGGTGGTGGTTAGTATGCAAAGAATGTGCTACATGAGCTTTTAATGGCAGAACTGGTATTCATTAAACCAACCAGCAAGAAGCAGTGATTTAAGACTGATCGGGAACTTACAATTTGAGGCAGATGCAATTGGGTCTCTTGTATGAAAGAAGTTGATTGTGGCAGGGCCTCTTCTGTTTAGATAAAGTGCCTTTACTGGGTGAACCAGAAATTCATTTATCAGAGGACTTTAACTGTAATCAGAGCACATGACTGGGACCGAAGTGTGCTTGGAAAAGTTCATTCATCAGGGCAAATGCCACAACTGTTGTGTTTCTAGGGCAGGGAGATCTCTGCCCCGACTGAAACGCTTCCTGCCAGTACTTGAGCAATGACGACTCAGTTGGGATTCCCACATGCAGCCGCCTGCTTTGCAGCAGCTGACAGGTGTAAGGGAATCCCTGAAGCTTTGCCATGGCCTAGAAAGTGCCTGAACCAATCCCTGATTGGTTGAGCGAGCAGAGAGGGGGTCCCAGAGAGACAATTTGAAAGCAAGCTCCTGCTCTTCCCTTCAGGGAGAATACCTGCCCTCCCTTCAGGGAGCTGACCCGGAACATGCTGTGAAATGTTTATCTCCAGCTCATCTCTTACAGTGTTTCTGCCATGTGGAATCTCAAACAGAAAGGGCTGTTTTTAATAAGAACAATCACGTGCCTACTTTATCCCATTGGGATGAGTCCATTTAATTCACTAGAACTTCCAGGTGATCATTCCTCCTAGGGCTAATTCCCAGTTACTCAGGTTTACAGACCCACTACCTATACACAGAAACTCCCGTCTCTCTTCTGCTTCGGGGAGAGCACTCACATTGCAAAGACGGGGAAGGGCCATTCCTTAAGACCTTCAGATGCCCGTTGGCAAAGAAGGGTGTGAATATTTGTGGTGGGGGATTTCTCCTTTTTTTCTTTTTTCTTTTTTTTTTGCCATTCTTTTTTTTAAGCTCCACCTGTGTTGGGACAAGCCTCTTTCTGCTGTTTTGAATGTGTGTCCAGGGAGTAAGAAGGATTTGGATGAGAAGATTTGAAATACTCCTGATGTAGCCTAACTTTCTCCACAGAATCTCTCCGCTTTGCCCAGCAGAATGAGAAAGCATTTTTTGCCTTACAGTTAGACCTCCTTTTCTTTCTACTCCTGGCGTTCTCAGGAACCGCCAGACATTTTGGGGTTACTCATCCAAAGCTCAGTAGCTTTGCTCAACTTTCCCTTCCCTGCTGTCCCAACCTTCAGGACGGCTAGTTGTTTTTCTTCCAATCTTCCTGCTGCCTCCTGGGAAGGTAGCAGAATGAAAGTCAACTCTTCTTTGCTCTTGACTCTTGGTGCCTCGGTAGACACAACCACATTGTAGAAAAAGCAGAAAAGGCAGGAAAAGATATGGTAGTCCATTGAATCTGCCTTTTGAGTATTTTTGTTTTCTTTTTAATTTATACATTATTTTATTATTATTTTTCTTTTTCATTATTTATCAGATAATGGGCATGTGTTTATCCCAAGCACGTTTAAACTCGTTTATCAAAGGGGTTTCTGTTCTTTTGGATTTTACTCTTACAACCATGGGATTCTGTAATGGTCTCCCATCTAGAAGTTCAGTGAGCCTCACTCTGCATAGCCTCCCACCCAGAGGAAAGTCAGCCAGGTACTGCTGCCTACTCAGGAAGTAAAGCTCCCAAACTTTTTAGCCACTGCCTTCCATAACCTGCTCAACAAGGCAAAAGAGCATGGTTGGGAGTTGCCACATATTCCTGTTCTTTCATTCCAGTGAAGAGTGGAAAGTGGTTTTCTCAACTCTACCCTTCGTGGCAAGGAACCTCCCGTCTTCCCTTCCTTCTCTTTCTTTTTCAAGCAGCAGAAGCGGGTTCAATAAAGCAGGTTTAAGGAAGGAATGTTGCTTCTACTGTCTCTTGTGGGGTGGGGGGAAGGTGCTTGCTTAGCAACCGTTTTGTGATATGGCCAACCTGAGCTAGAACTAATTTTGTGGAGGTGCCCTGAGTAGGAAAGAAGAGAAACCTGGAGCCAGGCAAGGGAGGCCATTTTGAAAGTGCTCTGTTTCATCCTGCTGTCTCACAGCCAGCCCCTCTCCTAGGGGGGCATGTATGTCTTCCAGCTCTTCGATTACTATTCAGCGAGTGGCACAACACTACTGTGGCAGGCCTTCTGGGAGTGCGTGGTCATCGCCTGGGTTTATGGTAAGAGACAGTTGCATGATGATTACCTGAAGAATCACCTGAAACAATGCTGGCAAAACAAGAGGTGTTTTGCCCCAAATATTGACACTAGATACAGATCAACCAGCATGTCAGCTGCTTGGCACAAATCAGTAGAGCAAGCACTCTGGATAAGATAAAAAAAATCATTTCTAATTCTCAAAAGCACAAATGGACTAAATGTGACATTTAACCTGCTTCCAAGGGTGAATCATTTACTGTATAACATTTAGTAATTGACATGCATATGCACATATGCTTGCAGACAAGCAACAGTGTAAAAGAGGCAGCCCCATGTTTAGCTTTTAGCAGGAAAAGTGCTTGGGAGGCTCAAGGTTATGCCTCCCCAAAAGTTTTTAAGATTCTGTTCTAATCTAGATGTATTGGGCTGATAGCCAAGAAACAAAACACATCTAGTGCTTCTAGTGGGTGCCATTTAGAGAAGATGGCTCTCCTGTTAATGCAAGCAGCTCAGAAGTTGCTTAGTGATTAATCAGTAGCATGAAAGAGGGTCACACGTGCTACGGAGACTTAAAAACAAGCCCTCTTGCTCTGGAATTGCACCTTATGGCTTTCCCACATCACACTGGCTTGCCTCTTTCACATTTAAAGTAGGGTGAGATCACAGTTAAAAGAAAAGGGGTTGTATGGGCTGAGCTCTCCTCCCTATCCACCCCATGATAAGAGTGGATTAAAGTGAGTTTAGGACCTGGCTGACAGGCAAAAGGAACATTTGGAGATCTAAATCACACATATTTCATTGTCCTTTACAAGTTAAAAGAAAACGGTCAAAGACAGAGACCTGATTCCTTGCATTGAAAATTGGCATTCCAGGGACCAAAAATGTCTTTCTCCTCTCCAGTTCAGTATGGTGTTTTACTTTCAAAACTAATTGGGTTGCTGCTGGTCTCATCTTACTTCCCAATCAGTCTTCACATCACCCAAGTAGTAGGGAAGAGATGAAAAGGATCCTTGCCTGACCCTAACGAGTCTCCAGGACACTCCCCTTGCTAACAGCCTAGATCTGCTTTGTTAGCAGTCTTGCACTTTCCTTAATGTAGGTATGAGTGGAATGTAAGTAATAAAGAGATAAATGATAAAAGCTTCCCTTGTACCTGCCTTGATTTATGTGCAAAGGGCAAAGGGCAAATCAGAGCTCTTCTTCATACAGACCGAAACGTTTCTGGCTTGGCCCTGCGTGTGCTGCCTTGACTGGCTGCAGGCAAAAGCACACCTTCTCTGCAGATAAACCAGCGGCATCAGGTGTGTGTGTGTGTGTGTGTGTGTGTGTGTAGAGTTAATACTCTATAATGTCTTTTTAAAAGTTGATTACAATTTCTCTTGTCCTTGATGGTTATGAGCACCGGGTTATGGGATGGGGCCTATCTGGTTTATGAGCACTGGAGCCAATTTGGAAACGCTTTAATCCAAGTCCTATCTATCCTGAGGTTACTTCCTCTCATGGCCTTGAAAGCTGCTCTGGCTTATTTGGCTTCTGGTGTGCATATCAAATAACCGTGTCAACCCAAACGCCCATTTTCATTACAAGTGCCTCAGTTTTTCTACTCTGTCTGCTGAAGAGGCTCCAAAGCTCTTTAAACCTCCTAGCAATCTGGAACTACAAATTGTGTAACTGGGAAATGCCTCTCATCAGCAGACCTCAGGGACAAGGTTACTAAGCATGGATTATTTTGTCAGGGCTGTGACAAAACCGTCCTGGATTTGCCATTTTAAACTCCTAGTGATGCATGGAAGAAGTGGGAACTTTCTCCATCTTCACATACGGAGAAAAAATTCTTGGTGCTTTCTGAGTCTGGTTATTTTCTTGAGAAGCCCAGAGAGCACCAAGGACCCCCTCATTTCAACCCACAGCTAGAAATATTCTCCTTTATTGGAGAGAAACTTATGTGGAAAAGTAGTCTGCCAAATGATTCTACCCTTAAGAAAAACAGAGAATTGTATTTACCACCATTCATGCACGCACCTTTTCAGTCTTAGATAGGAAAGTCTAGGAACAAATTTGCCATGTGATCAGTTGCTCAGACCCTTTGGCTTTAAGCAAAAGACCCCCTTAAGTCGAGCATGACTTTTGGGAATACACCCTTGGAATTTTCTTGCAACATTTGGGACTTTTTCTGAGACTTTTCAACTTCTCAATCTAAGCAGCAGCTCTCAGATCTCCCCTCCGAATAGTAATCAAGCATTAGCATCTGAGGTCCCTGTCGCACTCCCTCTCCCTCACATGGCCAAAGAGTAATTAAAGGGTGGTTGGTTTTTTTTCCTTCGCCCTGTCAGTACTTGCTCCAGTGGGAAGGCCAACCCTACCCAGCACAACACATACACCTCGTTTTTAATTATCACTTTCCAGTTTGGAGCTGACAATAGTAATACAGTTTAGATTCCACTCATAGCAGATATTGGAACTTGGAAGGGACAGAGATCCACCCATTAGACCATTATTCTACCCTAATAATTGAGAATACAGCAGCATTTTTTAAAAAAAAAAAACCTAGCCATGTTCCCTCACTGACTGTGGTGCTCAAACCAACAGAAAGTGCTATTTCAGTTTAATTTGTCAGGAGTAAAAAAAAAGAAAAAAAGAGGTGTAATCTTGTGTACGTAATTAATGTAGTGAAAGGTTGGACTTTAGACATTCTGTTTACTAGCCATCCTCAGTCAAGGGCACCTCTGTTTTTCCTTCCTTCTCTGGGCTGCTGAGACAGAGCTGTGTCCTTGAAAGGCTCCCATTTAATCTGCAGTCACTAGGAGAGGAGGAGCAGACTGGCTGGGCTGCTGAGGTGAGGCAGAGGTACGCAGAAAGCTTCAAGTGGAGACGCTAAGGGCCCTTTCGGTCTTGCCTCACAGGGGTTCTAGTACCTGGTTTAGACCCAGTTGGCCACTGTCAGGAATAAGAAAGCTGGGTGGATATTATACCTCAGCGGTGTCAAACCTGATTTCATTGAGGGCCGCATCAGGGTTGTGTTTGATCTCGGGGGGTGGGGGGGCAGGGTAGGCGTGGCCAGCTCTACATCACTCATGTTGGGGGCACCTGTGGTGCCCGAGCACTCTGCCAGTGAAAACAGGCTCCCGAGCTCTGTTTTCGGCTGCGACAGCCTCCTGCAACCCTCTGCCAGACAAAACAGGCGGCCTTCCCGAGCTCCGTTTTCACTGGCAGAGGCCCCATGGGCCAGTCCTTCACTGTTTCCAAGGGGGCCTCATGGACCAGATCTAAGCAACCCATGGGCCGGATCCGGCCCCCCAGAGCCTTGAGTTTGACACCCTTGTTATACCGTGCCACATTTCTGAAATTATTCCTAAGAGTGGCTTTGCATGTAGGGCAAGCATGGAGGCTGTATATAAACACCCTGGAAGTTCTGGGATCCAAGGCACTAACGTTTGAAGCAGGCCCAGCCTTTCTGATCTCCCTTTCTAGTCTGATCCAGCAAAGCTCCACTTACATTCTCAGAAGCCTCTCACTCTTTCACGGCTTCCTATCTCCTTCCAGGGGCTGACCGTTTCATGGATGACATTGCCTGCATGATTGGGTACCGGCCCTTTCCTTGGATGAAATGGTGCTGGATGGTCGTGACCCCTCTCATCTGCCTGGTAATTTGGGGTGGGGTGGGGTGTGGAGCTCTTGAGGAGTCTTAGTGGTGGGGGAAAGCTAGATTTTGCTATATTGTTGTTCAGTTTCTAGAGTATTCCCACCAGTGCAGGGCCCATTTTTGGGGGTCAAATTAAGTGTTGATCCATTGGTTGTAACTGGAATTGACCAACCAATTTGCTGCCCAAGCTTGACATCTGGGCGGAGAGAGCTGAGAGAGTGACTGGCCCCAAATCACCCAGCCAGCTTTGATGCCTAAGGTGGGATGAGAACTCACAGTCTCCTGGTTACTAGCCTGGTGCCTTAATCACTGGACCAAATTGGGCCTCAAAGCTAATTTTCTCCACAAGCCCAGAAAAAAAAAAAAAAGGAAAGCTGTTCATTTTCCTAATTCCATCCAGGTATGTAACAGGCAGAAATTCAGTAGGGGAAAATCTGCTTGGTCTCTGGGTCAACTGGACTTTGCGGGGGGTGGATAACTGTGTAGATCAGGTTGAGAAATTGGCACAGCAGGGATTTATTATTGTTATTGTAGTGAGATAGAATAACAGAATCTCACAAGTCTGTCCCACGTTTCTCTGTGTCCTGTCATATATTAAACAAAATCGAGGCAAAGTTACTTATAATCTTTTCCCTCATGCTTCCAGTTGTTTATTTGTTTAAGGCATGCAAATGGCCACCCAAGTCAAGACACTGAGCAGCATTTAAAATCATGAAAAATACAGAAATACAGAAGGAAAATAACACATGCTCCTGAAATAAACTAAGACCATTAAATGGTGATCAGGGCTATGGTTGTGTGCTGCCCAAGGTTACTTTTGGTGAGATGGCCACCTGTATAAATTCCATAGATAAATAAACAAAGAAATGAAGTGTAAAATATACCATTTTTCAACAAATGGGAGTCTACTAGCCTGACCCCAGATATTAGGGAAAGAGCCGTTTCTTTTATACTGCTTTACTGCCTTTCTGAAGGCCCTCAGGGTTGGGCCCAGTCATCTGTCCCAGGGTTGTGTAATTTCTTCTCCAAACCCTCACATCACCCCCCTTTAATTACTCATTCCTTCCTTTCCCCTTAATGGCTCTCTGATATCTTTCCCAAGACCACTCTAAATTCCTTTATGTGGCCTTTCTTTAATGACCACCTTCATGCCCCTTTAAAGCTAAAAAGCTGTTGGGGCTCTCTCCCTTCCTTTGATTTTCTAAAAAAAAAAAAATAGTAATCAAACCAGCTGTGCCAGCTCAAAGGTATATGGTGCCCCTAGGCCAGTTTGACAAACGTTTCCACTTCCCACCGGATGTGAACATTTGCTTTTTTAGAACCATTCAGAAGGAATTACTGCTTTGGTATCCCAACCCAGTGCCTACTCAGCCTGCAAATGAGGAATAAGGCCCATTGCTTTCCCCATAATATCAAAGTGGGCCTGCATATCCCAGATATGCTCTCATTCAAAATGCCAGCACGCATAAACTACTAGCCTCTCCAGAGAGCATCTGCCAGCATCCTGTTCCTCCCTCATTTCCAAAAGATGCTGCTGCTCTCAGAAGCAGCTGCTGAGGTAAAAGATAACTGTGATGATGGCAGGCAGCACTGCCTACAAAATAAAGGAGTCAAACAGTGTTGAGTATTGACAGGATTGTTAGGAGCTCTGGGGATTGGAGTTCAGCTCACTTAGAGGGCACAAAGTTGGGGGAAGGCAGCTGTGGAGATATTGTTTCTCTCAGAATGCTTAAGATGTCCAAAAAAGGACCAAAGAGAGAGGCTCTTTCCCTTCAAAGGAAGAAAAAAAAAAAAAGGTTAAGCAAGTATAAGTAATTTTGTCATATCTGCTGTAGGGCTACAAACTGGGAAGAGGAAGAACTGTCATATTTTTAATCCATTGGTAACTCATTTCCAGGGTATCTTTTTTTTCAACGTTGCCTACTACAAGCCATTGATCTACAACAACAGCTACATTTACCCCTGGTGGGGAGAAGCCATTGGCTGGGGCTTTGCACTATCTTCCATGCTGTGTGTCCCTCTTTTTGCTCTCTACAAATTCATTCGTGCCAAGGGAACGCTGGCTGAGGTGAGGCTCTCTCCCCCACATTACAAGAACAGAAGGGGTGGGATGCAGGTCCTGGGGCTGAACCTCTATGCGTGGCTGGGGGAGACCCTTTCCGCTCAAGGGGCTTCTAGGAAACAATAGCAGGAAGCAGAGTTTGCTCCTGGCACCCTCTGGCTGTCACCTGCACCAAACATATGGGTGGGAGCATTAGGAACCTCGAGATTGTAGGCATGTGCTGAAACCGCACCTAGGACCCTAAACCTTGGCATTCCCACCTGCCAGAGCTGAGAATGGGGCATGCATGGCAGTGCCTACACTAGCATCTGCCCAAGCTGACCACAAGGAAGCTTAGAGGTAGCAAGCCACCTCTTCCCTCCTTTGGCTGTAGATCCTCATGCCCAGACACTTTTTGGGCTGTTGCAGCTGTTGGTTGGGCTGCTGATGCTCTGTTCCCAAGCATGAGAGCTTTCCAGGCCACCTTTTACAGCTAGTCCTCACAACCACAACTGAGCCCCAAAATTCATGCTGCTAAGCGAGGCAGTTGTTGAGTTGTGCCTCATTTGATGACCCTTTTTGCCACACAAAAAATGAATCACTGAAGTTATTATGAGGTCATTAAGCAAATGTGGCTTCCCCCATTGGCTTGACTTGTTGGAAGCTGACTGGGAAGGTTACAAATGGTGATCACGTGAACCTAAGGACAGTCAGCTCTCCTAAATATACGACAGTTGCCAAGCGCATGAATTTTGATCGTGTGACCATGGGGATGCTGCAGCGGTCATAAAGTGAAAACCTATCCTAAATCACTTTCTTCCAGTGTTGTTTTAACTTTGGTCACTAATGAATGGTTGTAAGTCAAGGACCACCTGTATTTGTTTTATGGACAGAACTATTGTGGGGTGAGGTGAGGGACATTTCTGCCCTGCTGAAATATTGGCTATCCTTTCCCTTTCCCCACAAAATTACCTGTCCCGGGACTGAGGAAAAGGGAGGAAGTGAACTGGAGGAAAAGTCCGATACCGTCATCCATCCCATTCTTGACAGAGTGGAAAAATCTCTTAGTTGACAAGAATGCTTTTCCTCTCACTTCTCTCTCTATGGGTAGAAATGAGAGAATATTCTCTGACCCCCCTATAACAGGCTGGGTGCCGTCCTTTCCCTCCTGCCCATGTAATCTTGGCAGGGATTTGAGGCCATCACAGGTTCTGAGAAGATGAGTAGGATTGCCTTGCCCAGAAATTTATCAATAGTGTATTTTAAAAAAATAATAATGGGCTACTGTATGGGGGGAGGCATGAAACATAAAAAAAAGATATCAGCAATACAGCCGAAAATATTAATCCTTGAGTATGTTAGAGAGAAAGAGGATTGAGGAGTTGATATGAATGAATCACAAGGATGAGGTGTGTCTTGTATATGGGATGCCGGGAGGAGGTGAAAGAGGCGGAGGCAAAAAAAAGGTATCTCTGAAATTTGGTCTGATCCACACCTCTCTTCCTTTGCTTCTTCACAGCGCTGGCGCCATCTCACCCAGCCAGTCTGGGGTTTGCACCATCTAGAGTACAAGGTGCCCGAAACAGATGCTCTGACCAACCTCTCCCCTGTCCTGGAGGGGGCGGGCAAAGTTGTCATCTTGGAGAGCATCATGTGACCAACGCTCCCCCACTGCAGGAGAGGCCCTGCCCTGGTCTGCCGAGGGTGGAGGCGGGGAAAGGATTCCATCTGTGAAGTTGGGGGGGGGAGCGCTGCCTACCTGTGGGGAAGAGGTATTAGGGATTCTTGATCCATCTCCCACCTTTTCCTCTCGAGCACCAGAACGGCTGAGAGGTGGATTAACTGGTTTCCTCCGATCTTTGATCAGAAGGATGGAGTACTAAAGGCCATAGGGGTGGGGGGAGGGAAAGGGGGGCGGGGAGGAGAGCCTTAGATTTACATTTTTTTAAAACAAAGAAGTTATTTTTTAAAAGATGAAATATTTTAAATTTCTATATACATTATATACCATATATATATATATATATATATATGGTATTCAGCTTTGTTCGGGTCTTTTCCCACGTCATTATAGTTGTGCTTTTAAAGTTGTAGCTATAATGACTACAACTATAATGACGTGGGAAAATACCCGAACAAAGCTGAATACCATACATGTAAGTACCCGCGAAATCTTTAGCCAAATGCATGGAACACAGATTCCTTCCCATTCAGTGGATGACTGCTTTGGGATCCAGAGCACTGCACTTTTATTCCTTGCTTTTAGGTGTGGGGAGGAGGGTTGATCAGGTGAGAGAGGGCTGTATATTTGGCCCCCATCTCTGGTTTTGTCAAGGAAGCAGAGTCTGGCACTTAGCAGAAGCAGGAAGGCTTCAAAAGGGATGTGCTGAGAACCCAGGTCCCTAGGTGCCTACTACTACGGTCATCAGGGAGACATAAAGAACAATTGCAATTAGCATTGGGGACTCTATTCTCAGCTCTGTCCCTCTTACACTAAAGCAGCGTCTCTCATTTTTTGTGCCCTCCCAGATCTAGGAGGTCGACGCTCCCCTCACGCCAAAATGGCAGCCCTCCTGGCCTGTCTTTGTCAACAACGGGCAGGGTGACTAAGAGCCTTTCTCTCCCCACTCCTCCCACCCCTTGTCATACCAGGTGTCAAACCAACCAAATAACTTGAATCACAGGAACCCTTGGTATTAAGACCACATGATGACTTTCACAGTATTAATGAGCTTCATAGTATTACAAATTTGCCCAAAATGAGAATGCAGGAGAAGGGATCATGTACTTTAACCCCAGGCCCTGCTCCTGGAGAAAACATAGCCCTTTCCTGAACAATGTCTTGCATTTTACAGATCCTCTCCCCCTCCCCACCGAGATAGACAACACTATTTGGTTCCAATGTTTAAAGTGCCTCCTATGTTGCCATTGTGCTGCCTCCTCAACCCATGGCTTCCAAAAGCATTAAAACCTACTTTGTGAAATGGTGCGGCAGTGCTTTCTGCTTGGCACCTGCAATTTGCAGGAATTACCTTCTGGGTTGGGTGCATTGGGGAGAGAAGGTGCATAATAATTCTCCATAGACATATTTGGAAAAGAGCCCAGGGGGTTCTGCAGGATTTATAGCCAGAATTAGAATCCAACCCCCCACCTCAACCCGGCTGCCTGAATAAATCTTGCCAAAGTCTGCTTCCATGTCAAGAGCAGAACAGCCATGGATATGCAGGTGTTATTAGACTACAGTTCCCATCATCCTTGGCCGAATATTGTGAAATGGATGGAATTTGAAGTCTAAAAACATTTGAAAGTCCTTGGATTCCCCCACCTTTATTTGGCATCAAATCATTGGTGGCCTTCTATGCAATTGTATTTCAAATTTGGTCATTTTAGGAGGTGTTGACCTGTGCTGACTATGGAATTTGGGGAGATGAAGTCCACAGCTCTTAAAGTTGCCAAGTTTGAAAACATTGCTTTATGCCATCCTTTGCCAACCTGGTGCCCTTTGACAGTTGTGATGGACATCACCCAGGTTTCTAAGCCAGTACAATCCAACAATTGTGCTGGCTGGGAATAGCCTCTTTGTTGAAAGCACCAAATCCAGGAAGGCTGCTGTAATGCTTTATGCAACTCCCAATAAATCTTCACTAGTTTTTTTATTTGCACATTTTCTAAGAAAGAAAAAAAATGTGTTGTGTAAATATACATTTATTCGCATAAGTATCCAAGAGAAACCGATCCTTAACTGTTGTAGAGAGCTTCGTACTTGTCTATTTTTAAAAAGAAGCACTTATACAAGAAATAGAAATATTTAATTTTCTTATATTTCTGCAGATTGTACAAAAAAGGGTGATAAGAAAGAAATTATAGAATTTTATTTTGTGACAAAAGTTATAAATATTTTGTCTATGTTTGTTTAAAATAACAATCCAACCTCATGAAATAGGGAATTGGATGTTTTTTAAATTTTAGGATTAGTATATAGGATGATCATGTAACAAATAAGCAACGATTTGGGAAAAAAGAACAAGATCTGGCAGGGAGGGAGGGATGAACTGATCTGCGTTAACTAAGAATTGTGTGATTCATTTCATCTGCTGCATGTAGTTTGTATTGTCCGTACCTAATTACTGTTTTTATGATCAGTTTTAAGGCTTCTGATGTGTTTAACTGCTGCTTCACAGAACAACTGTCAATCACCAAGCCAGGCATGACAAAATGCTTGCCTGAAAAACTAAATAGAGCCTCCATAGCCAGTTATTGTGTACATTTGACTATCAGCTGCTGTGGAAACCTTTGGGGGAAGACTCTCATGCTTGATTTGTGAGTCCCTTGAAAGCTTCAGAGCTGGTTGCCATTATAAACAAAATGCTTGGGTTGCATGGATACCAGATCAAATTCAGCAGAACTTCTTAAATTAATTATGTTTGTTTGCAAGTCGGAAACACTATGCAAGATGCTGATACAGCATCACATCTAATAAACAAGCCTATTTTTCATAATGCTCTGTTCACAGTTTAATGCATCCACATGCAGTTGTTAAATATGACAATCTGCAAGCAAGCTACCTGTGTTTGTTTCCCATTGTTTTCTTTTTAAAAAAAAAAATGCATCGTAGGGGTTTTTAATGCTCATTTTGGGGGTCTACGCAGCTAATGCATTTGACATGTCTGTTCCATCTGAATTCTTCCTCAGTTGATCCCTTTGGGAAAATGGGCATTTCCATTGGAGTTCTTGCCCACATTTCTTCCAGCTGCCTCCAACAGATCACTGACTCTTTTGATTTATTCGATTTAACTATAGTGTGCTATTACCAAGATCTCCATATAGGTGTCGTTTTGAGAACCGCATTACCTTGTAAGCAAAAATAAATTTGTGACTCAGTATTAAGACTGAAAGGCCATCTTTCAGTACGTTTTTCTTCCATTTCCTATTAATGTAGGACACAGTAACTAAAATCCCCTTTAGAAAGTGTATTGTGTTCAGCCACAGCTTCACATCCCTCCCTGAAGTTAATCTTTGCAGGACTATTCCTCCTGCTTGTTGCCACTCAGATTCAAAGACCCTCTTGCGTCCTCTTGCACACAAGAGCTACTGTCTTCTTTGCCGTCGTCTTTTTCGAGATTTGCCTTCACCCTTAAATACACCAAAAACATTTTTAAAATATTGATGACAACAACCAGGCTCATTGTGCTAAGGAAAACATGAATTAATGAAAGGGCTCTGGAAGAAAGAAATGATCGGAAAACCCACGAAATGTCCACAAGGTGAGGAGGCCATATTGTCTCGACAGAAATAATAATAATCAGTGTCCGAGGCCAGCTGGTCACACCTTAGATATTTCTGCCTCGTAGACTCTATTCCCATTGCAGATGTGTCAGCTTGATGGCAGAGATTGCCAAGTGCCATAGTTCACAAATCTTTGCCCTTTCTAACTCCGTTACTGCCTGCAGGGTGGGAAAGGAAAGTGAGAAGCAGGAGGAAGTGATGGATGCTGCTTGATGATTTTGACCTGTGCCTGCCCAGAAAGCTTTGACTTCATTGCAGGACTTCTCCCACCACCTTTTCCTGCTTCATTTATCATCTCCGTCCAGCTGTGTTAGCAGTGAGGCCCTAGATTGCGGGGTTCAGATTTTTCACTGGGTTGTTCACATCTCTGATCAGCCCTTTCCTCTTCCCTCATCTCTTCCCCACCTTTGCCTCCCCAAGTAGCATTACCTGGCCTTCTCGCCCTCTGAGGCAGTTAGCTGCCATGACTCATCCCAACAGACAAGCCACAAACCAGAATGATTCCCTAGGTTATGATACTGATTAGAGAGCTGAAAGCCAGCAAGATTCCAATTGGTTTATCAAAGGCCATTAGCTATTGACAGAGTTTGCCAAAATAAGGCCATGAAGGTTTTGTCCTTAGTTGCCTTCTCCAAATAACAATTGACAAGAAATTTGCAGGTCTCGGTCAGTGATCTATGTAGTCTTCTGTTTATTGCCTTTGCCTAGGAAATTCCTGCCTGCTGTTCTGAAGCAGATCCATCTTGGGACAGATTTTTTTCATCCTTTTCATCTTCCCTGTATTAATTTGCCAGCCAGGGCTGGAAAATGTAACCAAAAATCCAGTACTGTCGAATCTTAAATTTGGATAGAAGAAATGAAACAAGCATAGAACATTCCGATGAAAGACACTCAAGAAATATTAGTCCCAGGAGTAAAATAAAACGTAACTTGGAGATTTCTGACCACTTCCACCAGCATCCGTGTGCAAAAGTGTGAGACTTGCCCCATAGTCTGGTCCAAAGCAAAGGATTTCCAGAGCATCGGCTGCTGTCATTCAAACACTCCCAGCCCATGCAAATGCCACGCTCTGTTTTCCATTTTGCAAATGGAGGGAGAAATGGCAATCATCAGCCTCTGCTCAAGGCCAACTATGCTCTGGGAGATTACATTCATCACACACACACACACACATCAGGGCACGCACATGCATGCACACATATATATACACACCTTGTGTCCCGGTCTTCCAACATTGCAGCTTTAATCCCAATTGCCAGTATTAGCTCAGTGCCAGGTATATTGCAAAACTTCTTCAAGTCCCATTCCTCTGTAATTAACTGCGGGTTATATATTGTCTGTAATTACTTTTTGTGTACAGTATGTATGCGCGTGTGCGTGTGGGTATGCTCGCTCTATCATGGAACATAGCAATAAAAGGAGCCACCTTGACCTTCCACCCAAATGAATGTGTCTTTGTTTATGAAGTGTGGCTGGGCTGGGGGAAGGGCAGGAGGAAGGGCAATTTGGCTTCTCTTCCTTTCAACCTGGCTGGGGAATTCTGGGAGTTGCAGTCCACCTACCTTAAAGTCGCCAAGGTTGAGAAACACAGTTCTAAAACAATAGTTCATCGATTATGAAATTGAACCTGTGCAAAGATGGGCAGGCCCAGACCCACACCTATCACAACATTTCCTGGAAGGATCCTGGAAGCGTTGAAAACGAAACCTGTATATTGTTGAGACAGTGGAGGTGTGACTAACTTCAGGTGCAGTGAGTATCTTTAACTTCACCACCTTTCTATGCAGTAGGCATGGGAGGTCCGCATGGGTTGACGATTGTCACAGAAATAATAGCTTCCCAATATTTGTTCACCCTTGCGATTTACCTGACAATGATAGGAAACAACCGAGATTTCTTTTGCAGTTGCAAACTGTAACGTTTGATTACAAGTGGTGCTTCACCCGCAACCCAGCTGAGCGAAAGGACCCCTATTGGAAAACCACCTCAAATCTTACACCGAATATTATACAACTAAAACTGCCTCATGGTTTCCATGGTGAAATCAGGCTATGGTGAAAACTAACAGTTTTCACTACTGACCTTTAGATTTCAAGGCTCCTGCTATATACGTTATGAACTCGCTTGTATATTTTTCATAATTTACTTAATATTTTTCTATTCAGAAGTAGCTTCGCTAACGTCTTGAAATTGTCTTAACAGTCGGTGCCCTCTTCCTTTTGAGCTCTTAAAAGTAACCGACAGAAGCCACACAATTGATGGTAGAGACACAGCCTTTAGTCATACCCACGTTACCTGCCTCTGTTTCTGAAAGATGCAGCCAGATATTAATGCAGAGAGAAGGGGAACTTAGGCCCAAGGCAGAAAAGTAGTCTATGCTGAGAGGAACTTGCTTTTCTTTTCTCTACTAAGTCCTGTGGTCTGTTCCCAAAGCAAGGTGAAAACCTGAAAAATTAAGTACCTGTCAGGATGAGCAAAGAAACGTTGCCCCCCAAAGGATTATCTCTGGAATAAAAGTAGGTCTCAGTTAGCGTGGTTAATGAATCCCGCGAAAGGGTTGCATTATTCTAATTAAAGCTATAAAAAAATGATATTTCTATGGAAAATAGGGCAATTGGTTCCAGCTTAACAGAAATAGACAATGAAAAATTCTAAACATATATTTTCTTTATTAAATATTACAGTAAAGATAAAAATAATATAAATGTATGGTTAACAAAGTCACAGAGAACAAAATAAAAAAAAATATCCACCATAGACTCAGACAGTCTTACATCTCCTATTTTTGTGTTGCCATGACCACGTTCATGTCATTCAGTAACATCAAATATTTGCTCTAATGTAATAACAAGTATCTTCTATTTTGAACTTGTACTGTTTTCCTCTGATGGAATCTTTCTTTTCTCCATTTTGCACACACAAAAATTAGCAGCATCTTAGACCCCACAGAATAGAATAGAATAGAATAGAATAGAATAGAATAGAATAGAATAGAATAGAATAGAAGCTGGAAGGGAGCTTGGAGATCCTCTAGTCCAGCCCTCTGCGCAAGCAGGGAACCCTATACCATTTCAGACAAGTGGCTGTCAAGTCTCTTCTTAAAAACCTCCAGTGATGAAGCACCTACGATTTCTGAAGGCAAGCTGTTCCACGGATTTAATTGTTCTGTTTGGAAGTTTCTCCTTAATTCCAAGCTGCTCTCCTTGATTACCAGCAGTTTCCACCCATTGTTTCTTGTCCTGCCCTCTGGTGCTTTGGATAATAATTTGACCCCTTTTTCTTTGTGGCAGCCCCTCAAATATTGGAATACTGCTGTCATGTCACCCCTAGTTTTTCTTTACTTTAAACTAGCCAAATCCTGCCACCGTTCTTCATATGTTTTAGTTTCCAGGCCTTTGCATGCATTATCTTCAATTGCACACACACTAGCCTCATGTTAATGAATTTGGGGTCACATTAAACATGACCTGGTATCAATTTACACGAAATCAAATATATTATTTGAACTTGCACTAATTGTGACCTACCTATATACAAATAACCAAAATAGAAGGATCATCCCACAGCATGATTAATTATTGTTACCAGTGGATAACGTCAGATCCATTTAGTTTAGAAACTGGGTAGTCCTGTTATATGTGTAACGTATATAAGCCCCAGGATTGGCACTTTTGCTCCTATATAAAAATTTGAATGCTGGCCTTTCTTTCAGAGGAGTATTGGGGCTCACCAAACGGCATGCTTGGTGGGAGCTGGTGCAAAATCAGTAAAATTGGATGGCTTTGCACAAAAGGAAGCTGACTAGCTGGTGGCTCACTGACTTCAGTCAGTGGAGTTAAATTTATGGCTCAGCATGGAGTGAGAAAAAGCAAACAGAGATCAGGTCATTTCAAGTTCTGAATCGCTGAGTCTGTTCTGCAAACAAAGGACAGAGTGTCAGAGAAGGTCCCCATGGATTGGTGCCCTCCTTGAGAGGAAATGGAACTAAGGAGAGGAACAATGTGCACACGTGATAAACAAGGGCTGGATGTCTGATCTGTTCCTTCTATAGTCCACTACAAGCTCCTTGGTCTTATTGGCGTTGAGGACCAAGTTATTGTCTCCACACCACGAAAGCAACTGGTCCACCTCATCTCGGTAGGCAGACTCATCCCCTCCAGGAGATAAGTCCCACCACTGTTGTATCATCTGCAAATTTAGCAACAGTATTACTAGCGTGAGTGGGAATGCAGTCATGCACATAAAGAGTATAAAGGGATTCAATGCACAACCCTGTGGTGTACCAGTATTAAGAATAAGGGCTGAAGAGGTATGATTACCTAATCTGACCCTCTGTGAGCGGACAGACAGGAAATCCATAATCCAAAGGCAGATTGAATTAGAAAGCCCAAGGTCCAGAAGTTTAGACACTAGTCTATGTGGAAGAATTGTGTTAAACGCAGAACTAAAATCCACAAAAAGCATCCTCACATAGCCCCCCCCCCCCGCTGTTCTAGATGAGTCAGAGCAGTGTGAAGAGTGATGGCTATAGCGTCCTCTGTAGATCTATTTTTTCTGTACGCAAACTGGTGTTTATCAAATGTATGCGGAAGACCAGAAATGATGTGCCGGCAGACCAATTTCTCAAAGCACTTCATGATGATAGGAGTGAGTGCCACTGGTCTGTAATCGTTGATAGGGAACTTCTTTGGCAGCGGAACAATGGTGGAAGCCTTCAAACAAGATGGAATAGTGGACTGGGATGAAGACCGATTGAAGATCCTGGTAAAGACGCCAGCCAACTGCTCAGCACAGTCTTTAAGCACTCGGCCAGAGATACCATCAGGACCGGAAGCCTTTCTAGGGTCCACAGCCCTCAGAATGTTCCTCACCTCCTGTTCCACCACAATGAGGTGGGGGCTACAATTGGCTGGTAGTTGTGTTTTATCTGTCTCTGATATCTCCACTTCAAAGCGAGCAAAGAAATGATTCAGTTCCTCTGCCAATGAAGCATCCCCCTCAGCAGGGATGACATTGATCGGTTGATGGTTTGTAATTTGTTGAATCCCTCGCCACACCTGCCTCATGTTATTGCTATAAAAATTATCCTCAATCTTAATCAGTCTTGGCCTTCCGAATACCTTTCTTCAGATTAGCTCTGGCAACACTGTATCTTGCCCCATCACCGGACCTAAAGGCCTTGGTCCTGTCACGCAAGAGGTGCTGGACTTCCTTGGTCATCCAGGGTTCCTGATTGGGATAGATCCGAATACGTTTATCCACAGTGATAGTATCTGTGCAGTGTTTGATATAGCACTAGGATAGAACGGCACTGACCAAATTTAGAAAAAGGTAGCTTTGACCTTTGACCACAATTGAAAAATGACAATTATATAAGATTGTGAAAACTCTGGGAAGTAAAGTGAATTAAATCTAAATACTGTCAGGTATTTCATAGCAAGGTCTTGTCCTGTATCACTGCCATAAATTGTAAATTCTACAAGCCAGTTTGGGAAGTTTCTAAGAGGAGTCAGAGAGAGGGCAGGACCAGAGGATGATTTCAACCAAGCTGGGAACAGAACAAGCTTCAGCTGCCAGTGGCTTGTCCCTCTTCCTACAGCTGACAGAGACCCAAGAAAGCCAGGTTGAAAGAAAAGTCAGGCTTGCTCAGGAAAAGCAAGAGTTCAGTTCCTCAAACCTGCCAAGACATATGATTGCCACTGTCCTTTGTTTTATTAAGTTAAAATAGGGCTCCATTGTCAAACACCAAATACTGCATTGGGGAATTTTGTCACAGGTGGCTCAGGGAGACAGAAGAAAGGACAAAAGACTAGAAATGGCAACTGTATAATAGTAAAATCTTCAAACCTCAAATACTATCAGGACCTCCTTTAATATTCAGTTATTGCAACCTACAGTGATGCTGAGGAAACCAGTATCCTCAGCCCCAAACAGGACTATTCAACTTCCAGTCAACCACTATGCCCTCTCCCAGCATCTAACAAACTATAGGTCCATGATTGCAAACCTATGGCATGTTTGCCCTAAGTGACATGCAGAGCTGTCTCTCCGGGCGCGCCAGCTATCAGCTGTTGCTCTTCCGGGTTCCAGTGTGTCCATGCACGACAGCCAGCTGATCTTTGCACGTGAAGACCAGGTGGCCAGTGAGCATGTGCGTGCCAGGAAGCTACTCTTCCGGTTTCTGGCACGCGTTTCGGTACTTGGTGCCCTTTTGGCACACAAGTGCTCTCATTTGGCCCTTGGTGCCGAAAAGTTTAACCACCACTGCTATAGGTGAATAACCTAGATGCTGATCTTCAACTTCAGCAGCCACTGATGAGCAACATTGAGATTTGCAGTTCAGCAACATCGGGGGAGATACAATTTCCTTTCCCATAAACTATCAAAGATTCAAGAATCAAAGATTCTTTTTTTTCACTTTTGCTTTGAAGGCAGCACTCAATATGGTGTGATTTTTGGAGACAATGGAGGATGTTCTGCTTAGATGGAGTGTTGAGAGTTTTGATTTCTTTCCTTTTAAAATGTTGGCATACCTTGGAACTCAGAAAAAGCTAGCCTTTTTATTTGGTGGCAAGCCTAAGTAACTAATCATAATTATACAACAAGGCATTTTAAAATTTGGAACAATTAATGTTTTGAAAGCCATTCAATATCATCCAGGGTGACTCATATTTTTGTTTGAATAATCAGAATCCATTTTCTACATAATAAAAACTCTGCAGCATAAATGGCAAACAGTGCATTTTCCACGATTCTAGAGGTTCCATCTTGAAACATTTCTGCTGAGTCTGCTCCAAAGGTGGGGTGGAAAGGAGATGCCACTGAATGTGAATGACAAAACAGTGTACGTAAAAGCTAATCCACCATAACAGCAACCAATTTTTTTTTTGTTCTTCTTTAGCTAGCAGTCAAGTGAGACTGTCCTAGTGCCTAGAGGCTATGTGGGCTTGGCTAGGAAGGAATCTCATGATCTATTCTTCCAAGATTGAATGGCTGTGAGTTTTGGAACAGCCTGGTTCTGGGGATATTCCACCTTTGGACGGGGTTGAATTTCCCATTCAAGGGTGATGCACAGTCTGGGGCTCTTCCAGGGCTCACTCTCCCTGCTTAATTAGCAAGTGGCAGCTATGATCAGGACAGCCTTTTCACAGCTTATTCTGGTGCTTATCTTTTCTGGATCAGGAGGCCTTTCAGTCACTCATGCCCTGGCTACTTCACAACTCAGCAATACCTTTCAGGCCCTTGAAGATCACCTGGAAGCTTCAACTGGTCAAGAATGTAATGGTACCGTACAGGCAATTATAGGCATCTGGTTTTGTTTGTTGTTTCAGTTATATTCATTTTAAATGTTTTGGTGTATTATGAGGTATCGACCCGAATGTTTTTTTAATGCATACTATCCATTGTCAGCTTGACAAGCCATTAGTATATAATAATAACAATAATAGCAACAACACTAAAAACATGTTATTTATAGAAAAAAATATTTCCTGGAACATAATATGCACAATAAACCCACTAAACAGATGCATACATGATATCCTTCTATGGATCTGTGTTGCATGATGAGCAGCATGTTTCCAATTAGCTGAACTCACCATTTCTTTGCAAAAAGATGTAGCATCCCTGCTATTAGGTTTACAGTTGAGAAAGCATGTTATTCAAAGAAAAGGGGCAAAATGTGAGCTCAGGCAACCATTTGCCAAGATACCAGGTGGGACTAAAGCAGCTTGGATAATATAACGGAAAAGTTTCTACTGAAGCTAGCTGAAACCAAAAGCCAGAGGCAGCCAAAGGACTCTAACAGTAATGAATAACGGCTTTATTCCTCCTTTGTAGGGGGATCAAATGGATACAACTAATTGTATTCACCATCCAGATGTGAAATACTGTATAAGAAATATGTTTGTGTTAGATCATTTTTTTGGGACAAGGCAACAGAGCCCTAATTCTCTGATTTGTTTCTTCTTTTATCTCCCAGCTCTTTATATCAGGAGAAGTGAGTTGCTATAGCCAGCCAGGTTTGTTTATAAACAGCACTGAATACCCTTCTCCATTATAACCCCAACATTTGTTACACCTTAGCTTGGCATAGCAAATGAATGTGCTTTATAAAATGGTGAAGAGATAAAATGATCTGACACTTAGCAGCAGCCTATGAAGTATAGTTCAGAAGGATCAAGACTATCAAAGGGCAAAAGTCACTTGGCATATCATTAAGTTGTAAAACTATTAAGGATCACTAATAGTCACTAATCTGGATTTTAAAATATTATCCATAAATACAGAGATAATATATCTGTTGAAGGCTGATTATTAGGTTAGATATTAAACAATGGCTCTTGGTGACTTGTACACGGGTTGCATCTTAGGTAACTTGTTCATTCCTCCTGCATTTACCTAGGAAATTTCAGGTTAGAAGAACAAACGCTCATCATCCGTCATGCCTTAGTTCAGTCACAGATTGAGCTGTTCAGAATATAAGACTTCTGCCAGACTCAGATGCTCCAGATGTCCTGGACTTCAATCTCCACAATCTCTGACCATGGAGTTGAAATCCAAGGTATTTGCGAGTATCATGTTTGGACAGGATGGTCTAGTCTAGACTCTATAGAGACCTCTTTATGAAATAGACAATAAAATTTGTGGAATGCTTATATTTAAAAAAAAGTACGCAGGTTTAAACACTTGAAAAGAGATCCTGTAACAATTCGTTCACTGTGTCATTTATTTTATTTTTTTATATAAAAAGTTTTTTTTATTTTTATAACAAAAACAAAAACAAATAAAACCTTTCTGTTCAACAGTGTGTCAGTTGGGTACATATATCTTTGTGCACATAATAACATTATCATACATATTGTACTTATATAAGTTTATTATTGTTCTAATCAGTATTTTATATCACATGTATCACTTATTACATTATCCTTAACATAATTATTAACTTTCAATGATATATTTCACATTCATTTTCTTACTCTCATTCGTTCATCAGTAATGATATATTATACTGTACTTACATATTTCAATTTCTTTCTCTTCTATCCAGCCATTCATAAAATAAATTCCAAATTTAATAATAATCTTTTTCTGTTTGTTCTCTAATTGCCATTGTCAATCTAACTCATTTCTGCACATTCCATTATTTTCTTAATTATTTCCTCATCCATTAGAATTTTCTCATTTTTCCAATTTTGTGCAAATACAATCCTAGCTGCTGTTAGTACATTGATAATCAAATAAGTTAACTCTTTGTCGTAACCCTCAGGCAAAATTCCCAATAAAAATGTCTCTGGTTTTAAGTCTATACACTGTTTTATCATTTTCTCCAGCCATGTGTATTCTAGTCCAATACTTTTTAGCTTCTATGCATGTCCACTATATATGGTAGTATGAACCTGGTGACTTCTGACATTTCCAGCACTTCGACGACTTATCTTTAAACATCTTAGCAATTCTTGTTGGGGGTAAATGCCACCTGTAAAACATCTTACACAAATTCTCTTTATAGGCCGTTGACCAGGGGTGGGATTCTACCAGTTTGCACCTATTCAGTAGAACTGGTTGTTAACATTCTAAGCAGTTCAGAGAACCAGTTGTTAGAAGAAATTACTGGCCTAATCCTGTAAGGAAGGCAGGAAGGAAACATTCTGGTGTTGCTTACAGAAACTGCCTCTCCGTTAACCTTTATTACATTCTTGGCAGGACTAGACTTCCTGTCTCAGGAACGTCTCTGGAGTTTCTTTTCCCCTCCTTTGATGGTACTTTGCTTGTGTGGAGTGACCATTCAAAGTCACAATGGCACTGATAAAAGTTACTCATGACCATTTTTCACACTTACGACTGTTGCAGCATCCCCACAGTCATGAAAAGCCAGGTGAGGAGATGCATGCCTCAATGTGAGTGATATTGAGTTGGTCACGCCCAGCCAATAACATGACCACCAAGCCATGTCCACCCAGTCACATCACCACCAAGCCATGCCCACCAACTAAGCCACACCTACAGAACCGGTTGTTAAAATTTTTGAATCTCACCCCTGCCATTGACATAGTTAATTTATAGTTTCTAGGCCATAATATCTGCCATTTATCCATATCTATTCCATATCCAACATTTTTCCCCCATGCAATCATTGATTCTTTTACTTCTTCCTCTAATTTCACTCCTAATAAATAACCATATAATTTTTTGATCAACTTCTCTTCAGAGCCTGTTAGGATTTTATCCAATTCAGTCAATTCCTTATAAAACCCAGCCATCTTAATGTCTTTTTTATACCTTGTATGCATTTGCAAATATGAATACCAATTTATATTTATCCCTTGTAACTCTAATTCTTGCTTTGTTTTGAGTTCACCCTTTTCATTTAAAATTTTCTTCGTATCTAATAATGTGTTCCTTTTAAAAAAGCTGTGGATACGTAAAAGCTTCTAATGTTGATAACCAGACTGGTATTCTCATATAATGATAGCCTCTTTATTTTTTCCCATACTGTTAATAAAGCATCCCTAATGTAGTGTCTCCTAAAATATCCATGTACCTTACTTTCTTTGTGCCATAAAAATGCATGCCACCCCCATTGTAAATCATGCTCTTCTAGTGTTAATCTGGCATTTTTCAATACAATCCATTCCTTCACCCACATCAATATTGTTGCCTGATAGTATAGTTCCCAATTGGGTAATCCAAAACCTCCCCTCGCCCTTGCATCCTGCAATAGTTTTATCTTACTTCTTGTCTTTTCCCCCCTGCCAAATAAATTTCAACATCGTTTTATTTAATCATCAAAGTATTTTTTTTGCTTTGCTGGCTGGGGAATTCTGGGAGTTGAAGTCCTCCAGGCTTAAAGTTGCCAAGGTTGGAGGCCCCTGCTCTAGAGACTTCTGGTTTTGGAGTGAGGATTAAGGACAGGAATATAAATCTCTTTATGAAATAGAAAATAAAATTTGTGGAATGCTTACATTTAAAAAAAACACACGCAGGTTTAAACACTTGAAAAGAGATCCTGTAACAATTTGTTCACCGTGTCATTTATTCTGAATCTCCAAGAAGCATCAATACTTATCCACCAGTACCCAAGGAACTACCAAACCCAGAGCCTTCCTTTCCTTACTCCAGCTTCCAAGGAATATGTTTGACTCATAGAAACATTCAGAGTGATACTCCCATTTGTTCAGTAAGAGCATCTCTGTTTAGTTTTGATCCTATTTCACCCATTTTCCTCAAGATCAAGCAAGTGGGGGAGGAACCTTCAGAGAAATCCAAGATATTGCCAGAACTGTTAGGAGGCAGCAGCAAATCCATGCATGAAGAAGAATGTGTGTCTCAGGGCTTATGTCACATGAAGTGTGACTTCATAGCCATTTAAGAATTATCTGCCCAACTCTTAACATAATCCGTTTACACAAGACTCTAAATACAAGTCTAATAATAGCTCTGACATACAGCTTGCTAGTATTACAGGTGGAAAACAACTGAGGCTAGTTTGGATTTCCAACAAAACTTCCACATCTGGAACAGTTCTTGGACCACCAACGTTTGTTCCTCCCCTTTGATTAGTTTGCCTCTTGGTTAAGGTTCGATGGCTTGACTTCAGGGCATCCTTCATTTTTAAGTTGTGAAGCAGGAGCTGGCGTCGTGGTGCTCCTCTATTTCAGAATGCACTTCCCAAGGAATTTTTCCTGTCTGTGTCTAGCTGGGTTTATAAATCTTAGAAAATCTTCTGGGTCTTAGCTGAAGACCGAGAAGCATGACAAGTTTGAATTCTAGAATTTGTTGCAAGGTTGGAACCTTTACCAGCTTGGTCAAGACATTAGCATATTCTAATCATTCCTCCTTACAGTGCTTCAACTTGTTTTTGTTAATTGAACTCCTGCGTTCTCCTGCTTTTCATTTTAAAATTAAACGCTATAGCTTTTGCTTCTTGGTCATGTGGGATTTAGCATGGTGTTTAGATCTTGTATTTTATTCCATCATTTTGTTTTAAAATCATTATATGCCCAGGTCTTGTTAAACAGACGTACATTGCCCTCTTGCAAAGTGATCAGCTGCACACTGAAACTTAAGGTCCACTGCTTTGCCTACTGCCGTGATGCTCATATTTTTTCTCCATTGTTTACTAGGGGGGTAGCCAATTCTGTAACTTTTATAACAGATCCATGCCACAAAAACTACATCTCCCAGCTCTGCATAGTGTCATTCTTCAGTTTGATGTAAGGTCACCCACAACCTACCAACCAGGGAGAGCACAACAGAAGCCTACAGATATTCTTGCTGAAGGCCAAGGGAGCTGCCACCACTAAGAGACCTGCAGCTGCTGACCCAGGCTGGTATCGATCCCCAACCCCTTTGCTCTTTCAAGTCTTTGTGCCAGGCACAAGCTGTTCCAACACAAAAAGGCAGCTTCCCCAGCTCTTTTAACCATGTACCGGGGGTTGAATCTTCTGGCCTTCCAGGAGTTGCAGATGTGGAGTCCCTTCTCCTATTTCTAAAATTGGGACAAAGGAGCTGAACTGATCAGTTTGTTCTTTGGCGTGTTTTTGTGTTAAAACATTGGGGTTTATGTTTGTGAATCAGTAAGGGGAGAAGAGGTAACTGCAGAACAAATGGAGAGAGCAGCAAAGAGAGTGGAGGAAGAGGCAGGCTAAGGTCAGCCTTACAGATGCCAACGGGGAGACAAAAAGAATGAAGAGAGCTCGGAAGCCATAATTGCAAACCAGTATTTTGAGGGCAGGAAGGGCCAAAGATAAACAGAAACAGGATTATTTGTTAAATATCCACTCCCATAGAATATGTTCCTTAATACGTCCATTTCTCAGAGTGTGTGAAAACACACCTCCTGCGGTGTGAAAAAGCGGAGCCAGTCTCCTTGCTCCCAGGGCTGCAGGCCAGGATCCTCCTCTTAGGGAGAGAAAGAACAAGCTTGCAATTGAGAATACTCTCTTGCCTTGCCAGGGAGAGATTTTTTAAGGTTTGTGACTTCTGGCTGGGCTATTGCTTATGCCATGATAAATCACCTGGCAGAGCCTGCGAAAACAGATCGACTTGCGCACAGATAGAGTCAGAACAAGCAGAGAGTCTCCAAAACTTTCCACTGGAGTTGTATGCTTTGGAAGTTTAGGTAGCTCTCCTGCAGTGCTGAGCCTTGGGGCTACCACCTCCTTGCAAGTAAATGTTACTCATTAAACCAACCCTGAATTTGCAGGAGGGTGAATTAGAACAGTGTCCTTGGGGCACTTTGCATTATGAAATGCAGCAAAGGTAGGAAAAGGTAGGAAAATTCCTTCTGCTGAAACCCTCAGGCAATTGATGTTTGACAACAGAAAGCAAAGAGGACGAAGACTAGCAACTCGGGAATTCTGATCAGCTGCTCTCAAGATAAATTCAGATCAAGTCTAGGAGATACCAGCACACACCCCATCAATCAACATGGTTAATACTTGACTTCTACGTACAGGTAGAATATCCCTTTAAAGAAGACAAGAAGTCAAACTAATCCTCTGTCACTTGTTTCAGACATCAACTAGTATCAAGGACAACCCCCTCTGGGCTTAAAGTCAAGGGCAACCCTTTGACTTCTTATATCTTAATCCTTAACTTTAGCCTGACTGAAACTCCAGATGTATTAGGATCTACATACCTCCAGATCCTCAGGCAGTACAGCTGTTGCCTTATATATTTGCTATGAGTAAATGTATCCAATTTACTGATTTTTTGAAATACCGTTTCAAATATTGCAGAATGAAGCATGCTAAACATAAATGGCACTCTTGGGGCATCATAGCTCTAGAACTTCAGTAGAAGTAGAAACTCTATAGGAGGTTGTTGTTGTTGTTTTTTTTAAAAGATGCAACTGAAGGCTTCCTTGTTACTTTTAAAGTCATCACAAAAGCTCAAAGAGCACCAAGGAGGGATCCAGAATTGGATGGGACAAAAATAAAACCATTCATCTTGCAGGAGTTACAGGTATTTTATCTCCTTATATACTTTGGGCTTCAAGCCCTCAACCTGCCTGATCAGACCCATAAATGCAGAAGGGAAACTCTTAGGAAAAAAAGCTTTCACAATGTTTTCCCTGGCTTTTTGGGGGTAGGAGAAATCAGAACATGTGACACCACAAGTGATTCATCAGGACAATCAGTGGGGCCATCCTACTCATCCAAAACGAAAGTGGGGCAACTTTTGGTAGCCCTTGGAAGGTATTTTTTTATTATCTTCCGCAGCAGAAGTGCCTGGAGGGCACAGCATTAGACAAGGCAAAGGTAGGATATTCAGCCTTACAGTTGGGAACTGTGGAAGAGTAAGGGTTACTGTGTTGTGAACAATACTTTCGTTTCATGTGTTTGCTCAAAATCGATGGAAAAACAGGTTGCTTTTATTCAGGATTACCCACTAAATTTTAGCAGCATATGACCTTATACTTTTTTTCTGTAGGCTTTTCATTTCCCTACAATTCACACTATCATCAATTATAACTCTTAACCCTATTTATTTCTTTTTTTTTTAAATCTCTGACTCTAGACAATGAATCTTGATTCAGATCCCTCCTACAATATATCTTTTATATTAGATAATTTATGTGGGGTTATGTAATGTTTCTCTCTCAGGACGCAAAGAGAAAATATCTGCTGCGAACTGCAGGTAGGCATCAGGGAAAGAATCCGGCCAGTAAATACTTAATTCCATTCAGTCGCCCTGATTCCACCCCGAATAAAGGAATTAAAGGGTCATAAAAAAGAAAAAAAAATGTAGGGTTATGTAAATAGAGCCACTTCTTGGGAGGACATCTTAGAGAAATGCTTCCAGAGATGCTCCAAACATTCAATAGGAAGTCTGTGCCCATCATGTTTTTTTATATATATATATTTGGATCACAAGTTGTACAAGCTGAGAATTGCTCTCAAGTTTTACAAATCCTACAGATTCTGATGCCTTCCAGATTGGCCAACTGAACAGAGTGAGATTGGGAAAGTGGCCCCGTGCACCATGGTTCTCCCAGTTCCTTCCAGTATTTCTCAACCTTGGAATTCTGGGAATTGAAGTCCACACCTCTTAAAAGTTGAGAAACTGATTTAGGCAATACTACTGGGAAAGAGCCAAACGGTACTTTGGTTTGCCCTTGTCAGGAAACGAAACAGAACAAGTTTTATACTACCCTCCCAGCACACCTTGTTGGTATAAAGCAGGGGTCCCCAACCACCGGTCCCCGGACCGGTACCGGTCCGTGGATCATTTTTTACCGGGCCGCAAAGCTTGGGCGCCGCCATCTTGTTTCGACGGTGCTTCCAGGTTTTCGGTTGCTTCCGGGTTTTCGGTTGCTTCCGGGTTTTCAGTTGGAAAGTGCTTCCGGGTTTTCAGTTGGAAAGTGGCGTTTGGGTGCTCGCGCCTTAGTTTCGTTGAAGGGGGGGGGGCGGCTTCGAATGAAGAGCCATCCCGATGGTGGTGGAGTCTCGCATTACTCAGGTACCGGTCCGTGGAAGAATGAATAATCGTGAAACCGGTCCCTGGTTGGGGGCCACTGGTGTAAAGGATTCTACAGGCCTTTGATGCCACATTCAGATGCCTTGAATTCCCACCCCACCTATATGGGAGAAGGTTTATTCCTTACAGTTTGTATTTTTCCTCTTCCCTAAACTCCTTCCATTATGGCCTTAGTTAAATCCCTCAACCGCAATTATCCCTATCCCATTCCACCACAGATTTTGCCAGCTCCCCCTTTTTATTCCACCTTTGCCAGAGTTCTGCTCTTATTAGTCTGGGACTGAATTGCTTTTCTTTGCTTACAGGCAACCTTGTCACTTAGGTGGGCACCTAGCCAAAGACTATACACAGTAGCAGCCCTTGTGGCTCCGGGGCCTAATTAATGGCTGGAAAGCCAAAGGACCAAAGAAGCCATAAACGTAACCTGGACAAGATCCAGATGTTGAGTTAAAGATGACAACACAAACAGTGCGGCCAATATGAGGAGGGGGGGGAGACCCTTTTCACCTCCCAAGGCAGTCAACAGGGGTGGTTTGAGTTTAGCCAGGAAAAGGCAGGCCAAGAACCCAGTGGCCCCACAGTTTTCTCCTCAAAACATACTTTCAGACCCACAAGGTAAAACACTTTTTAGGGAGTGGAAATTCAACCCCCCACCTCTCTCCCCCTCACAGAACACACCGAGAATACTGTTCCAAAGATTTAATAAGAAGCTTTGTACAGTCACCTTATTTCGCATGTTTAAAAAAAAAAAATTAAGAGAGGGTATGGACCTATGGCCAATCTTTCCCCCTTTCCATTCAGGCACACAAACTCAACATGGACTCTTCAGCCTAGAATGGGGCAGAGGAATGGCCAATGCGTGGCAATACAAATGCAGCCGAAAGAGGCAGGCCCTGTTAAGAGTGCATGCTGAAATAGCCAGGCAACCTCCCCCAGCACAGCACCCGGACATGCTGCTGGCTCCCAGCCTCAACGGGTTCTCCTTTTGGCCTCACCCCTTCTCCACCCTACCCCGCCCTCCTGGAAAGTTTCCCAGGGGTACAGTGACAGGCATCGGTTGTCTCTTGCCAGCAGGCGCAATAGAGACTCGCTGTCTGCTCAAAAGCTATAGCAGCATCTGGGGGGAGGTGTTTGAGAGAGGGGCAGGAGCGGATAAGAACAGAGGGTTGAGTTAGGTCCCACCACCAGAAAGAGACAAATGTACAAGAAGAAGGAACAGGATGGAGACTGGGCAATCCAACTGAGACAGGAATCATTCGTCCTTCTTATCCTTTTGGCCTTCACAAGTTGCCTGAAGAGGAAAGAAAAAAAGAAACAGACAAAACATTGATTAGAACAAGAAAGGCTTCCACCTAGTTATCAGGCAGATTGTCAGCACTCAAGATGTGCAAAGGGCTGAATTTTGCACGGTTTATTCTGCAATCTTTCTTAGTAAGGAAAAGGAAGCACTGGAGTGCTGAGGCACAAAGTAATCCAGTCAAGCCTCTATTTCATTTTTTTTTTTTTTTTGAGACAACTTCCAAGCAGCCAAAGAGGCATTAAATTAAGAGCTACCAACTTAACCTCTTCAGAGAGCTGAATTCCGCAGTCATGGTGATGTTTGGCATTTTGTTATGCGTTTTCCAGAATCAAGACAGGGGAAATATACTTGTGTTTAAAATGTTCCCTGAACTCCTCAACCAACCTAGGTAGCTAGTGGATACTCTACAAGTGTACACCTCAAAACTAAATACAAGCCTACTGTCAAGCAAACAATAGGCCAGTCATAAAACTCTGCAACACGAAATATACACAACACACTGACTCCCTGCTGGCCAGTGACGCAAGGGCTCCATTCAAGCCACTGTCCTTTGTGTGCTGCAAGATCACGAGTTGTTCATTCTTGGGCACATCATTCCAGTGTGTCACTCTGGTTTGTCCCCATAACATACGTGCCTCATGCTAGTTATTGTAAACATGACTTACGAAAGTGGTGCTGCTGCAAGACATTCCCATCAGCATTTCTTTCTCAGCAATGCCAAACACGCTGACAAGACTTGCCGCCGGTTCAAAAAAGAAAACCCAAAATGACTCAATGACAGGACTGTGGGTGAATAAAACCCCATTACTAGGCACAGAGGTCAACTTCTTGCCCAAGCCAGTTTTTTTATCCCATCTTTTAAAGAAGTTCCTGTTCTTTAGAGCTTTGAAACTACAGAAGTCCTCACTGAATGACTGGTCACTTATCCTCCAAAAGTTACTTAGGTTCTGGAGTTCCAATGGCTGCACACACCTCTGGGGTCTCACAACCAGTGCCCTTTACAACTGGTGGCAGAGTTGAGGACTAACGTGACTGCGGTTTTTGCCTATTTCTGCCAAAATACTCATAGGAATAACGGCTTGCAACCACAATCGAGCCCAAAATTTATGTTGTTAAGTGAGAAATTTGTTAAGTGAGTTTTGCCCTGTTTTTTTGACTTTTCTTGCCACATTTGTTAAGTGAATCACTGCCCAGTTGTTAAGTGAATCTGGCTTCCCCATTGACTTTGCTTGTCAGAAGGTTGCACAAGGGGATTCCATGACCCCCGGGACACACTGCAACCGTCATATAAATTTGAGTCAGTTGTCAAGCAAATGAAAATGTAAACCTCGTGACCATGGGGATGCTACAAGGGTCATAAGTGTGAAAAATGGTCGTAACTTTTTAAAGTGCCGTTGTAATTTTAGTCACTAAATGAACTGGTGTAAGTCGAGGACTACTTGTACATGGATTCACTTAACCACCACAGCATTCACTTAACACACATTCACTAAACTTTTTTTCCCTTTTTACGACCTTGTAATCCCTTAATTTGGGATAGAGTCAGGGCGACTGAATGGAACTGAGAGTTTACTGACCAGATGCCCTTTCTGACACCCATGTGGAGTTCATAGCAGATATTCTCTCTTTGTGCCTTGAGAGATTATCATCTACCTAGGATTGAACTCTCAACCTTCCGAGTGGGAGGTGAGAGTCTTCATCACTAGGCCCCCACATCGCTCACATTCACTAAACAACTGCCTCATTTAAAAAAAATCATAAAATGAGGTCCAATCACATGGGTGCCTTGACTTATGACCGTCATGATTACTACTTGAAATGAAAACCAAAATAAATGATGGAGGAATGACTGAGTAATATTTATTTGGGGCAGAATATGAGGTGGATGATCAGCTTGCACATCATATATACTTTCTGTTTCTTATCACCTCCAAAGAAAAAACTAGACAGAACTATAAAGTTAGGCAAAACTACTAAGTTTACTATCACTTACATACCTATTACAGAGCGTAATTAATTAGCTTGCACACAACTCTTAACAGGAATGGTGTCACATTCATAGAAATCCGTTGCTACTGTATATTCCAATGGAGAATGGATTACACTCCAATTGGGAGAGATCCAAGGTTTATACTGTTGTTCTCCACTAGATGAAACTGCTATTCATGCAGAAGATGTATAGCCATGTTCTGTAGTTAAAAAATTTCCCCAAACTTCCACAAATTTTAAAGAGTTAATAGCAATAGCACTTAGATTTATATACCGCTTCACAGTGCTTTACAGCCCTCTCTAAAGCAGTTTACAGAGTCGGCATATTACCCCCAAATATCTGGGTCCTCATTTTCCGACCTTGGAAGGATGGAGGCTGAGTCAACCTTGAGCCAGGTGAGGCTCAAGTATCAATAATGTATATTTAATCAAAGTAACTAATCAGCAACTGAAGTAAGCAATAGCCCGATGTTTTAAAATCAACCTGCATGCTCCAAGCACACACAATAAACGTATCATACAGATCAGTGTTACCCTCAGATGGTGGTGTGGGACCAAGACTAAGAAAGAGAGAGAAAGTAGACCAATTGCTATCAAATTCATGGCACAAATGGGATTTGGTCAAGAAACATCCCAGTCCGCAAAAGAGTCCTTTTGATAACGTGCCACAATAGCACACCGTCATTAAATCGAATTTGTAAAGTAGGCTATTCACCAGCCACACCTGCATGCAAATTCAATCAGATTAAATTTTCACATTAGAGATTGTGATTTTAAGATTAGCCCTTTTTGCATGCTACTGTGTGCCTTTTTTTCTGAACAATCCATCTGATGAGTCTGGAAGGTTACATCAAGAGAAACACTTGCTGGATGACAAGAAATACTTGAGGCATCTCTACTTTTCTCAAGTGTTAAGCTCAACCATGCAATAACTTGCTCAGCCCAGCAATTGCTCAAGAGGGCTAAAGCAGCTGTTCCTGAATTCCTCTTCTCATCCGAGAAGTCTCATTAGCATGATACCTATGACTAACTGCACCCTTACTCCACAGGGGGAGATTTGTTTACACTGCACAAAGGGGCAGGAAGACCCCTAGGCCAGGGATCCCCAACCTTTTCGACGCCGCGGCCCGGTTCCGGCATCAGCTGGGCGCCGCGGCCCGGTATCGGCGTCAACTGGGCGCCGCCATCTTTTATGCGAAAAGGCGCTTCCGGTGGCGTCACGGAGCGCTGTTTCGTCAAAAGATAAGCGGCGCTACGCTCGGTGAGCTTTTCGGGTAGAAATGGCTTTCTACCCGGAAAAGCTCACGAGCGCTTAGCGCCGCCATCTTTTTATCGAAAGCGCTTCCGGTGAGCTTTCTACCGGAAAAGCTCACCGGAAGCGCTTTTACCAAAAAAGATGGCGGCGCCCAGCAACCCGGTAAGGCTTGTTCCGCGGACCGGCGGTTGGGGACCCCTGCCCTAGGCTCTATCTGGGAGTGTTCCTAGACAACTTGGGAGACCACAAGGAGGAACAGCCATTTTTTTAAAAGTACATAATTTTATCCTGATTGCAATTTCCATTTTTAGAGATATTTGTTAGGATTTCAAAGTTTAAAATGCTGTAAGCTGCCCAGGATCATTTCATTGTCAGATGGATGGCAACTAAATTTAATAAAGTAGAAATAAATAAATGAACAAAACAAATGGGCCACTTGTATAGCTCATGGTATTTCTTCCAAGTGAGTAGATACGACAGCAATAGCATTTCAGGCAGTATTTTGAACCGTACAGCAACCCAACCAGAATCCAACTCTCTACTCTTCCCTCACTCCCCAAAGTTTTGCAACACTGTGGCATAACTAGGACACTATGCCCTGAATCTAAAGCAGGGGTGGGCAAACTACGGGCCGCGGGCCACATCCGGCCCGTTGGTCTGTCCAATGCGGCCCGCCCCTGAAAAAAAATCGCTGCCATTGGTCTGTCCAATCCGGCCCGCCCCTGAAAAAAAATCGCTGGGCGTGGCCTATTGCCCTGTCCCGTTGCAAAGCACCGCTGCGGCTCTTCCTTTTGCCTTTCCCTTCCCGAGGCAACGCAGGACTGGAGCCGTGCGAGCGCGCGCGGCGGTAGCAACTCCTGACTCAGGGGGCCTCCGAGAGGAGGAAGGAAGGAGGAGAAGAGGGGGGAAGGGGGTGATTCCCAAAAATCTTGTGCTGACCTGGCCCGTCTGTCAAATTTTAAAAGTCAATGCGGCCCCCGAGCCAAAAAGTTTGCCCACCCCTGATCTAAAGCATAGTCAGTTTCAAGCATAAGGGCAACGAAGAAGGGGGAAGTGAATAAAAGAGTATATGTTTCGTAGGATATTCAAGCTGTTGTAGAAGGAAACCCTGTGAGCCCACATGTAGTTTCCTGCCACTCTTAGCTCCCTCTTGTCCACCACCCCAAGTCAACAGGCTTCTAACAGAACCCCCTACATATGAACCAAGGAGTTCTGCCAGGACTAAAGCCAACCCTTGTGTCTCTAGCCCAGGGGCCTCCAACCTTGGCAACTTTAAGACCTGTGAACTTCAACTCCCAGAATTCCTCAGCCAGCTTTTGACTGTAGCCCAGGGCTCTCCAACCTTGGCAATTTTAAGACTTGTGGACTTCAACGCAAAGCTGGCTGAGGAATTCTGGGAGTTGAAGTCCCCAAGTCTTAAAGTTGTCAAGGTTGGAGAGCCCTGCTCTAGCCAACACTATGGGGGTTGGTATTAGAACAAACCAGCCTGTTTCATACTAAGCCATTGTGGCTATTGGGATGATCCTCAAAGGCTTTCTAATTCCATGAAGGAAGTAATCATTACCAACTACAGCAGACATATCTAAATATTACCAACTACAGCAGACGTTATGTGTGAACCAACTATCTAGGAACAACATTAAATAGAATTTAAGCTGTGGGTACAACCAACAATATCCTAGGTAAGGAGCCTTCTGGAATCTCAAGAATATTTGCCACTCTAGGTTATTAAAAGCAGAGCAATGTTCCCCAGGGTTGCCAGTATTCAAAGTCATTTGAGTATCCACACAGAGCACTATTTTTAGGCTTTTGGCAAAGCAAAGCAACACTCAGATCTGGAAGCCAAAATAGATGTGCTTTGGGAGTACAAGGGAGAGAAGAAAATAATAACAGGTGGCTGTAGTAGATACAATCAAGACAGCAACCAAAAAAGAGCTGCAAAGAGGATTTATACAAAAAATGCATAAAAGAACTAACTATGCTCACAATAATTCTGATGATACAGACTTTGGGATCATGATTTTTTGGAAGGACTAAGTATTATATGGTTAGAGGGGAAAAATAGCTGTGAAATTGAACTCCTCTTAAGACTAAGAAGGTAACCAACCAATGATCACTTCTATTTATACCAAGTTTTATGTCCTCTGTAGTAATCTACAGAACCCCAGGTAACCCAAATCACTATGCCCATACAGTAGCAGAGAACTGGAGAGCGATGGCTCATGAGGTTAGAATGCTGGGCTGATGATAGGCAGCATTGCGTTTGAGATCCGTTGCTGCCGCAGGGCAGGATGAGATCCCGTCCCATACTCCAGCTCCCGTCAACCCAGAGATTTGAAGTGGGTGATGACTGCAAGTAGATAGATGGTGGGCAACTTCATGGGGACATGAAAGGAGTCATCAACTTGGCATCCCCGGGGCAATAGTGATGTCACCAGCAAATCCTTTCACCCTGGAAGCACTTTGGTGCTTCCAATATTAGCAGAGAATCAAGCCCATTAAAATGCTGCATCTCTGACTCCTAGACCCACGCAGCACATAATCTCAAACAATTCAAGCAAACAAAGCCAAGGTTCCTCCCACCAGTGTAACTCTGAAAGAAGGTGAAAGAAACCGTCCGAAAGGATGCTTTCTGGGATGCAAAATCTCTTGTTCAACCAAGACTATGATCATGACGGCACCTTGCATCCCAATGAACCAGGGTTGAGATTTTTTTTTGGGGCGGGGAAGGGAACAGGTATGAATGATCTTATTGGAAGATGTATTCAGCTTTGTCTTAAAATTCTTGGATCCCAGATAAGAACAGAGTGAAGTCCTTCTATCTGAGTCAGGTAAGTGGCATGAAGACTATTTTCCAACTACCCTTGTAGCCAACTATCCAGCTATTTGCTTCCCAATTTAAGTCTAGCCTTAGTAGCTTCTTCTCCTGTACTATTAAACCTGAACTCTCACAAGCTTTGCTCCCCTCCAGGAACAAAAGAAAACACCTAACACTCCTTCCCTCAGGGGCTCTACTTGTGGTTGCACTTCCCCGCCCACTCACCTTTATCAGCCACCAGGTGTGGCAGCATCTTATGACTGCTTACGTGCTGCCAACTGCCAACGTGGATGTTTACTGGGCCAGATTCCCAGGCACTCCCCACCAGGTTTCTCTGCAGGGAGTGTGTTGCATCTGCCTTCCTTGTAGCCACTGTGTGGGGATGAGGTTACCAAGGCAACAGAAGCCTGGGTTGGTGGTGGTTGTTTTTTTTAAAACTCTTTACAATGCTGGATCTGCAGTTTAACTTTGGCTAAAACCAACTTCTTCAGAGAGAGCGAGAGAGAGAGAAGGGAAAGAAGAGCCTAGAACATTTCACAGGTACAGCAGGATTCACAGGACTCCTCCAAAGAGGACAGGGGGAAAAAGGCTTCTATAAGAGCTCCTTTTTGCCTCCTAAAAAAACAGCAGCCCTTTTGGCTGCAAAGGGACTTGTTTTAGGAAGTAGTTTGAAGGAGGGAGGGAACGGGGCATTTGGAAGTCTCACTGCCTGAGGAATGTACTCCAGAAAGGGCCCTGTTGAAGCTCTCTGTCTGGGCCCCCCACTTCCCAGCATTTGGGCTGCCTTGGGATTGGAGGAGTTGACTTTCAGCATATCCGGAAGGCATGTGCAGCCTGACCTTGTCTGAGCTTGGAAGACCAGGAAAGTCACACCTGCTTGGTCCCCGGGTAAAAGACCACTGCAGAATCCAAGGGTTTTTAGGCTAGAAAAAGATCCCAAGGAAAGGCAGTTGTGAGCCTGTTCTGTTATGTAGGAAAGTACAGCGATTTTAGGAGACGTTCCACCCGAAGTCGTTTTATCTTGGAGCAAACGAAGGCTAGTTGAAGACAAAGGGTGAAAACTCAGAAAGCAGAATTAGGAAGGGTCAAGATTCTTAAGAGGAAAACTGAGGAGAAAGCAGGAACCCAAGACTTTGGGGAGGCTCAGAAATAGAAGGCTAAATGATCCACAAGATTCCTAACTCAGTCCTCATGAAACCTTAAAATTCAGTCAGCCTGCATTCCTTTTCTGGACGAAGATGAAGTCACCAAAGGCTCCTTGTTGCTCACGACTACCAGAGAAGAAGTTTCATTTATGAAACCTTTTCCTACATCAAGGGACAGGCACAAAGCAGGAAATGTTACTGCCATTTGGGATATCAATTACCCTTCCCCCAATATGGGTTAATAGCTGTCTCAGAGTATTTTACTCAACGCAATTGATAAGGTAGTTGTAATCTCTCATATGTTACTACATTCACATTACCAACCAACCATTTGTTTGTTTGTTTGTTTGTTTGTTTGTTTAAAAGATAAATTTAAAACACTCAAAGTATGAGGAACAACTAGGATCAACTTGAAGACTTAGTACATGAGGGCAGATATGACATTGTTGCCGTTACCGAAACTTAGTGGCATAAAACCCATGACTGGAACATACAGCTAGAAGGATTTACATTGTTTAAAAGAAACAGACCTAATAAAAGAGGTGGTGGAGTTGCGTAATATATAAGAAATTGGTACATTTCTATAGAAATGCAAAAAAAAAAAAAAAAAGATGAAGATCTTCTTAAATGCATGTGGGTCAATATAAAAGGAAAAAGGAATGATATTGCCACAGGTGTAAACTACAGGCCAACCTATCAACCATCAGAGGAAATTGATGAACATTTTGCTAATCAGTAAGCTGAAGTGTGCAGGAAGCATACTACAATGGTAATGGGGGACTTTAACTATCCTGACATCAACTAGGACAGTGGCCCCCAACCTTTTTTGTGCCACAGCCCAGTACCGGCATCACAAAATGATCCGCGGCCCGGTACCGGCATCAGCACGCATGGCAAGGCGAGCCGAGCGACCGGCCAGCCAGCCGTCCCCCACTTCTCCCCGCCACCTTCAACTCCTCCTTTGTACCTTTGTCGATGGGCTTCGGGACGGTCGCTTGTCTCGCCTTGCCTTGGGTGCTGAAAGAATCCTTGCGCCTTAGTTTTGTTCGAAGCCGCCCCCCCCTTCGATGAAACTAAGGCGCGAGGATTCCTTCAGGACCCAAACGCCCCTTTCCAACCGGAAAAGCTCACCCGGAAGCACTTTCTCATCAAAACAAGATGGCGGTGCCCAGCAAACCGGCGGCCCGGTAGAAAATGTTCCACGGACCGGTACCGGTCCGGGGCCCGGTGGTTGGGGACCCCTGAACTAGGAGACAAACTCTGCACCTAATGGGAGATCAAAAAGGCTGCTGATGAACCTAGGACACAACGCCGTCTCCCAAAAGGTAGAGAAGGGAACTAGAGGGTCAGCAATATTGAACTTAATACTAACAGAGACAAAATGATAGAACAGGTAGGAGTGGAGGGAACTTTGGGAGAGAGTAACCATGTCATACTGGAATTCAACATAATGCAGATACAAGCAATATAACAAAGTCCAGCTAATGTCTTAGAGTTTTAAGAAAGCTGATTTCAACAAATTTAGAGACAGCTTGGGAAGGATTCCATGGATGAAAATCTTAAAGGGGATAACAATTCAAGGAGCTTGGGAAACTTTGAAAAATGAGATTATAAAAACCAGTCTAGCACAATATATCACTGAAAAAGAAAAATAAGAGATCCTAGATGAAAGTAGCATGCTAACCTCTCTTATAAATTCAAAGACCAAAAGTACAAGTATAAAAAATGGAAAAAGGGATGAATAACTAAGCCAGAACTCCAGCATATAGCCCAAGTGTGCAAAGATGAAGTCAGGAAAAGCTCAGAATGAACTAAATGAGCTTGCAACATATGTCAAAAATAAAAATAAAAAGTTCCTTTTAATGTATAAAAGGAAAAAAAAATATCAGTCTAACTAATGGGAAAAGATGGCAAGGAGTTGATGGGCATCAGGATGAAAGCAGAACTGCTTAATTCAGGGGTGTCCAACCTTGGCAACTTTAAGCCTGGAGGACTTCAACTCCCAGAATTCCCTAGCCAGCTTTGCTGGCTGGGGAATTCTGGGAGTTGAAGTCCTCCAGGCTTAGTTGCCAAGGTTGGACACCCCTGGCTTAATTCATTCTTTACACCTGTCTTTACACAAAAGGAAAAAAAACAACAGTCCAGCCTATTAAAAACAGTACCGTAAAAGGCAGATTAGGAATACAAATCAAACTAGGCAAGAAAATAGTAAGACAGTATCTATCCACTCTAGACTAATACAAACCAGCAGGACCAGATGGATTACATCCCAGAGTTCTGAAGAAATGGGCAAACGTGATATTAGAATCACTGAACATTATCTTTCAAGATCCTGGAGCACTGGAGAACTACCAGAGGATCAGAAAAGAGCTGATGTGGCTCCAATCATCAAAAAAGGGGGAAAAAATGGATCCAGGAAACTACAGACCAATCAGCCTGATGTCAATACCTGGAAAGATCCTGGAAAACATAAGCAATCTGTGAACACCTAGAAACAACCAAAGTTATTACTAGAAGCCAACATGGTTTTTGTCAAACACAAATTTGGTCCGACCTAAGCGTAGTACATAAAATTATCTATTGCAATGTCCTACCCATCAATGACTACTTCAAATTCAACCACAACAATACACGAGCACATACTAGATACAAACTCAAGGTAAACTGCACCAAACTTGATTGCAGGAAATACGACTTCAGCAACAGAGTGGTCAATGTCTGGAATACTCTACCTGACTCTGTGGTTTCTTCCCCAAACCCCAAAAACTTTAACTGTAGACTTTCTACTATTGACCTCACCCCTTTCCTAAGAGGTCTGTAGGGGGCGTGCATAAGTGCACCAACGTGCCTACCATCCCTGTCTTAATGTTCCCTTTTATTTGTATCCATTTCATGTATTAATAATCATGTTTATACTTATATCTGTTATCTAATACATGCTTGATAAATAAATAAATAAGTAATTAAGTAAATAAATAAATAAATAAAATCATGCCAAACAGACCTTATTGTATTCTTTGACAAAGTGACTAAATTAGTGGAACAACTGAATATTGTGGGTCTACTATACTTGGACTTCAGTAAGCCATTTGACAAACTACACCACAGCCTAGTTTTTGTTAAGATAGAAAACTGTGGGATAAACAGCATTATCACCAGATGGATTTACAGCTGGCTGATCAACCACACTCAACATGTAGTCCTCAATGGAGCTACATCTATATCAGGGATGGGATCCGACCGATATAACTAACGTTTCTGTCGCTCTGTGTCGTGCGTGCATGCACGAGTCACGCAAGTGCAATTTACGACCTGCTGAGCTGCCCGGACAGCTGAGCAGCGCTGCGTGCAAGTACCCCTTTTTTTCTGCTTTTTCAACCAGAGCTGTGTCGGGCAAAGCAGCTGTGGTTGAAAACGCAGAAAATAAAGGTCAGGCAAGAGCCCAGGCAGGCGGGTAGGCCAAAACAGCAGCAGACATAGAACCGGTTCTATGTATGCTCTCTGTCTGCTGCTCTTCAGAACTACCGGTTCTACAGAAGTGGACAGAACTGGTAGAATCCCACCCGTGATCTATATGGAGAGAAGTGGAGTATTCCAAGGTTCTGTTTTCAGCACAATACCATTCAAGATCTTTATATAGGATTTAGATGAGGGGATAGAAGGAGAACTCATCAAATTTGCACGCGACACCAAACTGGGAGGAATAGCCAACAATTTAGAAGATATGTTCAAGATCCAGAAGAATCTTGACAGACTTGAGTACTGGGCCTATCCAACAAAATGCAACTCAGTGGTGGGAAAGGAAAGTTTTACACATAGACAAGAAAAACCAAATATACAGGTAAGGTAGTACATGGCTCAACAGCAGTAACTGTAGGAGAGGGATCATGGTTGTTCTAGTGGACAACCCCTTAAATATGAGGCAGCAGTGTGCTGCAACTGCACAAAAAGCCGATGCAGTCCTAGGCTGCATCAACAGATGAATAAATAGATCATGTGAAATTTAGTACTGTTTTATAATGGTTTGGTAAAACCACATTTTGAATATTGCATCCAGTTTTGGTCACCACCATATAAAAAAGATGTTAAAACTCTAGAAAGAATAAAGAGAAGAGCAACAAAGATAATTAGGGGTTGGAGGCTAAAACATGCAAGGAACCATTTCATGAACTAGGTAGGTCTAGTTTAATAAAGGGGGGGGGGCAATCCAGCATTCTATAGATCCATCTAGTTCTGCTCTATTTGTGCAAGGGAAACAGCATTCTCTATGAGAGAGGACATCTGCTGCAGCCTCCCCAAGAACATGGCTTCTCATCAATGGGTTGGATGGCAACCAGCATAGCCACAGAGGACGCTGGCTATAAATGGAGGGAGTTGGTTTAGCTTCATCTACTACAGCCTTCCATAGGCTGGTGTGGAAGGGTGCTGTAGAGGAAGCTAAGTAAATACATTGATAAAAACTCCCTATGCATTTTGGAAGGAGAAGAATAAGAATCAAATTTATGCCAAAAAGGGGCTACAGCATAGGCATTTTTGCTGGGCTCAGTGAATCTCGTATCATTGCTGCCTTCAACTCCCTATTATCCAAGCCCCACAATCTTTGCAACAGTTGAGATCAAACGTAAATACTGACAATATTGAAGTTGTTAAAAAATAAACAAGGATGGATTTACAGCTTTGGAAGGCCCTACAGGTACAAAGTAGTCTCCTGCAAAGATCATTACAGGCCTTCTCAGCTTGCTCCCAATCTCCATATTCTTGCCACCCTATTTTCTTCCCTGGGCACCTGAAGTTTGGCATGTTCCTTCAGCAGTCTGTCGTACTCCACTGTCAGTCCTTCAGCCTGTTTGCGCATAGCCAATGCCTCGTTGTCTGCCTTACTCAGGGCTGGGTGAAAAAAGAAAGAAAAAGGATCACATCAGTACAGTTTCAGCATCATCACACATCCAGTTATTAGAGCAATCACAAGGCAAGGGTGCCAATGAATCTTTCACTGAAAATAGGTCATTCCATATCACAGCTTCTCTCCTCCCAAATTAAAAAACAAAACACAGCAGCCTGCCTGTTCTATTATGGGCTTCCAAAAAAAAAAAATCACCTCTTTCAATTTTCGCAAACCTCCTACAAGTAAAGGATTCAGGTGATTAGCCCAGCTATACAGGTGGATACTAGTTTGCACCAACTCATTATTTAATGGAAGTGTCGCAGCCAATTAACTTGTCTTTGATTGAGGGTTGGAGAGCTGAGATAATTACATAAGGTTAGTTAATTAGCTAGAATATTTCTTCCCTGGTGATTTTATTCTGAACCAGGAATAGGTTGGGAGTTAACACTTCCATCAAAAATCTAGATGATTTTGAAAACAATTACAGTGAGATAAAGTTTGTGAACCCATAATATTCTCCTTAACCCTAGAGTACTGTGATCTACAATGTGATCGACTTCATCTAAATTATGTAATAAGATTCTGGTTATACAAAACGTACACTAACAAATGACCTAGTATGCCATGTTTTTACGGAACACACTGAGGCAACATTCCCTGTCTTTGCTGAAAGAAGTATGTAAAGACCTAGGATAGGGAGGTCTTTTAAGAGGGAAAGTTTGAATCAATGAGATGATGGCCAAGCATGATTTGAGGGTCCCTCTACTATAAAAATAACCTCAAAGATCATCATCAAAGACTACTCTTCATGGGACAAGCTGTAAAAGGAAATCAGAATTCTGCACATTTTACAAAAGGAACTGAGATGCTTAGGAGGTTGAAAAGGGACTATAAAATCATTGCCAAAGACTTCAGTCTCAATCAGCCCATGGCAAAGCAGATGTTGTAGTGACAAATGCGGGAAATGCAACATTACTGTCACTCTTCCCAGGATCGATCTTTCAACAAAAATCATGACAAAAGTAAGGCAAACAATATTCCAGGACATCAAAAAGAACCCCTGGGTAATGGCAAAAAACTTGTAGCCCATTTTGTATTGTCTGATGTCAATGTTCATGAGTCTTCTGCACGGAAAACATTAAGAATGATTGGCATGGGAGAACACCAAACCGAAAGAGTATCTGAAATTTAACAAAGACTGCCTGGATGATCCTGCAGGCTATTAAAACTATGTTCTGTGGAAACATGACATGAAAATGAAACTCATTAGTGTTCATAAGATTATGTTTGGAAAAATCAAATATTGCATTCCAGAAAAAGAATCTCATTGTCAATCATAAAGCATGGGGGTGTCCACATCATGTTTGAATCTACTTTGCAAACTGTTCAGATCTTGAGGTGATAATATTTGAGGAAACAATTACTACTAAAATTCTCATGTCTGCAATCTAACTAGACAAAACAGTGCATGATAGGATAACAATTTTTGGACAAAAGTACCTCAAATGGGCCAACTTACAGAATGTGTCTAAAATCCAGGAGCCATGACTCTATAAGATTAAAATCTGGCTGGCACCTGGAAGTTCAGTAGGCCACGCTACCCTCTGGAAGTTGAATAGACCAGCCCCTCCTTTGGCCACTGGAGATCAGGTAAACCTGCCATAGCCTTCTGACGGTTAGGAAGACTGGTCCCACAATCAACTGTTGTAATTAAGCTGGCTGGAAGTTGGAAGCCATTCCTGACCACTGCTTTTTTGGCCGTGCTCATTCTGTTTCTGTTTAGGAAGGAAATATCTCTAAAATGATGGCCTAACAGGTAACAGATTCTAGATTGTACCAGCAATTCTACAATGAAATATCAGAGCATTCATTCATGAGGTGATGTTTAAGCAAATGTAGGCCAATAATTCCAACCACACAAATAAATTTACAAAAGAATGGCTGAAGTAGAAGAATTTTTGTATTTTGAGACTTTAAGCCAAGGATAATTCAAAAATATCTATCAGTTGAAGCACTGTATAAAGAGCAATAGACCAAAATATTTCCAAATGAATGTACGCAGGACTGAGCAACAAGTACACTAAATATTTAGCTGAACTAATCCTGAAGTTTTTTCATATTTTTTCCTAACACAGTGAATGTTAGGCTCATATATTTAATAAAAAGATGCACGGTGCATTGTTCTGCATATTGCTCATTAAAAACTTTATAAACCTTTTAAAAAAAATTTATACATTAGTAGACTGTAGATGAAGTTCAGATTATACTGTAGGTCACAGTACTGCAGGATTATGGATAATTCTAAATAGCTCATAAACTTGGTGAAAATATGAACTATTGTGAAAATCTGAAATAAGCAGGGAAACTGCAATGAGACAAGAAAGCATTACTATTTTGGTTATTTCAAAAAATTTCTTTGCTTTTTATTATGGGAGCCAAAAGAGTGGAAATAATGTAATCCATGACAATTACCAATATGAACCAAGGGGTGGCTGTTCTACCGAATAATACTTCTTATAACATCACAGAAAGTACAAGGCATACTTATCTCTCTTAACCCAACATGCTTTGTGTATATAGTTAAGATGAAAGCTATTCCATGTCTCTCTTTTAGAAAGGAGGGTAGAAGTAAAATAAGAATCTGAATCAGCCCTGTTCAGGTGTTCAGTTTTGCACAGTATAGTAAACAATGGAAGTAGATCTCTCCAGCTTCTGAACTTGTTTCAGTTTTTCTGCAATATTCAGACCAGTCTCTAGCTTTTTGATAAAGTTTGTATTGTGTTTTTTTGTTTTTCTGTTTATGCTTGATTGTTAATATTTGTTTGTTGCATGTTACCCAGAGTGCTCTGAGGTGGAGTGGTTTGTAAGAACTGTTAAAATAAACATATAAGTTACATTTCTACGAAGGAGGTGAAAGATGAAATCCTAGTGAAGCTTTCAGCAATTCAATGCCTTCCAGATAGATTGGACTACACGTTCCAGAATTCCCAGCCACAAAGCTAAGATTGCACTGGCTAGGAATTTTGGGAGTTCACCTGCCATTCACTACCAATGATGTGTGTGTGTGTGTGTGTGTGGAGAGAGAGAGAGAGAGAGGAGGGAGGAGGGAGGGAGAGAGAGAGAGAGAGAGAGAGAGAGAGAGAGAGAGAGAGAGAGAGAGAGAGAGAGAATATTGTAATTTGAATAAGATATTTGAAATGGAGCTTCTCTAGTTTGGGCCATGATTGGAAACCAACTCCTCTTAACAGTTCCAAGATCAGAATGCATCACAGTACCAAGGGCAAGCATTGGAAAATTCGCTACTCATTTGTGGTTTTTATGGGTTCTTGTCTTCTTGCAGATGATGAAGGGAAGAATCTTGGATGAATTAAATTACTTAAAAGTATGTGCCCTTGCAACTCAAAACAACCCAACATGCCCTTGACTTCTACTAAGATTTTCAAAAGAGTATAACTCCCCTTTTACTGCAAGTACTAGCAAGAACGGAGGATTTTTATACCTACCACTTCATTTCAGATTCAAATCGTGACATCACCCACATAGTAGCTAAATTTGTCACTGCAGCAGTTAAAATTAGGCAACAGTTAAGTTCAGACTCAACCTGATAATGTCTTTGGACCATTTCATTTTTCTTTCTCTTTCTCCTCCTTTCATATAACCCTAAATTATTACTGTATTATCAAAAACAACCAAATAAGTACTAACTGAGAATGATCAATTATATTCAAAGCCTGGTCAGTCTGGCCAGGAAAAAACTCCAAAGACCTTTTTGAAAGACTGGAAATCTTATATGGACTTTTTGTTGAGACAGGACTGAATTGATGATTTGGGGGTTTAAAAAGGGTTAAAGGGGAAGGGGAAGGGAATCATATGATAAAAGGAAGGAGAAAGAGAGAGAAAAAGTACATAAGATAACTACTGGATGGAAAGAAGGGGCAGAAATGATTCTTCATTTTTATTTGTTCCCCTTTAATTATTCTTACTTAACAGTTAAAACATTTCTTGCAATTCTCATTGCTTTATCTATTTTAGATATGGCATGGCACTCTTATCCGCTATTTTGGATTTTTCTCCTCTCTCTTTTGTGTAAATTACTTGCCCCTCACTCCCTGTCCCACACTGTAATATTGTTAAGAACTGTTATGTTCATCGGGTCATTGAGTTGACCAGATTCAAAATTCAAAAAAGATTTGCATTTGAATATTTATACACTGCCTTTTATAGAGAGCCGAAGGCAGCATTCATTGTACTCCCTATTTTCTCCCAAACAAAGTAGGTTGGTTTAAGAGAGAACGAATGGCCCGAAGTGACCAAGGGAGCTGATGGGGCTGAGAGCAGACAAGCACCTGTGTCTCCCTGCTCCTGGAACAACACCTGAACCACTAAATCACATTGGTGCCTATGAGAAATTAGCCCACTATCCACCCTTTGAGACTGACAACTGCCTGTGCGTACGGGGCAGCATTTTGCAGGGGGAAAAGTCTATGAATGGGCCTGCCAAATTATGAGGCTTTTTGGCCCCTTAATGGCTGAGCCCTAGCTGAGGGATCAGCACTAGGTGGAAGCATGCTACCCATTTTGACAGCTATAAAAGGTGATGCTGGAAAAAGAGACAGGCCACTTCACCCGGGCAGGGACAAGCAGCTGTTCCACCTTACTACTAGATCACCCAGCATCCTAAAAATAATGCAAAAAAAAAAAAAGCATGCCCATGTAGAAGACCTCCTGAACGGTGCTTGTGGCTACAACACAGCAATCTGGTACTGTCCATCTGCCTGACCACTATGCCATTTGATCAGTTAGGGCTGGAAGCAGAGGGAAGAATACACCAAAGCGTTATGCGAAGCCACGGAGGATTGCAAAGGTCAGCTGCCACCCAGAACTTCTCAGTTCCAGGATTCCTCTAGGGCTGATGTCAACCGCTTTAATTTGCCTTCCCTGTATAGGAGCTGCTCAATTGATACTGCAATAGAGAAGAGCAGTCACCTGTCGGGAAGGAGCAGGGGAGGGGGAATGCCATGCTATAGCTCTCCAAGGTTTGCAGACCACCTGTCTCCAACTTCCCTTGGGTGAGAGAACAGTTAGGCAGGTATGTATTTTATTTATTGAAATTCGTACGTCAAGTTTAGAAACCACCCATTTCACAAAAGCAACTCTGGGCAGTGTACAATGATGGGTGTATTAATGAGCAGTTGGTGTTGCGAGCTACCCAAATAAAACACCGCAACGAATGCCTTGTGCAGCTCTAGAGTATCACAAACAGACTCTCTAAAATACTTCTATGTGTTTAGTGTTCAGGACATTGTTTGTGGGAAGCAACAACTGAGTTACAAGGCCACCATTGTTGGGTCTTTGAAGCAGGTGTCATTATTAACTCTTCTCTTATCTCACCTTCTCTTTCCCACATTCAGTATTTGCACTGTATTATATTTCTGCAAGCATGCCAAGCTCCATGGGAATGTCTTTATTAATTATCTGCGGTTTTCTCAGAAGAATGTAAACTCAAGACTTCAGCAAAACAGTGTTATTATCCTTAAATATGGATGTATAACTAAATATGCACAAGAGAATAACAAGAAGATAAGCAGGATCAGAGAAGGAAAAAGAGTCTGGCGGTAGGATGAAGGCAGTAACACTCATGAGCCCCTTTTTTTGTGGCCAAAACACTTTCAAATCATGATTACCAGAAGTGAGTGGCTTACTTTGCCACACAAATATATTTACCATAAGCTCCATGATAGAATTAGTAACATTTTAATAATTTAAGTGAAGGAGAAACCAACTCAAAAAGAAAATCTAGCGGGGAGGGTGGGTGAAAGGAATATCCTGGACACAGTCCTATGTGTGATATACTACAGTCTGCATTTATTGCTAAGGCTGACATCACGTTTAGCACTTGACAACTGAAAAGTTGTCCTTCGTTGGTCTAGTCAAAGAAGAGAAATAGACGCAACCTTCCCCACGTAGCTATTGTGCTCTTGCAAATTTTGTTTCTGCAGGAAAGGTTGTGTTCCCAAGTTTTATTCAATTGTGTTCCAAAGTTCGGGTTCTTTCAAGCCAAAATTTGTGGCCTTGCATGGATCAGCGTGAACAAAGGACGTTACGTCATCTTAAGCCAGAGATCAGCTGGGGAAGAGGAAGAAGGAACTGAACAAACTACTTGCAGAAGAGACGGGCATATTTGTTTTAGGCAAGTGAGCTTGAAAAAGCCCCAGCTTCTTGCCAACGCTGGGCATGCACACTTCTGAAAGGAAAGTTAGCCTAAAGAGCTTGAAGGAGATATCTCACAAAGTGGTCTCCACCCTTAGGGTCAATTTAAACAGAAAGGAATTAATTTTATAACTGGACAGAACCTGCAGGACAAGAGAAATGCTAACCACATGACTCCAGAGAAAAACAGCGTGTGTACAAAGAAATGTTCCAGGATTGGCTCATTGATTCCCAAACTTTGATGCCAAGTGGATTATTTAAAGGAACAGATTCAAGACTGTACATGAGGAAGGCACATGGCTATACAGTTCTAATTATAAATAGATACTATATCACCCCTTCAGTAGCTTCCAACCTCTTAAGAGCCAACTGTGCAAAATTTGGAGTAGGGAACAGAGAGAAAAGAAGAGAGTTGCTCAAGCAAGTCCTTCTTCCTCTAAACTGCTGGAAAATGGCACCTGCCGTGTAAAATAGATAATCAGGGTGACCTACATGAGCCCTTTCATGCCTGGAGCTTCACCTCTCACCTTTTTTGGCAGCGGTCAAGTCATCCTGCAGTTTCTTGACTTCAGCCTGCAGAGTTCGGTTTTCTTCCTCCGCCCCAACGCCTTTGAGGTCCAGGTCGGCCACTTCCACCCCTGCCAGCTTCAGTTCCTGCAAGGAAAAGGAGAAGCGATACTGAATTGGTGGACGGCATGAATAAGTTGGGAGAAAGGAACTCTGACCATCTGAGATCAGGTTCCCCAAAATGGGGAGTTTCCTGACTTTTCCAGTAACCATTTGGGCTGCTGCTTATATGCAGCCAGAACCTAGAATTCAGAGGAACCCAGAATAATACTGTAACTACTGTCTTACCCAACCCTCAGACTCATGCGCTGTTCCATGCCTTTTTCCAGAAACTGTACCAATGTAATTTAGCAGTATGCACCACATCATGTACACTTACCTGCATTTGGTTTGTCAAATGGAAGCCCATATGCATGACATGCTTCCAAACAGGTGTGACACCTGAACAAAATCCTACTCTCCACCCACCCCCGTCCAAAATCACACAGAAAATTATTACTACCATCAATTACAATCCACTGACTGGACACACAGTGCCTCCCCCACCGCCGCACCTTCAGTCCCTTCCGATCAGCATTCTTGCCGGTCCCTCTTCGGATACAGCAGATGCTCTCAAGAGGCCACGGGTAGATAAATCGTTAGGATAAAGCAGTAATTCCGGAAAGCTATGAATAGATTCCTTCAGAAGTTTTGCAAGACAAGGAAAGGAATATACACAGCTAGGTGGTATCTTTTTGTACTCTTGGCCAAAAGAGCTATTGCAGGGAGTCCAAAAGGGGCAGTAATTGAACTTATGGCAAATTGCTTGGGGAAAGAAGCACTTAAGTGCCCAGCCAGTCTCCAAGCGTGACTCTGACCAAGTTCATTTCGGGAGGGAGTGAACCCGTCACAATACAGGCTTACGACCACAACTGAGCCCAAAAGTTCTGTTGCTAAGCGCAGACATTCGTTAAGTGAGTTTTATCCCATTTTACGACCATTCTTGCCACAGTTGTTAAGCGAATCAGTGCAGCTGTTCAATTAGTAACACAGTTATTACGTGAATTTAGCTTTCCCCGCTGACTTTGCTTTTCAGGTCGCAAAAGGTGATCACATTATCCCAGGACACTGGGATCATCATAAATACGAATCAGTGGCCAAGCGTCTGAATTTTGATCACGTGATCGTGAGCATGCTGCAATGGTTGTTAAGTGTGAAAAATGGCCATAAGTCACTTTTTCACTGCTGTTGTAACTTTGGTCATTAAATGGAACGGTTATAAGTTGAGGACTATTTTTTACTTCATATGCACAGTACTATTCAGTCATCCTTAAGGTCCTGTTCAAAGCAGACTGTCCTAACATGTGATGTTGGGCTACGACCCTGTTACACACCAACAGCTGATACAATAGAAATAATTCCTGGAGTTCTTATGGCAACAGAAATCTGTAAGGTAAATCAGATTCTCAATGAGACATACAGAACCTCTGGCAAGGCTCAGCTTTCTTTCCAATTAAACTGTTCCTCCATTTTCCAATAATAAATCTGGCCACCTGCCCCTGGACCTGCTAACCATGGGGTTTGTATAAACCTGATTGAGGCCTACTTGGGGAAGATGAAGATTATAGGATTGGATACACATCAGTCATCTAAGCAAGATGTTTTCATAAGGGTTTTTTAAATTAGGTGCCTATTTGAGGGTTTATATTCATTTGCATTAATTGATCTCAAAACAGCAGAATATACTGTTAATTATCTGTAACTGCCTGCAAAAACTGCAAAAAAGAGAGAAAAGGGCTGTTGTGCACACTTGTTCTAGAGCAGTGTTGAGTCCTCTTCTTTTTTTTTCTCAACCTTGGCAACTTTAAGATGTGTGGATTTCAACTCCCCAAGTGCCTCAGCCAGCCTAATTGAAGTGGAAGTGCATTTGGTGCAGAATGAGAAAACTGAATTTTCAAGAAGAAAGAATGATTAATGTGGAGGGTGAGATTAATGGATTTGGCAGAGCAGGTAAAATTGTCTGCTTTGATTAAAGAAAGCAGTCTTTATATCTAGCTTGTTTCTACTGGGAAACTACCCTTGGATTTTTTGTTTTTGCTTGAAACGAAATTTTAACCTTGGCTTTTGATGATTAGGCCTTTTCATGATGATAGTAGTACTGTTTGTTATGGCTTATTTTAATTCAAAGGCTCATTGATGTTTAGTTGTTTGTCTATACTGAAGAAAAGTAAGAAGTTCCCCTTCCCCTTTTGGCCTGCAATCCCCAATTTTGCTTTTTTTCCCCCTACCTTCCCATTCTCTTTTTAATTATTTTTTTTCTTTGCTTTTGACATATTGAAATTTTATAAAGAAAAGAAAGCTAATGGCTAATGGAGAGGGTTGGATGAGCCTTTTTTTTAAAAAAAAAAATGTTTGAACTGAGAAAGCCTTTAATTCAGTTTCTGTGAGCAGCAGCATACTCATAAAGGCACAGAAGTGAAAGCTGAATTTTAGCAATGCTATGCACAGAAAAAAAAAAAGATTATATAAAATTCTCACCAGGATTTGACATGCCTATGGAATGTCCCGATTCTACTCATATCCTTTGTCCTTTACTTCCAAGAGCCTGGCATTCCTCTCCCTCCGTTACTAATGTGCAAGTCATGGCAAATAATTGATGGATTTCAGCCAATTCTTCTACTAGCCATTTCCCCAGCATACCTGATGGCTACTAAAACTATTCTTCCCCAGATCTTCCAGCAAAAATATGTTGCATAAACAAATTTTATGTGGCAACTTCAAAAAAAAAAAAAAACAACCCGCCTCACTTTTGTTTCAGTGTCTTATCAGTTATAAAAGGATTTTATTTTGTGTAGGATAAAATTGTTCATACAAAAGTCATTTGGAATAGACTAAACACCCAAATAAGCCAGCTGTTTTGCACATCATTTGTGGCAGAAATAATTAAATAAATTATAAATTATTTCTAAAATAAATAATTATTTTTTTTCTACCATGATTCACCAGATACTACAGGTATTAGGAAAGCAGGACAGAACTTCCAGTGGAGTTCTTCAGATTACTCTGACTTGGAAACAGCATACATATACTGTAGCTATCGGAATCTGTAGCGACTACTAGCATTTTATCCATCCACTCCAAAGTTTATGCTTGCATTAACATTAGTTCAAGCCAAGAACAAATTGCTACGTAGTCCTCACAGAACAACCTGCCTATCAACACAGAAGCCAAGAAATCTAGAAAAGGGGAAACATTTTTAAATTTGCTTGTCCTTAGGCAAGATTTAGTTACCTTATACGCATGGTTTCCAGAAAAGTGGTGGCAGAGACTTTATCCCAGTTCCCAATATTTTGAAGAAATACAACTCCCATCTATTTCTCAAGCCGTACAAAGCTGGGGGGCCTACTTTTCAGATCAACCTCTCTTCCATCCTATCTTACCCTTCTCTCCATTGGGTTGCAGCAAGGCCTGCTTCTAGAGGGAACATCAAAGCAAAACCAGCAGGCAAAAGGCTGGGAGTCTTATTTGCCCACCTCGGCCAATGGATGAAATTATTGAAGAAGCTAGAGCATATGAAGCTGAGAAAAACCTCAAAACAATGTTCACAAACCAAATGTTTCTTGGGAACATAAACTAGTATTTCCTTCATATGGCATCCAACTTATTTATTTTTCCATGCAAAAGTGTTTCCTACAATGTGTGTGGGGGCAGGGAGGCAATACGAAAAAAGGAAATTTGGAGTTGTGGCTGTACTTCAGAATCGATATGAAGGAAAAGCCGGCTGGGTGACCTTGGCCCAGTCATTCTCTTTTCAGCCCAACTCAGCTCACAGACTTCTTGTTGTGGGGAAAATAGAAAAAGGAAGGAGCATTAACATATGTTTGCCACCTTGAGTTGTTTATAAAAATGATCAAGGCGGGATATAAAATAAACACCAACCAAGCAACGCTTACGTGGGTGCATAGCAAGGTGTGCCGGAGAGATTCTTTCATCCCTTGGCTCCACTATCACTACCATCATCTTCTGCACCCACATAGTAAGAACAGGCAATGCAAGCAAGACACCTTTCTTTCCAAGTTCATCAACTCTTCCACAGCAGATTCTCTTGAACCTGGGAAAGACAAGTCTAGGGCCGGGGCGGGCAATCCGTTTTCCCATGAGGCCCCATATGAGGAACTGGGACTTTTTGTGGAGGACTGAACCAATAGGGCTGTGAAGGTGAGCAGGCACACATGCACGTACCTAGGTAAATTAAGAAATATCAACAAACGCCTCCAAAATAAAAGCAACGCAGTTTTATTGTGTGCGGGGCGTACACTTGTTTACATTTGATTTCTAATTTCCAACTGACCTCACGTGGGCCAGACAGGAAGGGATGGATGTGGCCCATAAAATGCCTAGGTGTGGCCTAGGAACAGCCCTTCCTTCTTGCGACCAATCTGACATACAAAAACACAGGACAAAGCTCCAAAGGATACTATGTGATTTCAGTCCCAAATGGGAAACTTAAATAAGGTAGTCAGAAAAGCATAACCTCTCTGTCCAGACCAAGTAAAGGCAACAGATGTGAGAAAAGAGCAATTAAACTTCTACCTGAACCCCAAATGGTGATTTCAATGCCTACAAGACAAAGTCTATCTGAAGGCTTCAGAAAAGATAACATTTGCCAGGAGGGAAAGGGAACAGAAGAGATATACGCCAAAGTCCTGTTATCTCTAGCTTTGCCAATCTGAAACTGCAAGGAACAGTTTGCAATAATCACCAACCTTGAACAACATCTATATGCAGTTATACCTTGTTTACAACTACACTTTATCTTTACGTATTTACAGCCACAATGTTCAAAGCCTCGTGCTATCCAGGGAGGTCAAGGCTATCAGCTATGGATGTCATTTTAATTAACTTCATAAAAATAAATAAATCCTGCCATGTTAAAAGACTGTGCCCTTGCAGCAACTAGAGATGTTAGGTTAGGCTGCCCCCATGTGGTTTTTATCCACACACAATTTGAATATACTGAAATTTTAAAGGGCACGGTGACTGGCAGAGCTTAAATGTTTCATTATTATTTTACCCACATTGGGGGGTGGGGAGGAAGCTGGCATCAAGGCTTTGCAGCTGGATTTCAAGCTTGCCTTCTTTAGCCTGGTGCCATCTAAATTTGTTTGATACAGGAAACAGATTACTGGCATTTTTCTTTCCATACAGGTTACAGAGCAACCCGTTAATCAGGAAGACCAGCCGCTGCTGTAGCAATATTCCAAATCAGGAAGCTCAGCAGAATTCAGAAGCTTATATGATAATAAACCAAACCAGGCTCTGTATGAGGCCACAGTTACCTGAAAGGCACATAAGGATTTGTTCCATGTCTTATTAAGGAAGGAACAGAACAGTGCAGCAGCTTCCCTGAGTCAAATTAGTATCAGGTAAGTGAAAGAGAACAAGATCCCCAATTTGCTTGTCCAGTTTTAAGTTTTCTAAAGATTTTTTACAATTTAAGATTAGCTAGGGAATTAGGGGAGATGAGCTCCATTCATCTTAAAGCTGCTGGGTTGGGAAACTGCTATAAAGAATGAAAGTTCAAAAAATAGCTACTCTTTAAAGTTCCATCCTCATGACTCCTCTAACCCTAACAAGAGGTTCCACTGCCCAGAGACACTCTGCTCAACTAGGAAACGCAGGACTCCCGGCATAAACAGAACTCAACAGTTTTGTCTGCCCTTTTCTCTCCCTAAAATTTAATCGGCTCCAGATATTGGAGTTTAACTCCCCAAATTCTCAGCACCGGCTATGGGGAAAGTTGCCTTAAACTTCACTTCTCTGTTGGGAGACACAAACCTTTCAAACCTTAAACTATAGTTATAAAACAGAGCGTGAAGACAGAGGTGCTTGCTTTTCTTGGCTGCCCTGTCTTATAGTGACGCCATGCAATTCTAGGGAGACATGCTTGCACAAAAAATTAGATTTTTGTGATGTGCTCCACTGTCGTCTGCCAGGAGAAAAAGCACTGCCGAAAGAATAAAGTAGGCAACTGGGACAGGATGCATTTTGATAATTAGAACTGGAGGAGGAGTCAGAAAGCCAGGCTGCAGAGCCAAGAGCAGCTCTATTCTCTCTCCTTCTCTCTCTCCAGTGAATCACTTTATACCTGGATGCAAAGAGTCAGCGAAGTCATTGCCGGCCAACCGTTGCTTTTCTGTTTCCATTGGAGCAGAATCAGAATCGCAAAGAGATCACGGCTAATTGATAGGGACATCCTCTGGCAGGCTCAGTCCCCAGAGCCTCTGGTTCTAAAGAAGGATTAGAAGCGGATCCCCTCAAAATTGTTGCCCATGAAAACAGATTACACCCCCTCTTCTACCGCAGTCGTTTTTCCTCTCAATGTACCTTCTGATTTTTATTTTTATTTTAAATGTGTAAAGAGTGAAATGGGTTCAAATTTCTTAGCAGCTCGGGCAGCACCGTCTTTAACCCTGGTTAAAAAAAAATAATAATACTCCCATTCTCCCATTTAAGGGTCCCCATGGGAAGAGAGACTGCCGTGTCAGCAGCTCTGCCTGCTTGACATTTGCCTCCGCAGAAGTCTCGGAGTCCGATCGCCCACAGTGTATTCTTAGAAGGAAAAAGGATGGAGGTCCCTTGCCAGCGATTAACCCCAATGCTGAGGTGAGGGCCATAAAAAGGGCAGAAAGACTCTTAGCCTGATAGGATTACAATGCCAAGCAGAAAGTGAGCCAATAAATCAGGCTCAGTCAGGGCAAGATCCCTGTATGCCACTTGCCGCCCAATGGGAGCGCTGCATTTGCATTTCCTCAGTGCAGACAACCTCCCAGATGGAGCATGCCCAGTGTCCCGTCCCCCCCGTCCCCCCACCCCCAATAACAAGGGACTATCTCAAGGGAATTTCTATGACCAATCAGTAACAGAATCTTCCAAGCAGATTTAGCTTTCTGAGATCTAAAAACTCAAAGCTGTTCCCAAACAGCAACACATTTGCAACAGAGGCATGAGAACGGTGACAAATCCATGCATGTGCATTTTTTAAACTGGTTTTAAAAAGCTCACCCAGCACTGAAGTACAGCAATGGACTGCTTGCCCACCAGGAGACTAAATATTTCAAAGGCCTGGCTAAATGTCCATGGAGAGTCTCAGCCATCCAGGTCAGGTTGTCCCAATGGCGCTTTTTTCAAAAGGAAATTAGACTCTTTCTGGTTTTTCCTTGAAGACGTTTCGCTGCTCATCCTCGTGACCACAGAAGTGTGGTGCTGCTACTGGGCAGCAAGTGGCATACAGGAACCTTGCCCTGAGCGAGCCTGAAGTCAGAACTGAAGAAGCTTCTTGGGTGAGAAGCGAAATGTCTTCAAGGCAAAACAAAGTTCAGCTGCCTTTTGAGAAAGCACCTTTGGGAAAAGCCTGGCTAGAACTGAGCAAATCTGTCATATTCAAGTCCCTAATGTTTATATATTAAAGAGTACAATATAGCGTAATCTCAAAAACCATGATTAAAAAGTACCCAATTATAAACAAAACAGTTCCAAAAGTATATGACCGTATTGCTCAAAGGCTATACAGATTTTTACTTATATACTATATACATACATATCTCTCTTTCTGTGTATACATATCTGTTGAATTTACATACTTTTTCAAAAAGAAAAATACTTCAAGCAACCACATACAAAACTGTCCATGAGTCTTTATCATGATCTATCATTTATGTAAACTATATCCACGTTTTCTATCCTTTCCTATCTCCCCAGTTCTAACCTCATTATTCCATAAAGCACATGAAAATTAAAAGCAATAATCTCTCGATATTGTGTGTGTAGCATCCAACTACCACACTTCCAATGTGTAATGAGCTAGTTAATCAATGGAAATGCTTGAGCGAACTTCCTCTACTCATTAAAACACATTTCTAATGTTTGTTTTATCCACTTATTGTCAAGTTGCCATTTCACACCAATTCCAATCTCAAGAGAAAAAGGGAGGAACTATATAGGTGTGTTATAATTGTGCTATATATTTGAACATGGAGAATTTCTTCACCCTTTTATCTAAAAGGGCTTTGCTATTCCCTTTCAAAAAATTTTGATAGCCACTAGGGATGACAAATACCATGGGACTCCAGAGCCTGCCACAACCCTGTCGCAGCATGAATGATTCAGCCCACAACAGCTCCAATATAGCATCAAATGATCACTGTGACCGGAAAGTTACAAGAGCTCTTTTTCCAGAAAGCAAGAATGAGAAGGGCCAGCCTACTAATCACTAAGCATTTAGACAAGTGGGGAAAAAAATAATACTGTTATGTCCTTTGGAATACCTGAGTTGATGCCCCAATTAAAGCTTGCAATACATGCTTTTTATTTCAATTTTAAATTGATTTGTGCAGTATTCCATCCTAGATTTATCCTAGAGGAACAGAAGAGCCTTATTATTAAAAACAAAATAATAATATAATCTAATAAAGAGGCGGTTGCAGTATTAAAAATGGGATGGTGCTCATGTCATATGACCAGGCCACGCAGGCTCCTGCCTTTCTTCTATTTCAGTTCTCAGGACCTCACAGCCGTACCTTTTTCAGCTTGTCATTCTCCTCCATGTATTTCTTGGCAGCGTCACTTGCTCCTTCTGCCTGCTTCTTGAAGGCTTCATTAGAGGCCAGGGTGGTAGCATGCTGAGAAATTAGGGTAATGAGTCGTCTCAGGAGACTGTAAAGATAAAACAACTAGTTAAACCAGAGGCCCTCACGTTATACAACAGAGAAAAAAAAAGGATATTTAGATCCATTTTGAACCTTTTCCTAAATGTGCAATTGTTATGTGAGTTTGTAGGACTACCTCCTGATTGCAAAATAAAAATGACAATTCTCAATAGATGCCTGAATTGTCTGAACGTATAGCCTATACCAGGGGTGTCAAACTCAAGGCCCACAGAGTATTTAGATCTGGCCTGCGGTGCCACCTTGGAAACAGCGAAGGTCCAGCCCGCAGTGCCTCTGCCAGCGAAAACACAGCTCACGAGGGCTGCCCGCGGCCCTCCGGAGCTCCGTTTTCTCTGGCAGAGGGTTGTAGGAGCCTGTTCCAGACGAAATTGAGATCAGGAGTCCATTTTCTGCTGGCAAAGCACTTGGGTCACCACAGGGCCCCCCGACACAAGTGACGTCAAGCTGGCCATGCCCACTCTGGCCACACCCACCCCAGTCCAAGGTCAAACACAACCCTGATGCATCCCTCAATGAAATCGAGTTTGACACCCCTGGCCTAGACTCTTGCCTGCTACTTGGAACTTAAGTCAACGATTCCGTCAGAGTTTTGTTAGACATAAAAAGCCCCGGCTGGTTAGTGGTCTAACTGATGATATAATGATTTCAAACGTCAGCTTAATCAACCTGCTTGGAAAGCTGTTGTCTTGGCTGCCAATTTCCAACACTGAAGTGTTTCTCAAGACAGACACTATACTGAAAGAACAGGAAATGAGGAGCAAGAATTGCCTTGATCAACATCGTATAATTTTAGATCTGAATTCAGTGCTGTATCCTTGAAGTGTAGATTATCCCCAGTCAGAACAAAATGCAGGTGTTGCATATATAAATAAGACAAAAAAGCTTCCTGGGCGTATTTCTGGAAGGGAACGGAGGATAAAATGAAACAATACAGGGAATGACAAGTATTACACTCCAGGAGTCACTAGAAAGGCTGCTGACAGTTGGATTCCTGTCCATTAAGTCGAGCAGAGAAGTAGGTAATTCCTACTCGGGACCATATTTCCCAAACTTATGCTATAAGCTTGCCTTGCACTGGATCTGGCTTCATGATATTCAGCTCTCATCACCCTTAGCCTACAGTGGCAACACCGACTCTCTATCCTTCCCAGACCTATCTGGCAATATCAGGAATTGAGACTTTGAGACCAACCAAGTGCTCTTCCCTCAAGCTACATATAGCTCTTCTCCCTTAATTGCCTACGGGTGAAAACCAGAGACATGTTTGTACCCAACCCAAGCAATCAAATCTGAGAAAGAATTGTTGAACAGAAAAGATCTTTTAACCCTCGTTGTGCTATGCATGTGTATGGAATCCCCTCCCACACACACACACCGCCGCCCCCTTACCTGCACTGCACCTCACAGCTAATTTTCGGCCGGTTTGAGGCCTTTTTTGGCCTCCCAAAGGCTTGAGGAAGGCTTCTGAAGGCTTCTGCAAGCTTTGTAAGCCAAAAACTAGCTCCGTTTCATCACTTCCTGTTTTTCCGAAAATACTGGAAGTGACGAAATGGGGCTAGATTTCGGCCTACAAAGCTTGAGGAAGCCTGTAGAAGCCTTCCTCAAGCCTTTGGTAGGCTAAAAAAGGCCTCAAACCGGCCGAAAATCAGCTGTGAGGCGCGCACATGTGCAGTGAGGTAAGTTTACCTGCAGCTCACGTGCCGGCACAAATGGCTCTGTGTGCCACCTGTAGCACGCGTGCCATAGGTTCGCCATCATGGGGCTAAGGTAACCAAAGTGAGTAACAAGCATCAAAGATAATGGGAAGTCTCAACCAAAGCGCCATTTTAAGAAAAGACAGCACCAAACGGGTGCAGGAGCAACTCTATTGGACGAATGCTACCAGTTATTCACACTTTGCTTACATTGATACAGTTGCTGATCAGCGTTTCACCCAAGGGATCTGAAAAGCCCCACCCGGTTTTGGCAAGTCCAAACCCAATAGGCAACTTCTCTGACCTTCCTGGCAGTTAGATTGCTGTGCTAGTTCTTCCCCTTTAATCAGGATTTACTTCCCGCTGTAAAATGCCTTTCATCCAAGGAATGTGCAATGGTATGCACGGGTTTTTTTGCCACTCTCCACATATTTTATCCTCATGAAACCCCTGAAAAGTAAATTATGTTGAGAGATAGTGAGTGTGATAAGCTTTATGGCTGAGTAGGCATTTGAACCTCAGAATGAACAAAGTCCTCTAGCTGAAAAACAAGAGGAAATGCAACAAAGAATAACTGAGCAGCTAGAACAGCATAAAAATAACAGAATATGGTTGCCTGCATTGAAGATTGTAACACAAAAATAACTAGCACAAGCATTAAAAGATGCCAATACTGCAATATCAAAGATAAGTACCAGCTCATTGCAAGAACCAAAGCAACTGATGTACGGCACAGCTGTTGTTATAACTGAAGATCTTGTATGCAAAATTAACAAGCAAGAAAAAAGCCAAACAGTGTATTGCCAAAATGAAAGATCAAACTGGCAAATAAAATCAGCATGTGAAGATCAGATGTAAGCAAGCTAGAACAGATAAAAGACAACCAAAAATATTTGATCAAGAAATATTACTTAAAGTCAAAGGAGATCAAGGAAGCACTAGAAATAACAAAGCAGCAAATAACAGCTATAGCCAAGAAAATTGGCAGATATGAAGCTTGACTTATGCATTATAGGCAGAATCTCCAATTTTAGTAGAATCAGGAATATTTTTACCAATCCATCAAAAAGAGAGAATGCAATGAACCTGACAAAAAAGAAACAATACAATTCTTGGCACAACCATGGGACAACCCAAAGAAATATAACAAGAAAGCAGTTTGGATAAGGGAGGTGGAAAAGGGGAGGTGGGGAAAGCTGAAATGAAAGAACTTGTAATAAAAGCAAAAATAGTGAAGAAAAAGAGGAGGAAGATCAAGAATTGGTCAGCCCCAGGTAAAGATGGACTACATCATGGTTTTTGGTTGAAACATCTGACCAGTCTGCACCCACTCATTACCAAGCAGCTTAACAACTTATAGTAAGAGGGTTAAAATTGAAGAATGGTTAGCATATGGTGAAACCTACCCAATAATGAAAGATCCAACAAAAGGGGCAGCACCTCACAAGTACAAGCATTTTACCTGCTTTCCAACAATTTGCAAATTGTTAACTGGTGCAGTAGCTGATACAGTCCAACAGCATCTATAGTTGAAAACAAACTCATTCCATCTGTGCAGAAACTCCCCCACACAGCAGTGGGGCAAAGAATCAGCTAAGGCTAAAAAAACTTCATGTACATTTTTCAGGCTATCCTGCCTCCTTTAGATGATCTGAAGCTGTATGGAAAAGCACCATCTGAAATAGAACCAGTGCTCAACGCTGTTCAAATATACAACCAAGATACGGCAATGCAGTTTGAACTGGACAAATTTGCCACACTTGCCCTACACAAGGGAAAAATAGTGAAAACTGAAAGAATCAATATGTCCTATGGAAATACAGGTAGTCTTCAACTTATGACCACAATTGAGCCCTAAAATTTATGTTGCTAAGTAAGAAAATTTGTTAAGTGAATTTTGCCCCATTTCACAACTTTTACAACATTTGTTAAGTTCAAAGGCTTTACTGTCATTGTACATCATGTATACCATGAAATTGGTTTTGACTCTACTGTCCATACAAAAATAGAAGACAACCCGAATCATATAAAGAATAATCCTTATACAAGTAGTTAGGGGGAAAAAACTAGTCATACGTTTCCATATGTACATCATATTCTGTGCAACGTATTTTACTCTGGTGTATGATCTTGTATCATGGTATATACATATTACACACTACACCAGCACCAGTGAAAGTGAATCACTGCAGTTGTTAAATTAGTAACATGGTTGTTAAGTGAATCTGGCTTCCCATTGACTTTGCTTCTTAGCTCACAAAAGGGGATCACATGACCCCAGGACACTGTGACCGTCATAAATATGAACCACTTGCCAAGCATCCAAATATAGAATTCAACTGACAAACATCTGCCATACAGCACCTCAGGGTTAACAACTGTTGATAAGACAAAGTAGTTTGATAAGACAAGCTACTTGATAAGACAGCGCATACTGCAATACTGGAAACAGCAGACTAGAAAAGGAAAAAACTGGAGAAAATCCACATAGATTTAAGTTGTACAATGTTGGCAAAGGAAACCAAAGATAGTCCCCAATAGGAATAGGAGTCTTGGGTGAAATTCCTGGGGTACCACTTCAACACCATCAGCATGGACAAAATCACCCATCTCTCTGGTTCCTGTGCTTTTTTATTATTCTAAATGTTGCTTTACCTTTGGATTGTAAGCCACCCAGTGTTTGGCATTAAGATGGGTGGCTATACAAATGTTTCGAAGGAAGGAATGAAAATAGATGCCAGATGTAGGCCCAACCAGCCAAGACAAACTGTGACAAGCGAGCAACACAAAACTCACACTTTGCCTTTAAAATAGCTTCTCCCCAAGAAAGGAAAGAGGCTTTTTGAGATGGTCCTGTAGACTTATGAAAAGGCTAACAGTAAAAAAACAGGCAGAATGAATCCGGTTGTCCCTCCATAATTATTCTGAAGAGACCTGACACTTCTCCTTTCAACAATAAGAGATTGGTACAGAGCAGAGAAGCCATGTCCTGTGTAACAGCTGGTGTCAAGATGAAAAAGTTTGCTTCTTTAGCCAGAAACACAGCAAAGAAATGGAATTCATAGCTAGCACTTCCCTTTTTCCCCCATCCCAACTGCATTATCTGGAAGATCCCCTTTGAATGAACTGGGGCATTCAACACTGCATTCAGGCTGATTTACATGCCACAGACATTGTTAGCAACCTTCTTCATGGCCTCTCCAAGCCAAAAGCAGCTGCTAGTTAAACCCAAGAGTTGGGTAGGCAACTTCCCAAGTGGACTTAAGGATTTTAAAGACACAATTTCCTGATTCACTTGGGTTACGAACAGCAGCTGTCACGGTAGCAAGGCCGCAAGAGCATGAATGGCAAATATTGTTGCTCTCCTGAAATAAGTGGTGATGGTGAAGAAAACTCTGGAGGATTTGAAATCTCACTTACCCAATGCTTCTTGTCAAGGGCAGCAATTTCTACAAATTGATTAGACCTAAGGTTAGGAAGGTGCTATCTGTACTCCAAGTCACCCAATCACATATATGCAATGTTAGGGTTACTACAAAGAGGAAGCATTCAATATCCTGGCTGATTCAGCACAGAATTCTGGTTTCCGGACTAAAGAAATCTTTGAAGAGCCTGCCTTTCTTTCAGGGAGAGAAAGAGAGGAGCAAGAGAGGGAGAGGGAGAGGGAGAGGGAGAGGGAGAGGGAGAGAGAGAGAGAGAGAGAGAGAGAGAGAGAATGTTCTAGTCTGCCACCTCGTGGCTTAATGGTCAAACTTCCACAGCTATTTCCTGCAAAGAATGGCAATTATCATAACAGCAAGAGGGAACACGGAAGGGTTTGACTGCAGATGTCTTCCAGGTAAGGTTACATGAGGAATTACCATCTGCTCTCTTTCCCTACCAGGACCACGTGGCATGGCGTCTACCCTTATGCAGCAGTCAGGTTTTTGTCATTCCGCACAGCATGTCTTTGAATGTCATGATGGGGACCGCACTTCAACTAGCACAGAATTCAACATAAATAAGGCAATTCCATTCACTTTTAATTTTTAATGAATTTAAATTTCTAATGTTTCCCAATCTATCATACTAAAAAAAAAAGTAGCTTCCTAGAGCTTTTGTGCCTACACCCAAGACTACATGCTAAAAAAAAAAACTCCAGAAAAAAATGCACAGGTAATCCTCAAATTATGACCTCAATTGAGACTAGAACTTCTGTCACTAAGAAAAGCAGTCAAGTGAGCACCCATTTTATGATCTTTTTTGCTATACAGGCAGTCCTCGACTTACAACAGATCATTTAGTGACCATTTGAAGTTACAACAGCACTGAAAAAAGGGACCTATGACTGTTCTTCATACTTATAACTTTTACAGGATCCCCATGGTCATGTGATCAAAATTCAGATGCTTGGCAGCTGACTCGTATTTATGACCCTTGCAGTGTCCCGGGGTCATGCAATCCCCTGACAAGCAAAGTCAATGAGGAATCCAGATTCGTTTAACAACCAGTTTATTAACAAATGCAATAATTCATTTAACGACTGTGGAGTGAAAAGTCACAAAATGGAGCAAAACTCATCTAACAAATTTCTCACTTAACAACAGAAATTTTGGGCTTAATGGTGGTTGTAAGTTGAGAACTACCTGTAATTTTTCAGTGAATCACCAGTCATTAAATGAATCATGCAGTCGTTAAGAGAAACTGTCTTCTCCCATTAACTTTGTCAGAAGTTGTCTGGGACGGTCACAACCACGTGACCCTGAGAAGCTACAATTGTAAATACTTACCAGATGCCAACTGCCCAAATTTTGATCACATGACCACAAAGATGCTGCAACAGTCATTAAGTACAGGCAAATCACTTTTTCAATGCCACTGTAGATTTTGAAAGAGTTACTAAAGAAATAATAAGGCAAGGGCTACCTGTATGAATTCCTTGGCCTCCAGTTTATTTTTCACACAATCTAAATATGTATGCACCAATAACGGAAATTCATCTGAATTTTTAAAAAAAAATACAATTCCAGGACAATGCATTATTGTAATACTTCCAAAAAAAAATAACGATAAAGGGAGATAGCATAATATTAATAAGAAAAGTTATAGGAAAGTCTTCCCATGGTTGGCAGCAGGCTTCCATGCTATCAGAATGGCTCTGATGACAGAATGTACTATTTCTTTTTACTCTATTTTGGTTTTATCTAGAAGAATTCCAACCAAACCTGACCACTAAGTGACCGGTCATAAACTTGAGGACTACCTATACAGTAAATTTAAAGGCAAAGGCACTTAAGTATTTATAATCTGATTTACTCTGCAGTAATTCCTTATTTATATCCCTCCTTTTTAAATAAATAACTCAAGGCAGTGAATATACACAAAACCTCTTCCTACTCCTAATTTTCCCCACAATAACCACTCTGTGAGGTGAGCTGGACTGACAGTGACTGGTCCAAGGTCACCCAATCAGCCCCAGGATATGCCACACATACATTTATTTAAAAAAAAAAAAAAACCTATCGCATGAAGTTCCATGAAACTGCAAGTTTAACTCGGCACAAAGAAGTAGGCCAATAGTGTTCCAAGGAGACTCTGACATCAGCCTTACATAAGGGCAGGCAATCTTTTTGCTACCAGGGACACTACTGCATTCTTTTAGTACGGTTTTTCAAACCCAAGGTAATATTCCATGCGAAAAAACAGCTTTAGAAGAGATGGCACACTTCCATTCGTTTGTTCCCTGAATCTTGTGAGCTGCCCACCCCTGGCGTTGGAAGCTGCTCTCAACATAAGGGAGACCCTACAGAATCCCCTGAAGGGATGCAGTAAACATGGTCATGGAACAAGTTTCAGATGGTCCAATTCCAAATCAAGTGCGTGTATTTTAAATGCTTGGAAACGTGCACAGAATGAAGCAGTTTTGAGCATGGACTGAACCACCGTTTGTTTTGGCAGAAATTATTTGGGAAAGTAAAAATGGGAAAACCCTAAGACAGCACCTGAAGGGAAGAAGGGAGTGAAGAGAGTGGGAAGAGCAGGTCAATCAGGGGTGAGGTGGTTATGCTTGGCAGCTGGGAGCCTGACACTGGAGATCTATGCAATAAAGAACAGGTGCAAAGGCCACAGCAGACAAGAGAATGGAAAGGCTGGGAGGATGGGGGGGAGGGGGGAGGAGGTGCTGGTGGGATATATGTGCTAATGGGAAGAAGAGAATGAAGACACTGCAAAGATGGGGAGCGTGGGTCAGGACAATGGGCTGTGCTAAGAGAACAGCAACAATTGCAAGCTGCAGCATGATGGGAATATAACATCCTGGAAACTAACTGAGGAAGGAGAGAAAGGAAGGCGATGCTCATTAGCCTTGACCTACTTGCCCTTAAAATTCCTCTAGGTCTAGGACCTTCTAGATGTTGTTTCATTCAAAACATGGAACCACCCCACTTGGAATTTTGCTTCTGCCGCATGATGATCAATCCAAAATGATGCAGCAAGCAGCCGAAGTGCAATGGTTTTGCTTGTCGTTTGAAATAACACGTTTCCCACTTGTGCATGTACCGAAGACCAGACGGCTTTCCCACGAACCTCTTTCTACCCTCTGGAAGAACAAGGATTCCAAATAAGGTTTCTTTGGCAACCTTCACAAATGGCCAAGTCACCTGAGATCGATAGGATTGATAGCATCTGCAGGACTGCAGGTTAAATAAAATGGTTCTCTGACCCTACGAACAAAAAGGCAGTCTTAGGAAAGATGACAACTAGATGTGTTGCAATGTTATTGGCAGCATGTTTTACAGCCACGTATTTCCAATTCTCCTCCAATTCCTTCCTGCTAAAATCTTTGCTATAGCCACCAAACAAATAATCCAGTTTCTTCAACCTGGTTTAATTTCATGTACTGGACATTAGCAACCACTAGCTAGCATGCTGGCTGGCTAACGATGGCTCCAAATATCTGGGAACTGCAAGGTTGTGAAATGAATTAATTTCAACAGTGCTCCTTTTTTTGTACTCACAAGGCCATCAATAATGAAAAGCCAGCAATGTACAGGTTTCTTTGGGCCCGGAAGAGCTTCATATGAAAATGCTCCACAGCCCCAGGGTTGTTCTGCAGGTTGACTTTCTCCGTCACATCATCATATTTCCGGATCTCGCGAATGGCGTCTGCAAATCATTGAGAAACAATCAAAAGTTCCGAATACATAAAAATTCATTTTCAAATTCTAGCCAGTTTGTAGAAACATAGCCCAACATCCCTCGTGGCTTTATGTGCGTGGTTATTTATTAAGAACATCTCAGGCAAATGCTCAAAATAAACATCACAAAATAGGGTACCCAAAAGAGCCAGTTCACCAGCAGGACAGATATACTTCAAACATGTTCTTAAGTTACTAGTGGGGAATCCCACAAACACCACCCAATGGAACTGAGCTGCAGAGGTCTGCTGATGCTAAACTACCATCATTTACTCCAAAATATTTGCTCCTAGGCCCAAGAGATTAATCTCAGTAGCGAAGCAAACAATTTGCAGTTATTGCCACTTTTTTTATTATTATTCTTTGACTGTAAATCACAGTTAAGAACAAAATTATATTATTTCTAATTGCTGTTAGCTTTCTGAATTGAGGCAGAACCTCACGGCCTTCCTGCAGAGATCACTTTGCACCATTCTGTGAGCTGAGGTAGTGCAGTGGTTAGAAGGCTACTTCTGCCGACTACTGGCTGCCTGCAATTTGGCAGGTCAAATCTCACCAGGCTTAAGGTTGACTCAGCCTTCCATACTTCCGAGGTCAGTAAAATGATGACACAGATTGTTGGGAGCAATATGCTGACTCTATAAACCACTTAGAGAGGGTTATAAAGGACTATGAAGTGGTATATAAGTCTAAGTGCTACTGCTATTGTGCAAGCAGTTACCATTCTTGCAATTCTTAAAGAGGAGTCTCCTTAAAAGGGAATCTCCTAAAGGATTGCAAGAAAAACATCTGCTTTCAGAATGTTGCTAAGCAACCTCTGGAGAAGTCCATGCCTCACATTGCCTGGGTATATCTGTCAAAAGCTGCAGAAAAACAGAAAGGTTGTGCACTATGGGCCCTGGAGTCATCCAAGGGCTCCCATATATGGCTGAGTAAAAAGTAGACTAAAGGGTCCATGATAGTACCAGCTTCAAGCACGCCAGTAAGCTCTGGAGCTGGCTAGCCCATAGCAGTTTCCACATGCCAGAGGCTCTGACTCTTCCCTGCCCTCCAAGGAAACTCGCCATTCTATTCAACTGCATTCAACTGCAACTGCACGATCCAGGATTGCAGCTGTTGAATGAAATAGTCATATGGCATTTCACTTAATGACAACTTCACTCGCCGATCGAGATTCCAGGTGCAATTGTGGTCTTATGTGGAGGACTATCTATATTGCAGCAAGTTATTATCCTTATGAATTTTTGAAGGAAGATGAAAGTCTATTACGACTTCAACCTTTGTTGTGTGTTGGCATAATCTTAGGCTTCTGTTTAGTACAGAGCAACATACTGGCCGTTGTGCTTTGTTCTTTCATTTTCAACCAGAGATTCCTCAAGTCTTCCTCATTTCTAATGTTCTGAGGCAGTGGTTGTTTCCCCTAGCAATCTTATTTCTATTTCTTCTAGATTTTCTCATGTTACATTTTGCATGTAATTAAATCAACTGACAGTAATCAAGCTTGGAATGCTCCTTTTCCAATTACAAACCGTTTAACTGATTTGTATTGCATTCTAATTGTTGCTTCCTAGTCATGAATTAAATTCTTCAATAGGCAGATGGGATGACTCAATACTGGTAGTCCTTGACTATCTTTTAGTGACAGTTTAAAGTCATAATGGCACGGGAAAAGCTGATTTATGACCGTTTTTTCACACTTACAACCTTTGTAGCATCACCATGATCACGTGATCAAAATTCAGATGCTTGTCAATTAATTCACACTTATGACTGTTGCTATGATCACATACCCAAGGTCATTTGCAATCTTTTGATAAGCAAAATCAAAGGGGAAGCCAGATTCACTTAACAACCTTGTTATTAACTTATCAACTTCGATGAATCACTTAACTGTGGCAAAAGGTCATAAAATGGGGCAAAACTCACTTAACAAACGTCCCACTTAACAGAAATTTTGGGCTCAATTGTCATTAGTCATCTGTATATCTGAGGAACCACCTCACCCCAATGGGACTAGCCCGCTCCACTTGAAACAGCGGAAAAGGCCTGCTATGGATCCCGCCTGCTAAGGAATTCCAGTGGGCAGGGGCAGGGAAAAAGCCTTTTCCGCTGTGGCCCTGTGCCTGTGGAACACTCTATCATTGGAGGTCAGGACTGGTCCCATCCTTCTGGCCTTTCAGAAGGGTATTAAAATTTAGGTTTGCCGTTTGACTTGGGGCCCCGGGAGGGGTGTGTGTGCTCACTACGAGAAGTGGTTGATGGAGTAAGAAGACCTCATCCCTGTGCCACCTATCTCTTAATCCTGTTTTTTTTCATAGTTTTAATATTTTTTTTTTTAACTTGTTTTGTTATAATTTGTTAAGAGTTGCCTTATAGGGAAGCATAAAAAATTAATTTAAAAAATACTAAAGTTTTTAAGAGTTGGCTATCCATAATCAAAGCCTAAAGCAAACGTAAATAAATATCTTTGGTTTTTCATTATCCAGTGGATATCAGCTATGTGCTCTCTGGTGGTCTATCATTTCTGAATCCACCTTGTATATTTTGGTACTTGTTGCATGTATTGTTGGAAGTACAAACTGCAAAATTTTCAGCATTATTTTAGATGTGAGAGAAGTGTGATTTTAGATGTGAGAGAAGTTCAGGAATTTCAGCTACTTCCTCTTCGATATTGGAATAAAAATGGTTTGCTTCTAAATTCTTGCCGCTGCTTGTGTTTTCCATACTTGATTAAAAACAACATGAATTATAATATCTTGTAAGATTTAAATTATTTTACATGATTTGTAACATTTTGCTGGTGTTTAATCAAGAGCAAACTTCACTTCCTAGGCTGCCAGATTCTAGCTGAGTGATCTTAAATACGCACCATTGATTTGGGGCCATTTTTCTACCGTTTTTCATAGATCTACACTGTCTTTCTCTAGATCTTTGGCTTGCCATTTCTCAGCCCATCTCTGCATAAACAATCCTTTGATTTATGTAACATGCTTAAATTATTCTTTTGTCCTTCCCATTCAGTTGTTATCCTCAATTCATTTGTGTTGTTTCTTTAGATGTAATATTTGGTCTTTTTCTTTGCGACTCAGTAGTTGGGCTAATTCTCCTCAGTTATCTATTGCCCTTTGTTTTCTTTCTACAGCTGTTCCCAACTTATCGTCACATAGTCTTAAGTGTCTTATTTCACTTTTTTGCATGTGGTGTATTTCTGTCGCATCATTAAGGGTATCACCCACAAATCTTCTTCAGAAGAACTCTTCAACCGCCATGTCATCTGCATCTGTGATTGGAGCACAGAGGCCACTGTTATTCACTGGTTTGCCCTGGGTTCATTTGAGATCATTTTCTAATGTACTGTAGGGGGTACGTGAGCGCTGACTGTGATCCTTTTTTGCTAACATTGGTGGCTATTCCATTTCTTTTGTGCTTTTCTTACCCACAGCAGAAGACGCAAAGCTTTACTGGTGTGAAGGCAGGCGTTTCAGTCCATTCATTTTGCTGATTTCCAAAACTTTAAATGTTGGCCTTGGTTCATAGATCTGACATTTCATGTATCAGTATCATGTGACTTTGGAGCTCAAACTTTGCTTTTGCTTCTGGATAGATCAGTAGCTTAACATCTTTTCAATCTAGCACCGATATTAGTCATACTTGCCCTCTGCTCGTCCTCAGTAGCTGGTTGGACACCACCTATCCTGGGAAGCTCATCTTACAGCACATGTTGACTTATGACCATCCATTTGGCTTTCTTGGCAGAAATCTGGGGCTAGATATTTCTTTCCCCATTCCTTTTTTTTTTCCATAAATACATGCCAGTTGCCAAGCGCCTGAATTTTGATCATGTGACCTTGGGGATGCTGCATTGATCACAAGTGTTGACAACTGGTCATAAGTCACTTTTTTCATTGCCACTGTAACTTCAGTCACTAAATAAATGAGCATAAGTCAAGGACTACCTGTATGCAAATAGGAACACCTTTATGAATAAGTGATATTTATAATACTGTCAGCAGTACTAACCAATTGCAGACTTCTACTTACCAAGAAACAACAAAACAAGGATGATTATAAGTACGACAAAGAAAGTGTTTCCATAAATCACAAGGAGCTTCACCAAACGGGACTTGAAGATTTTCTGCCACCTGTAGAAAAATATCCAACATTAAAAGGGGTGTGTGTGGAAATGCACCCATAGGTCTGCAATGCATGTTATATCATGGCTTAGCAAACATTTTAGATATTGGCTGCTGCCTCCCAAATAATTTTTAAAAATGACTGAAACCTCATGACAATTATACTACGAAGGAAAAAAGAGCAAAGGAGCAAAGACATAAAATGAAACCTCATGTGACTCATGCCTGACATATGGCAATTCATCATTTTTGACTGCAGCTGTTAAGCAGGACATCACATGCTTGCCATCTGCAACCTTCTGCCAGCTTCCCCACTGACTTTGCTTGTTGGAAGATGGGTGTGAAGGACCCGAACGGCCATCGTGTGAACACAGAACACTATGGCCACCCTGAATGCATGCAAACTGCCAAGCACCCTAATTCTGGTTTTACCATGGGGACGTTGTGACAGCCAGTTGTCTCTTTTTTTTTAGTGCAGTTGTGACTTTGACTGGTAACTGAACAAGTGGTTGATAAGTGAGAACTACTTGCACTACGCATTCTTTTAAACTTGTAAGCCACTCATAGTCTTTTCTGTGATGAGCCGTGGTGGCACAGTGTTATGATTTGCTGGCAGCCTGTGCAGACAGCAGCAGAATCGGACAGTGGGGAAGGACAGGGACCAGTCCAGGAGTCTGGGGAGGACTCAGATGAGAGTCCTGCATCCGATACAGAGATGGGGCCAGGACCATCTGGGAGTTATGTGCTGATTCCAAAGCCTCCAGAATCTGGCAGCAGCGAGGCAGAGGAACAAGGGGAGCCTGTTCCCAGTGCGTGTGTGCGCAGAGCTGCCAGAAGGCAAGAGCAGCTAAGACAAAAGAGGCGACTTGGGAGTAAGGCTTGGAGGTGATTGCCCCTCCCATAAGGTATAAAGGAAGTGCAAAGGTAGGAAAACCTTTGCAGGAAGCAACGTCATTCGCTCTGATCGGTTTGGACTCTGAAAGCTCCGTGGTGAATTTGTTCTCTGTTTGATTTTGAAAGACTAATTGGGACTGTAGTCGTTGGCAGCACTTCAAGTCAGATAAGGTGCGTTCGTATCAGATGTCCCTCAAAGAACTTTGGCAGACATCCCTGGGACTAATTATAACTGGTTAAGACTCATTCCAGGCTGTGAATGACGGTAATTCACAGCCATTGAACTAAAAGGGTTTTGGATTTTATGCGTGTTTGTTGGTGTCTTAGGAAGCCTTGGTCAGAACACGCAGTGGTTAGAGTGCAGTACTGCAGGCTACTTCTGCTGACTGCCGGCTGCCCAGAAGTTTGGCAGTTCAAATCTCACCAGGCTCAAGGCTGACTCAGACTTCCATCCTTCCTAGGTGGGTAAAATTAGGACCCAGATTCTTGGGGGCAATGGGCTGACTCTGTAAACTGCTTAGAGAGGGCTGTAAAGCACTGGTATATAAGTGCTATTGCTAGTATTATTTTCTGAATAAAAAGAGTTAATCCTCGACTTATGACCAGTCATTTAGTTACTGCTCAAATTCGCAACAGATCCTGAAAAAATTATCTGCAACCCAGATTTGAAGTTCCAACTCCATGGTCACAAGACCGTATTTTGGGTGCTTGGCAATCAGCCTGGATTTATGGCTGTTTGCAGCATCCTTGTGGTCACATGACCACAATTTACAGTTTTGCTGGAAACTGGCTTGTACATCTGGTTTCTGGCAAAATAAAAAAAAATAAAAAAATCTCCTAGGAACAAGGGTTTGGTTAAGGCTTGCTGCAAAAAAAGATCATAAAATCAGGAACGATCGTGTGATGATCTACTTAATGACCATCATAGTTTACAACCATAATTATGGGCTAATTATAGTCATAGTTAGAAGCCTCAAAACCTAAGTACAGTAGTTAATTAATACAAACTTGAGCAATTTTTTATGTTTAACACACAAGCATGTACAGGGCGATTATCACAGCCTCCTTTGGATTCTTGGCATTGGTTAAAAATATATTCTCCTGACTGCCTTTGGGTATTAATTACTCTCACCCATCATCCCAAGTTCCTTTTTCGGCGTCATTCCCTCTGCAATCCTCTGGAAACCAAGCCGAATCTTGACCTACATTGTGCGGCTTTTGCATTTCTCAGCAGCCTAAGCCATCAAGGTTTCGGGGACACCTCCCACACCCACCCTCCTAGCTCACCTTGTTGCAGAGATAAAGGGAATGCAGAGGAGAAACACGAGGAGGACTTCTGCATAGAGAAAAGTGGCCACAGCTGCCCACTGGAGACTCATCCTGGAAGTATGGGAAGGAAACGGCTCCAAGAAAAGCTGAGATTCACTGCTGCACTGAACTTTTAGCTGAAAGGAGGGAGGGGGAAGGCTATTAAAATACAAAACATACAAAATGTCACCCAGTAATCCAAGGGCTTAGTTGAAAACCAATTGCAGAATTCAGTGAAGGAACATGTTTTAAACCAAGGCAAACCTGAGTGTCTGAAGAGAGAAAAGAGTCAACTAGGCTTATGCACCACAAGTGTAATAGTCCCATGGCATTCAGATAGCCCCTCAGAAGTCCACAAGTATTGAAGTTGTCACGATTAGGCACCCCTGCTCTACACTATCACCTCACTTGCACCTGTTCAGTGTAAGGTCAGAACCGAAGAAGGGTGTTTTATTACACCGTGCAATAAAAGGAGAGCAACAGCAGCCCCCCTTTTCAACCAGAAATAGGATACAAATAGTGCTCCAAATTTTCCTCAGTAAAAAGGGTCCAAAAACTGTGGCAGATTACTATATCTCATTAGTTCCCACAGAGAGGGATGCAGTTGCAAATAGCCTGATGACTGCTCAGATATTCCTCTCAGATCAAGGGCAGAAGATGCAAATGCTATTCCCAGTAATGGCCACCACACACACCCTACACACACCCATTGTCATGCCCTTGTTAGACTCTGAGGGAAAGGAGGAACAGCGGACAGGGAGTGGAGGTGTGGCTCCGGGGATTGTGGAGGAGGCTGGGGAAGGGCAGAGACTGGCTGGGCATTCAGAGGAAGAACCAGGCCCATCCCCTCTTCATCCTAGGACACGCACAGAGGAACGGAGAAGGCAACAAGTTGGCTTAGGAGAGAGGAAGCAGCCATGATCCCCCTCATTGGTTGCAGCTGGAGAGAACAGTACATAAGAGAGACGTTAAGACACAGTGTTGCCAGAAGCAAAGTGTGTGTTATTTTGGGCTGAAATTATCTACCTTCCAACAGACTGTGCCTTGTTATCTCCTTGAATTTGGTAAATACTTCTCCTGTTCCCTTGTGGAAATTCCTTCATTGTAGTTTTAGTTTTTTATTTCACCTCTATCTGCTCATTAAGTTCTGACTGTATTGCTTTCTTTTGAAGACTATTTTTGAATACATTTTATCTCCAACTGAGAATTATTGAACAGTGGGGCCAAGTTGGAGGCATTAAAGGATATTTATTTACGTTTTGGACTTTGTTACGTTTGTGTAACACTCCGGGTCATCACACCCATCACACACACACACTTGCTCTTTTCTTCTTCAGCAGGCAAGCTCTCCAGGTATCTCTGTTGAAGATCAATCTATCAGCAGATAAAGTTCTGTCTGTAAATCACATGTGACCATGCCTGCCTAACTTTTGACAGGTGGATTCAAATAAGATGCAGTGTTACAGAGCTTCAATGCTCCCACACCCCGATACATTCATTGCTGCTGCTGCAGAAATTAAAGAGTTTTTAAAAAGCTCCCAGATGCTGAACTACAACTCCCAGCAACCCCTGTAAGCACTATCAATGGAAAGGAATCCTGGGAGATAAAGTTCAGCACTATAGGAGAACTGGTTTGCAGTTCCTAAATTACAGTAATTTCTCTGCATTTTCCCTACAGGTTTAAAATAACTATTAAGAATTAAAAGAATACCAATTTAAGAGATAAAAGGGGTAGCAGAAAGCATGCAAAACAAGTTCTAACTCAAAACATAAGCTCCCAGGAAAAAGAAATCTTGTGCCATAATGAAAATAACCTGCGGAGGAAGAGAAATAATTTCTTTTGATCCAAGGGAAAATTGTACACATAGCCTCCTTAAGGTATAACGGTACTTGGCAACCAGTCTGCATTTGTAATCGTTTGAATCATCCCACGGTCACAAAATCATTATGATGTTTTTGCCAAAAACTTCAGGGTTGTAGCAAAAATGCCCCATGGCAAATAATGGGTTCCACAAAAAGGGTTATAAAATCAGATCTGGTAACAAGGTGACCCACTTTACAATTGCAACTTACTATTTGCAACTATAATGGGCAGGCATACAGTCATAAGTTGAGGGCTACTTAAATACAATAAGTGAAAGGCTTGTGTTTTAAAGTTACAGCTATCCTCCAAGAATTAGGAAAGCAAAAATATTGCTACTCCTCAGATGGCAAGAATAATTTTTCCATCGTCAGAATACAACCTTGAATCTGAACCAGTTATTCCGAACTTTGTGGCTTGATGTGGGCATAAACCATCAACTGTGTACAATAAATGAAATAAATAAACGAAATGGCAGTTTATTTGTATTTCACAAAAAGTGTTAACCAGTCACTTATATAGTCACTTCCAATATATATAAAGGAAAGCATCCAGAAAACTAGAAAATAAGGGGGGGGAGGGGGAGAGAAGAGAGAATGTAACTGCCAGATCTAAAGGTGTTTTTTCAAAAGTCCAGTTGCCTTTTGAAAAGCACCCTTGGGAGAACCATGACCTGAATGACTGAGAATCTCCACAAATATGTAGCTGCCAGACTGTACAGGGCAGAAAGAGGAAAAAAGAAGCCAGTCCATGAAAAAAAAAAAAAAGGGGGTGTCACAAATAGCCCTTATAATTTAAGCCCTCTTAGAGCAGGGGTCTCCAAGCTTGGCCACTTTAAGACCTGTGGACTTCAACTCCCAGCAAAGCTAGCTGAGGAATTCTGGGAATTGAAGTCCACAAGTCTTAAAGTGGCCAAGGTTGGAGACCTCTGTCTTAGAGGATTTATCATTCACATAATGGCCAATTATGTAAACATAATCAGCTTCAAAGCAAGCATTCATCAAAAGGCTACCCACTACCTTTTCTCTCTCTCCTCCTACAGGGACTCCCATCTACCCCAATAGTTTCCTTTTTATCTGTTAAAGAGTGGAAGAATTGAACTAAGTCATTCACTTTGTTATTTTTGAAGAAAACCTGAGGCCCACATAAAGTCCCAAAGCATTCTGGGGATGGTAATGAGAATGCTACTAGAGGCTTTATACAACCTTCTATATGGTATTTAGGCTTCCCATTAAATTATCTTTTAAATATAAACAAAGATAGGAAATCGGATAGGTACCAAGGAAGCTAGCTATCTGCAGAATTTTTGTACACTTGTGTACTACAAGAGTCTCAGAATGACCATCTTTTCTATTTGTGCCTTAGTGTGTTAGATTCTGTCTGCAACAGAGTTGAGCACCTTAGGAATGTGAATAACCCTTAATCACAAAATATTGAAACACAAAATATACAAAGGAAAAAGAAAGTAGGACGGGGAAGATCTCCTTAAGAACTACATTGGAGAAAATTCAGTGCAGAATCACACATTTGTCTCACAAAATTATATGCACAAATTCACTTTCTATTTGTGGATTTAGTAGAAATGTTCATCATACATCTAAGATTCCTTTCTTACTGACCTCATCAAGAGAAAGCTATCCACACAAAAGTAGCAACATAGCTTGGTTTGAAATGAAAAATTATATGGCTGCTCTGGATTAATTACCAAATTGTCTTAAATGAATTTATGCAAGTAATCTTATATGCAAGTAGTCCTTGGCTTACAACCATCATTTAACAACCTTTCAACATTATAAGCCTGGAATGACTGTTATATTACACCTCCCCATCACATTACTGTATTTCAAGGGCTTGGCAACCAGCTTGACTTCAGAACCGGTTGCAGCATCCCTTGTGACCATGATTTGTAGTGTTTTTTTGCTGATTTCTGGTAAAAAAACACCCATTTGGAGCAATGGATTTTCATTTATGACCATGTATTTGCTTAATTACGACAGTGATTTGCCTAACAATCATTGTAAAAATGCTGTAAAATTTGGTTCAGTTGTGTGGGTGCCTTACAAGCAGAATGACTTATGACCCAAAATCTGGTCCAACTGCAGTCGTAAGTCAAGGACTACATCTGTGTGTCTGCATTTGTGGGCGTATATTTAAGTTGGGTTGTAGAAATCAGCTGAATGGCAGCTCTCCTACATTTACTATACAGCAGGGATGTCAAAATCAAGGCCGGCAGGCCGGATCCAGCCCATGGAGTGCTTAGATCTGTCCCGTGAGATCGCCTTGGAAACTGTGGACTGGCCCATGAGGCCTCTGCCAATGAAAATTGAGCTCAGGGGGGCTGTATACAGCCCTCTGCAGCAAAAACAGAGCCCAGGGGAGGCCGAAAATGGAGCCCGGGGGGTCCCGTGTGCAGTCGCTCCAAACTCCATTTTCCCTGGTAGAGAGGCGCATTTTTGCTGGCAGAGTGCTTGGGCCTCCACAGGCGTCCCTGACATGAGTGACATCAAGCTGGCCATGCCCCCTGGCCACGCCCCCTCAAGGTCAAACACATCCCTGATGTGGCTCTCAATGAAATTGAGTTTGACTCCCCTGCTATACAGCATGAATGCAACAGGCTCACCAGCATCCATTTTCTGATCCTCATGCCATCCCAAATAAACAAGACCAAAGAGTTTGGGTGTGTGTGTGGAGTTTTGGGATAGGTCTTAGGGCAATGAGGCTTATGATTTCATCCATTAGATCCCCCAAAACTCATCCCCTTTGGACTGCAGCTCTTAAAAAGAGCACGTCCATAAAATTAAAAAACCCTTTCAAGTAATAAATTATGCAGTCTCCAAGAGAGATCTGCAAATTGAGCAAGCAGAAAGGAGATTAAGATCACATGACAGCCAGGGACAGCTGAAGCATTGCAACACATGCACAACTCCACTGAAACATTTGGTGCAACAAAAAAAGTGGGGGGGGGAGGAAGAAATTTAAATTAGCATTTATTCCAGGCTGGGAGGCATGCTGTCCTTTCTCTGTGCTGCCCACCTACTTTAAAGAAAACATGAGAACTATTTTTCATCAGTTTCTTTAAAAAGCTATTTCAGAGACAATTTGACAAGATAAATTGCACCTTTCACACCCCCCAGAGATTGGAAGCCAACTCTTGTTAAAAGTTACCTGCTAGCCCAAACTTCCCATATAAAGTGAGGCAAGCTGTATCCAAACCTCAGGGCCTTGGCATATGAAATACCTATTTAATCCGATTCTCTAGGATTTTAATATTATGCCAGCGATGAGTTCGCTTTCTCAAGAGCCCCATGACTTGCAGCCAAGAGAACAAGTCAGGCTACTACCACCTTTTTGGATTATTCTCTTTGGAGGCGGAGGAGATTGCAAAGCTGCAGGACAGGCCCATGCCTGTTACACACTCCTTCGCAAATACGCACCCGCTCCATAGGGCCTCCTCAACGCATCCCACCCAGCCCCATCCTCTCGTTCGCGCAGCCTCCTCCATATTAATGGCCCCTTGCAATATTCGTCCTCCTCCACCACCACCCACATTCTTAAAATTTGCACTCGGGAAGGAGGAAAAATAAAGGTAGGCTGCTTCCAGGATGAAGAAAGGAGGTGGAGAAAGCAGACTACAAGCAAAACCGAATTACGTTCAGGTGTATTATGGGAAGACGCCACCGAAACGTGGGGATTTAAAATTAGGGGTGCTTCGACTACTCCCTACTTCCCCCATTCTTTCGAAATACAGGAAAGAAGAAAGGCGCCAGAAGCCATTTAAAGGCGGGAGCGCCTTCTTTTTAACGTAATTTGGCTTTCTTTCCCGAATAACCAGCTTCGCTGTCCTGTTCCTTTCCTCCCCTCCACCACACCCACCCAACAGCTCGCCGGGAAGGACCCCGGATACCTACCAACCAAACCTCAAAGGCAGCTCCCGCTCGGCCGCAGGCAGAAATAAGAACACGCTCGAAACCCCGCCCCCTCCCTTTCGTGGGGCGTGCTCTGAGCCCGCCCTCCGCCCAATCGCGAAGCAAATTTTCTAGAGCCGAGGGGTGGGGGAGGGTAAAGGCCGAAGTTGCTCCGTCAGGGTCGTAGGCGCGCCTGCGTGTCGCAGTTTTCGACGTGTCTATTAGAGAGGGGGGGGGAAAAATCCGGGGGAAGGGACGCTTTCATTAGGAAGTATGGGAGAGGGGAAGGAAGTAGTTGCGCTACGAAATGCGTCGGACTACAGCTCCCATGACCACTAGCGAGGATGGCTCACTGTCCCCCCCTCACGGGGTTTAGAGGGATTACAAGCGTGCAAGAGGCTCTGATGGCGGGGTTGTTTTGCTCTTGTTTTTCCTCAAAAGGCTGAGCGAATTCCCTATTTTCCTTTTCCAGACAAATTTATCCTTTTCGCTCACGCACTATTTTTTTTTTAATTGTTTAAGATCCTCCTTCCTTGCCTTTTAGTCATTGCTGCCGTTTCCTTTCTTAGATACACTAAAGTGCTTTCGGAGAAACGACTGGTAGAATTGCCAATTCAAGAGCAGCGTTCGGCTGCACTCTGAGCGCCTCCGTTCTCATCCCGATTGGAGTTACGCAGAGTATAAATGCCTGGTTTTGCTTCGTGGCTTTTGCAGCGCAAGGCGTGGAGGTGCAAAAGCCACACGTCTCGTTTTAGTTGACGCTCTGAACTTCTGCAGTTTTTCTCCTAACCGCTAGAAAACCACCAGATTTGACATGAACTGTTTTTTTCTGCTGTGCTCTTGACACGTAGGATAGTATCCAAGCTGAAACAGGAAGTAAATTAGGAAGAATTTATGATATGTTGTTTTTTTCTATCTCGCTTCCTGCCCCCCTATTCGGAATCGAAAGTCCGTTTGGCTCTTTAAAGGGATTAAGAGAGGATAATTTCCAAAAATGAGGGCAGGAGAAATAAAGTGGAATAAAATGGCACATTTTGGCAACGGTTGGCTCTCCGAGCCTGTTTCAGTTTAGTTTCTGAACGTTTCGTTACCTGAAGCAGGGTTTTGTTGTTCCATTCTCCTTAGCTTATTAAAAAAAAACCAAGCTACAAATATTTTCTATTATTTCAAAATGGCACATTATTTGTATAGACCAATACCTTGCATGTCTATTTCCATAATACGGTGGGGTGGGATTACTTCATTATGTGTGAGGTTTCAGTATGATGGTTACAAGTGTCTCCAGTGTTAAACAGATGCTATTCTTTTAAAGACCAAAAGGGTTTTGCTTTCTGAGAAGCAATTACAGTGCCCACCCCTGCTTTCAAATTGGCATAGGAAGTTAAATTGTGCATCTCTAATTTATTAATAACTAGCTTGATAACCTGGCATTGCCCGGGTATTTATCCCAATCCTCTATTAGGCAGGAAAAGGAATGGATTATATCTATAGTGTCAAATGTAATGTTATTTACAGGGTTTTAAAAGTATAAGTAAAGTATACAAATTATAAAGGAAGCTCTAGGTCAGGGGTGTCAAACTCAAGGCCCAGGGGCCAGATCTGGCCCACTGGGTGCTTAGATTTGGCCCGCGGAGCCATCTTGGAAACAGTGAAGGACTGACCTGTGGTGCATCTGCCAGCGAAAATGGAGTTCCGCTTTCGCTGGCAGAGGTTTGCAAGAGGCTGTCACAGCCAGAAATGGAGTTCAGGAACCCATTTTCGCAGGCAGAGTGCTTGGGCCATCACAGGCAGAGGGTTGCAGGAAGCCGTCACAGCCAAAAATGGAGCTTGGGATGCCACAGGTGCCCCCAACATGAATGACGTTGAGCTGGCCACAGCCCCCCGGCCCCCCAAAGTCAAACACCACCCTGATGCGGCCCTCAGTGAAATTGTGTTTGACACCCCTGATCTAGGTGTTAACAGCTCTATCTCTCTCATAGTGTAGTCAGTCCTCATGCTGTTGTACTGTCTCTAAAGTTCTAGATGTAGTAGCTCTCTTGCACAGCATTGCAAGTCTTCTATTCCTCTCCTTGGGAGTTTCTTGTCTACGCTGGTGTTTCATTTTTGTAGCCTTTGATTGCACTTGGCCAATCGCCTGGTGTTTCCTTGGAGCACAGCATTGTTACAGCAATGAAATATATTATTATGGAATACAATAAAGGAAATGTAAGAAAAAGACACTTGGGCCTGGCCCTGTTACCTCAACCACTGTGGTGAGAATTAGAGACCTAATCCCCTTTACCAGAGGGAGCCCCCTTACGGAGTACTGTGTTACCATGGCAACTCCACTGTCCTGTACAGTAGAAGCCATTTTAAGGCACAACAGGCTGTATCTTAACAGAACTTGAATCCAAATTGCACACTATCACTGTCAAAAGTACTGTGATTTGACACTATAGATATAATTCATTCCTTTTCAGGCGTTCCAGAGTTATGCTGGTATACACACACAGACACACACACAGAGGGGTGTTAGGGGTGTCTTACCCCCACAGTATTTTTTCCAGAGGGTAAGTCATCTGTCTTCACGTTTTGTTGAAATTGCTCAAGACATTCCAGAGTTATGCTGGAACATACACACACACATTTATATATATATATAGAAGATAGAAGAAGATGTATTTACTAGTAGAATGCTGACAAAGAGGCCAATCTAGGTTGCTAGAGGTTGCTCAATGAAAAAGACTTCAGGTTCCTGTTTGCAGCAGATGGCAGCACTCAACATAAGTTCAAAAGGAACAGATTCACAACATTTTCTTCAATGGGAGGCTGGGATAAAATGTAGAAGCCAAGTCACAGGTTGAAGATCCTAATAGGAACCATAAGTATCTTTGGGAAGAGATGAGCACTTCTGTGTCTAGTACATAACACATGGATAATAGTACTTCGTGCTCTGCCCTCTTTCTTCATAGCAACCAATTTTAGGCATATATTTTGAAACTGCCTCCTGAAAGCCCACGTAGTGTTCAAAGTGTCAGATTAGAACCAGGGAGATCTAGTTGTAGTTCACCCTCAGGCACTGGATATTTGGGAGACTGATATTCTCTCTTAACGTGTCTGTCCTACCTTGCAGGGTTATCCCTGTAGGGAAAAGTGCAAAAAAAATAACTTTATATACACAGTCTTCAGTTCTTGCAAGGAAGCTGGATTGTAAATCTAACAAGTAAAAACAGATTCTCTCAGTTGCCATAGCCTGCACAATCACTTAGCTTTTAGAGGATGCTGTATCAAATATTTATTTTTATTTTATTTATTTTAGATGGTTTGTCAATTGCTTACAAGATAATAGGTATAAGTAAAAACATAGTTATGAATACATGGATACATGGATACATATAAGAAAATAGTATCAGAGTAACCAAGCTTGGCAATCACTCAATTTAGAAACACATCTGGAAAAAGCAAGTCATCTATATATTCATAGATAACTTTTAATCAGGCTGTGATTTCTTGGCAAACCTATTGGTGAGTCTTGCTTCAGAACAACTGTTTTGCCCTCTGGCTTTTGGTTATGTAAGGATTCTTATGTATAATAGCCTAAGTATCAACACAACTGTTTGATGAAATACACTGAGTTATGAAATCCCTTTTTGGGAGTCAGAAAAACACCAGCGTTGTGTTGTAAATAATATATTAAAATACAGTATCAGGAGTCAGCACATACTTTGGAATGATAGGTTTTTCTCCTGGACTTTGTAGTGAGATGAATGAGATGGCTTCAGAGCTGTGCTGCTCATATGAGTTTTTGTGGGCTGTTATTTGTTCCTCAGATTCCACAGTGATGACAATCAAAGATTCAATTTTTAACCTCTTTTAATATGTTTAAAACTCTAATTCGTTTAGACAAATTGTTCCTAAAGCTTTTGGACATTTGCATCTTGCAAATAACTGAGTCAGCCACCAGGACACAATTAACAAAAAAAAAAAAACAAAAAAAAACCATTCCTCACACACAAGTTTTTGTGTCCCTTTTTATAGTTCTGATGAAATAACACCTTCAGTGTTGTTGTTGAGACAATATTTTTGTGTCTCGGTACAGAGACAACAGTTTCTGCCTTTTGTTAGCTCTGCATGGGTTCGATGTAGTAACTGCATTTCTCCAATCTTGCAGAGTAGTAGAGATAGAATGGAGACAACGAGCATTATCACATCTTGATTAGCATGCCGTTTCTTTAGTCTAACGCGATACTGTCATGTGATCCAGCGATCGATCCTGCAAGTAAGCTGTCTTTATTCATAGACGCGTTACATATAAATGACCACTAATATACTTGACCCAATGATATGGTATTATAACTACATTCATCTGATAACGTAGTTCTCCATTTTAGTTCATTATTGGGGCGTGGGCGGGGGAATCCGATTCCAACCCTTGCGGTACAATGGATGATTCATAGCAATTCCAAAGCAAACATATTCATTTGCATAAACTACTATAGCACATTTATTTCTTTGAAGGTAAGGGCCATTTATATCCAAGCTTTGCAGAAGCGGACTGAAGCGGGCGGGACTGTTCTCGAAACTTGGCGGGTTTTTTTTGTTTTTGTTTTTTCTCAGAACTGAGAAGTAGAAACCTCGCCCTCTACCGACCACCTGTAGAAACGTCCTCCCTATCTCGTCCTCTCTATGGTCCAAGGGATGGCCGTTCTTCAGTTCCCACCCCCTCTTGTCACTCCGAGGGTTGGGCATCGCGGATTGAGAGGCGACTCCCGGCAAGCGAGCCAGCCCCGCTACAGTTAGCCAGAGGACGCTGCCTTCTTGCTGGGAGAGGAAAAGCAGAAGCCCGAAGCAGAGGCACTGCCTCTCACCGCTTGGGATTATGCCCTTCACCACAGCCAAAGTAGCCACACGGCTGAGCCAAGGAATCACTGCCAAAAGAGCAGCCGTGGCACTGTTGCTGGCAGCATATGGGGCCAGGAAGTTGTACCCCATTCTGCGGAGACAGTGGGCTGCCTCCGTCCTCCAGGTGAATGCAGAGACCGCCAGCCCCAGAGAGACAACTGCAAAGTGGAGGGAACTCGAGGTGGCCACTGCATCAGCACCTGGTGTGAACAAGGTGTTTTTTCTCCGTCTCCTTCGACTCCTGAGGTTGCTGTTCCCAGGGCCACTGTGCCGGCAGACAGGACTCTTGGCCTTGCATTCAGCTGCCCTTGCTAGCCGCACCTTCCTCTCGGTTTATGTGGCCCAGCTGGATGGACGCTTGGCCCGCTGCATTGTCCGTAAGAAACCACGGGACTTTACGTGGCAGCTTCTTCAGTGGCTCCTCATTGCCCTGCCGGCTACCTTTGTCAACAGTGCCATTCGGTACCTGGAAGGGCAGCTGAGCCTGGCCTTCCGTGGACGCTTAGTGGACCATGCCTATCAACTCTACTTTGAGGGTCAGACTTACTACCGGGTCAGCAACATGGATGGACGGTTGCGTAACCCGGACCAGTCGCTCACCGAAGATTTGGTGGCCTTTGCTAATTCTGTAGCCCATCTCTACTCAAACTTGACCAAGCCTGTCCTTGATCTCATTGTGACTTCCTATACCTTGGTCAGTTCAGCAAGATCAAAGGGGGCTGACACAGCCTGGCCCTCATTTATTGCTGGTTTGGTAGTCTGCATCACTGCCAAGGTGCTACGTGCCTGTTCACCAAAGTTTGGCCAACTGGTGGCTGAGGAAGCACGCCGGAAAGGAGAGCTGCGCTACATGCATTCTCGTGTGGTGGCCAATTCGGAAGAGATTGCCTTCTATGGTGGGCATAAGGTAAAGTAGGAGACAGAATGTCAATATTCTTTAGTAGAAAAAGAAGATTTAGGTTTTTAGAAAGAGGAAGTCTGTGGGGTATTTGGACACTTCTGGTTCTGAATGAGGAATAATAACACAGTCTGATTAGAAAAGTAGAGAGAACATACTGTGTTTTTATTCTCTTTATTTAGTTCTACAGGAGAGGATAGTAATTTACCACCATCTCCTGTAGGATTATGCCAAAATCCCCTGCAGCTAACTCGATTTCAATTCTGCCTTAGGTGAAATGAAGCTACCCCAAAACAGATTTAGACCAACACCTTGTTTACTTCCTTCCTTTGTTGTCTCCTTGAATATGTCCTGAGGCACATCTAGGGCTCTAACCTTGATTATAATCTAAAATCTGTCCTTGTTGCTAAGTTCAGTCCTTTCCAACTTCCTGTAAAAATATTTCTTGGTTTCTGTTGATCCTACCTAATTCAAACAGTTGAAGTTCAAGACCTTCTAAGTTTGGCACCAGCTTGTCTTTTAAAGTTTCATACATTTCCAGGCCGAGGAGTGAACTGAAGGGCAGTAAATGTGTATGGTGTGGGGAAATTATGATTCCCAAATATAGAAATAAGAAATACCAGCAAGGAATATAGATGTAAATCAAAACTCTTGTTGATAAAGAATGGAAAAAGAAAAGATGTTTTAACACTGAGAAAGAGAATTTGATACTAATAGTCATATCTTTCATATATCTTACTTTTCCCCATTCTTTAGTTCTAATACTGCCGTGCCAGGTGTGTTCCAAGGCCAAACATCTCTTCCTGTAATAACTTCTGTCCATAATTAAGAGTAATTTAAAGTCATATTTACACAAAATGTCAAGCAAATGGAAACAAATGTTTTCTGCCCCTTTCAAGGTTCACCCCCAATTTTTTTTTAAAAAAAGAATCAAAGTGCAACAGTTGCTTTTTCAAGCAAGGGCTCAATAAGGCGTCATAGGGCGTCAAGCAACGTGCCTACCGTCCCTGTCCTATTGTTTCTCCTATTCTTTTATTTTTCTTATATGTACCCATTTCATGTATTCACAACTATGTATACATTTATACTTATTATCTTGTAAACAATTGGCAAATCAAATAAATAAATAAATAAATAATATCCCATGGCCAGCATTAGACATAACGTTTGTTATGTAATAGGTGTCTGCATTGTATCAGCTATTGGATTTTGTAGGTGGCATGGGGAAGTTTAGAAGATTCTTAGAGTCATGTATTTATTCCATAGTTAGTCATTTTTGACTTTTCAGTTAATCTTTGCAGTTTGTATTACCTGTTTGCATATAAAAGCTACAGAAGAAGGACTGTAATTCAGAGTACATGTAAGCATACACTAACCTAATTATTTTTTTAAATATACTTTATTGATTTTACAATTAAAATAGACCAACAACACAAACATAAATTCAAGAATGAAAAAGAAAACAAGAAAAAATAATCTTCAACAGTTTGTGAGACCTCCTTTTTATCCTTATTTTATGCCATATACACAATCCTTACATATATCTGTATATCACTACTATGATTCTATCATATCTTCTTTTGCCTTTTAATGTGAAATCTGTCTTTGGTCTATCCATTTGTACCAGAAGTTCCAGCTGTCGTAATATATTGAATTATCTTTATCTTTTAATGCCAAGGTTAATTTGTCCATTTCTGCACAGCTTGAAATTTTTTGAATAATCATCTCCTCTGATGGAACATGAGGCTGTTTCCAACATTGAGCAAAAGCCAATCTGGCCGCTGTCAAAATATGTATTATTATATATTTCACTTTTTTTGGTAGTTCTTTATCAAAGATCCCTAATAGAAAGGACTCTGGTTTAAATTTGATCTGTTCTCTTGTCATTTCCTCCAGCCAATTTCTAATTTTCTGCCAATATTTTTGAGCTTCTCTACAAGACTACCACATATGGAAGAAAGTTCCCTTTTCTTTTTTTCTTTTTTTGCATTTCCAGCAGTTCGGACTCATATTGGGGTGCATCTTCGCTAATCTCGAAGGAGGAAGGTGCCACCTATAAAACATTTTATAGGCATTTTCTTTGTACGCTACCGATTTTGTGATTTTGTTATTAATACCCCAGACCTTTTCCCATTCTGTTAAGGTAATACTACGTCCTATGTTCCTACTCCAGGCTATCATGTTCCCTTTAATAATTTCTTCCTCTAATTCTACCTCTAATAAATAATTATAAAATTTTGTTATATTTTTTTTTTGCCTGATCCTAGTAAAATTTTATCTAATTGCTGGAATTTATTATTAATTCTAAATTCTTTCTTGTCGTGTTTGTATCTACTTTGAATTTGAAGATATGCCCACCGATCAATTTTTAATTCCTGGTCTTGAAGGTCTTGCCATGATTTCAGATTTCCTTGCGTATCCAATAGGTCCTTATATTTAATCATTTTAGTAATATCCAGATTATTTGGGTGGGTCATTGCCTCCACTGTTGAGATCCAGATTGGTATCTTTAAGTAGTGTTTTTTCCGTATTTTCTTCCAATTAGTCAATAATGAATCGCTAATTAGGTATCTGAAAATATTTCTGGCTAGTTTTCCCAATATCCCATAAAAAAGCATGCCACCCCCTCTGTAAGTCATGGCCTTCTAAGAGTAATATTCTCTTATTAGTTAAATTCACCCATTCCTTCAACCATACTAAAGAGGCCGCACTATAATACAACTCCCAATTTGGAAGTGCCAGCCCTCCCCTGCTCTTCATATCCTGCATTGCCTTTAAGTTTATTCTAGGTTTTTTCCCTTGCCAGATGAATTTTGCAGTTATTTTATTAAGTTCTTCAAAAAACTTTTTGTGTACTTTAATTGGAATCATCTGAAATATATAGAGGAATTTTGGAAGAATATTCATTTTAATAGCAGCAATCCTGCCTAATAATGAAAGTTGCAGTTTGTCCCATGTTTCTAAATCCTTCTTTACCTGTTGCATTAATTTATCATAATGGTTTTCCTTTCGTGTCTTACAATGTGCTGTCAACCATATTCCTAAATATTTAACTTTTTTATCACTTGTACTCCCATAATTTCTTCTAGTTCCAATTTTTGCTTTTCTGTTAAATTTTTAGTCATTAATTTCATTTTCTTCCTATTAATTTTTAGTCCTGCTACTGCTCCAAATTGTTCTAATTCATTCATCAATTTTTGTCCTCTTTCTATTGGTTCTTCAATGAAAAAAATCATATCATCCGCAAACGCTTGCAACTTATATTCTTCTTTCTTAACCTTTAATCCTTTTATGTCTGGGTTCTGTCTAATTCGCATTAGTAATGCTTCTAATGATAATATGAAGAGCAGGGGTGAGAGTGGGCAGCCCTGTCTGACTCCTTTTTCTATTTTTATTGGGCGGGTATATTACCAGTTTATTATAATATTCGCCTGTTGTGTATCATAAATGGTTGTTATAATATTTTCAAATTTGGTGCCTAAATTAATATAATTTTTTTGAATTAAAAATTGCCAATTTAAATTATCGAAGGCCTTCTCTGTGTCTAAAAACATAAGTGCTATTTGTTTTTCAGGGTGGGCTTTGTAAGATTCTAAAACATCTAATACTATTCTTAAATTATTCCTGATTTGTCTGGTCGGGAGAAATCCATTTTGGTCTTCATGTATATGCTCATTTAACATTCTTTTTAGTCTACTTGCTATAATAGAAGTAAATATTTTGTAGTCAGTATTTAGCAAAGAAATCGGCCTATAATTTTGTATATATCGGGGGTCCGAATCCTTCGGGATCAGCAAAATCAACGCCCCCCTCCATGAGTCCGGCATCCTGGCTGCCAATAAGACGTCATTAAAAACTTCCACCATAAGAGGTCCTATTTGTTCTGCTATTGCCTTGTACAGCTCCCCTGGGAACCCATCTGGTCCCAAGGATGTGTTGTTTTTCTGGTTCTCTATTGCTGATTTCAATTCGAACCAAGTAATGTCTTTGTTTAATCATTCATCAATTTCTTCCCCAATTGCTTTATCCTTCATTTCATCTAAATAGTTTCTTATCCTATCTTCGTTAACTTTTTCCTTTTTATATAACTTCAAAATATTTATGGGCAATTTCTTTTTTCTATTCTATCCCTTGTTGTATATCCCCCTTTCCATCTATTAGCTGATAAATCAATCTTTTTTCTTTCCTTTTTATTAAGTCTATATGATAGCCATCTCCCTGGCTTGTTGGCATGCTCAAAATGAGTTTGTCTAGTTGTATTCAGATTTATAATCATTCTCTCTTGTTCAATTAAATTCAATTTATGTTTAGTTATTGTTATCTGATTTTGCAATTTTAAATCCTTTGAAGTACTCTGTAATTGAGTTTCTAATTCTTTAATTTTTTGTTGTAATTTGTTTTGCTGGGCATATTTTTCTTTATTCCTCTTGGCGTTATAAGAGATTGTTATACCTCTTATTACTGCCTTCATTGTATCCCAAATGTTTTGTTTCGTAGTTGCTCCATTATCATTTTCCTTCAAAAAATAGTTTAATTCCTCCTTGAGTTCGTTAGTATATTCTTTTTCTCTTATTAACTGAGTATTTAACGTCCATCTTTTCTTGGGTTTTTCCCTACCCTTCCATATTATCTGAATTGGATTGTGGTCTGCCCATTCATTGGGTAGGATTTCAATCCCTTTTATCTCATTTGCTATTTCCCCATTCATCCATGCCATATCAATTTGTGTCCATATTTGATGAGGATTTGAATAGAATGTAAATTGTTTTTTCTCAGGATGTAATCTTCTCCATATATCAATCAAATTTAACTCCTTCATCATTTCCATGCATATTTTGGGAAGCTCTCTCTTTTTCTCTTTGTTCCTTCCCCCATTACTGTGGTCTTTTCATAATCAGCAATAGAATTAAAGTCCCCTATAATACAAATATTTCTTTTTTCCAATCCTACTATTTTTCCATAAAGATGCTTAAAAAGCTCTTTTTGATCTCCATTTGGGGGTGTAGATTACCACTAAGAGAATTGGTATGGCATTAACCCAGATCTGCAAAACCAGAGTTCTTCCCTCAGGATCTGACCATATTAAATCTGCTTTCATATCCTCTTTAACATATACTGCAATCCCTTTCTTTTTCCCCTTGTCTGCTGGTGCGGTGAATAGCTTCCCTAATTTCGGGCATTCTAAGTATTTTTCATCTGATTTCTTTATATGAGTTTCTTGTAGACATACTATATCAGCATTTTGTTTGATTAATTTGGCTATTATCCTTTTCCTTTTTATCATCAAGTTTAAACCATTTATATTAATTGATAATAGTTTCTTTTCTTCTTCTATTTAATTAGTTCTGTTTCACTCTTTGTCTTGTGACTGCTCCGGTCTCTCCTTGTGCCTGAAGATGTGTCCTACTTTCTTCTCTCTCCTGTTGTAATTGAGTATTTCCTTGATTTCCTAAAGTTCTATCTCTGTTCTTATGATAGCCTTGATCTTCCTGGGAGTTCGCTTCCAGTTCATCCTTACTATTCTGGTCTTCCGGGCCTACCAACCATTCATAAAATTCCTGGGCCTTTTCCATGGAATCTATTTTGATTTTCCTCTCGACCCAAGAAACTAACATCCCCTCTGGGATTAGCCATTTAAATACGATTCTTTTCTGATTTAGGTAAGCTGCTAAGAATTTATAATCTCGTCTTTGTTCTCTTACTCTTCTTGGTATTTGTTTGAGAACCAATATTTCTTTGCCTTTATACGTGATTGATTCATCTCTTGACATCCTATATATGATATCCCGGACACTCCTCACAAATCGTATATGGACTTCTCTTGGGCATTTGTGGCGTCTCGCGTAATTAGTGCTAACCCTGTAAACTTCATCAAACTCCCTCAAGATGTCATCTTTATCCTTTTCCAATAATCCAGCCAACATTCCTGCCATTAGTTGTTCCAAGTCTTCTTTTGATTCCACTATATTTTGGAATCTCAAGTATGTAGCAGCCTTATCCATCTCTAGGTAGACGAGTGAGTCCTCCATTTCTTTACTCACATTCTTTAATTGTTCATCTACCCTTTCTAATTTCCTTTCGGTTCTTTCTGCCCTTTTCTCTACCTCTTTTATTGTTACTTAATTTTTCTCCAAGGCCTGCTATAATAATCCAACTTTGTCCTCTACTTTGGAGATATCTGCTTTCATTTCTGCTTTTAGTTTCCCCATCTCCTCTTTTAATTCATTTATATCTGCTCTCATCTCATTATGGTTTTTCATCATTGTTTCTTGCAGCTTCATCATCGATTCCTGTAAAGTAAGCAGAATTGATTGGATGTTGGCATTCGAGATGTTAGCTTGTTTCTCCACTGGTAATGTTTCTTCAATGTTTTTTTGTGCCATGGGCGAAGCTGTTGCCGACGTGGTTGTTAACATCAGGGTGACCTTTCTTCCAGTTTTCAGAGTTGTAGTTGTTGTGGAAGTCATTTCTTTTACGATTTGTTTCTGTTGTTGTAATATATTAATTATATTATCCCAAATTAACATTCAGTAATAGAATCTCTATATTAGGATTGACAGGTATCTAATTACTTTATCTATCTGCTGGATATCTGTACTCTTTGCCAATTTACTAGAATATAAGTTCTTATAGATAAAAATATTATCACCATATTATTTTAAATCCAAATTCTAAATCACATATATAATGTTGTAAGGCCTCAATGCTCATCCTCTATACATAACTTCACATAATAGAAAATATATATAAATATTATATCCAAATCCAACTATATTTAAATATTATAAATAAATATATGTATTATATAACCTTATTTTAAATATTCTTAAACACAAACAGAATTACATTCGCCTCCAAGTGGATTAATTAAATATTTAGAGTGATTGCACAATGAATTGTAATATTAATATATAAGATCCTTTATACTTATTAATTAAATAATACTTAATGTTCTTACTATTTTTCCTATATGTATCTAATCAAAGTATAACTATCACTATTATTAATAAACCAATTAGATCAGTTAATTCAATTATTTAACAATCAATTACCACAATCAATTTTCCTTTCCCTGGTATACATATTTATAAACATTATAAAGAGACATTAAAAAAGGAGAGCTAGTTCATCATAGCGCCAGAGGGTGGGGGAGTAAAAAAAAAATGAGCAGGTGTATACAGGAAAAAGGGAGTAGGGGAAAAGGAGTTTTAAAGTAAGTTTTTAGCTTTCCGTCTCTAAGTTTTAAGAACTTACACTCCAAATGCACCGGAAGTGGGGAGGTAAGAAATGCTGAGTAGTGACTATAATTACACGGTATCTCCACACATTCGGAAGCTTCCACTTTTACTTTTCGTCTTGGCATTCCTAAGTTCAATTTTCCTGATTTTCTTCAGATGAAACCACCTCCTCAGTTGAATCAGTATACTTCCTGAAGGGCAATTAAGTAGTTTACATCAGTTATATTATTACAATAACTTCAGGATTTCTAAATATCAGTGCGGCTGTGGTGCCGCACTGTGTCTATTCCGCTGGCTCCGATCTTCTTCCCGTCTCCGATTTAATAAAGTCTTTCAGCATAAAAATCGAATGAAATAGTCCAAATCCCCCACACCTTCCAGTCACCTTCCAGCCACTAGATTCCCTTCTATTAATATCGGTGTGGTATATCTCCCGACCTCGTAAGCTTCCCTATTTACTCGTTATTGTCCTCTATCTTTCTTCTGTCTGCCAAGCCCCTTCACTTTCACTTGCCTCGCGTCCGCTTTTTGGCCGCTTCTTTTTAGGGCTCCGGACAGACGCTTGTAGCAGCCTTATAAAAGTCTATAGCATTCCAATCATCCTCTCCGTCGCTAATTTTCCCTGCCACACTCTTTACCAATGATCCCACAAACTCACTCACTCGCTTCTTTACATCGGTGGCGGTCCGGACTTCGGAGCCGCCATTGATGGGTGGCTGTTTCTTGCTTGTTGGGCTCTGGAGGGCTCCTCTTCACTGCAGGGGGGTTGCCTTCCCCACTCTACAGCTTGAGTCTCCCCCACACCGGCACGAATCTCTCCAGGACTCGTGCACCCTCAAAGGATCGCACCAACCGCAAAAAGAGATTAACTGAAACCATGGGCGGGCTTCTGCACCTCTGTTCGTCATTGCCTTACCACCTCCTAATGATTTTTTTATGCTATGCCTGATGTGGATGAGGAAATGTCACTTAAACTACATTAAGATTCATGGAATTCTGGTCCAAACGCTGTATGCTCTGAAAGATTAATAAGGCCTGTAGGAAGTAGTGTAGGACAGCTGAGAGAAGATAAATATTAGATAAGAAAATGTATATATGAATTAGAGAAGATAAGAAAATGGACAAAAATGGACAAAAAGGCTGCAATTTTAAATTCTTAACTAAAATTGGGACGGGGAGAGTTCTACTGAAGGAACTCAGGGGCAAGTAGAGATTTTTGGAACTTTGCTGTAGAGCGACTAAAGTCTAGAATTCTTATCCTTCATTTTCATCTGTTTATATGGACTATGTGATTAATGCTATATATTCTAGTCCCACTTTAGGCATAAAAGCCGGCTCAGTGACATTGAGCTAATAACTCTCTCAGCTCAACTCACCTCACAAGGTGGTTGTGGTGGGGAAAATAGGAGGATGAAAGAATATTGGATACTTTTAAGTTGTTTATAAAAATAATAAAGGTGGAATATTAATAAATAATTTCTGCAGAGTGAGAGGGACAATCTAGTGCAGTTCATTCATTGAGATATACTTACTACTGATGACATCAAATCTCTTTCTTTTTTTTATGCATCCCTGTTCTTTCACAATAGCTTAGCTCAGAACCCATACACGATACTTTGCTTGGAATAGAGGTAGCAGTGCTTATTTTTTTTTATTTAAAAACATTTTGAGTGACAGCAGAAGGAGAATTAAAAGCTAAGCATCTCTATTCTGCTGTATTTGAGTTTATTGAGAATGATCACTAAGATGTTAGAGATTGGTTCATTTCTATGTTATCATATTATCACATAATTACACTAAAACGCAAGTTGGAATTAACCTATAGTGTTTTCTACATGGTAGACAACAAGGGGATGATTAAATCTGCTACTTTTAAAAAATATTTTTAACATATCTTGTTCCAACTTCTTTAAAGACAAGCTGCTGGTCTAAGTTCTAATAGGTGATTTTTGCCATAGAAGTAAAGAGTAAAATTTCAGATGGTGACTCATATATATACAGTAAATATGCTGCAGAAGGCACTGACACTGAGGGGAGGGAAAATAATTTGGCTGTAACTTCTCATATTTGTAGAAATAATAACAAACTAAATTCTTTATCTGGGGTTCTCTTGAGTTTTATATTTATTTGCCCTGCAACCTAATTTGCATATTATAGTAATTAATGGTATTTTTTATCTTGGTTTATTCAATAAGCTACAATTGCCTAAATCTGAACAACATTCTACGTTATAGATTCTGATTACAGACCATTATGGCTAGATTCACGCAATATACTAACCTATTATGATTTTTTTTTTGTTTTAGTTTCATATGATTTGTGAACCCAGCCTATAAGAACAGTTGTCTCCCTCAGTCTAACAGTCTGATTCATTTGATTTTTATTCTTTTCCCTGATCCAGGAACACATCAGTTTGTCGACATCAGGGGTCTTCAAACTTAGCAACTTTAAGACTTGTGGACTTCAACTCCCAGAATTCCCTAGACAGCATGGCTGGTTGAGGAATTCTGGAAGATGAAGTCCACAAGTCCTAAAGTTGCCAAGTTTGGAGCCCCCTGGTCTACACGCCCCAGAGCTTCTTTGGTACATTTACATTGTTGAAATAAAAACTATATGGAGATGCCTTTGTCTTTGTGGTTGTAAACCTCAAGTCACTTTGTATCCTCCTGCTACTCTTTTCAGGTGGAGCTGTCCCTCCTACGGCACTGTTATCATCAGCTGGCCTCTCAAATCAATGTGCTGCTTCTGGAGAGACTCTGGTATGTGATGCTGGAGCAGTTCCTTATGAAGTATGTGTGGAGTGCTGCTGGGCTGGTCATGGTGGCTGTACCGATCATCACTGCTACTGGCTACTCTGAAACAGGTGAGGATGGGAGAAAGAAGCAAAACTTCTGCTCTTATGGGGGGCAACATGGCCCAAAATAATAAAATGGACATTTAAGCTCATATGTTAACAGGCAGGAGCTAGAAGAGGATCAATATGGAATCATTAGGGATGCTTTCAAGACGATGGCTGAAACGCTACTTGCTAATTCACTGGAAGGCTTAGTGAGGTCAGAATAGCCCAGGGCAACTTCTCATTGGCTCATGTCTAGAGGTCCCATATAGGCCATTTCCACACTAGTGATTGATGATGTTATCCAACCATTCCTCTGTCTGTATATCATGAGGACAATGGCTGGGTGATGTAGAGATATGGATTCATAGTGGGCACAAGTGCCTGGAGCATCGTGTCAGTTAGCTCCTTAAAGCTAACGTGCTTTTCCCCCCCTATGATTGTATGGTGCATGATCCCAAGTAAAGACATACTTGTTTAAAGGAATTGCTATGTGCACTTTATTTATTTATTTTTTATTTATTTATTTAATTTATATTGCTGCCTATTCGCCCATGGCAACTCGAGGCGGCTTACACAATGTAAAACCATATTTAAAACAAAAAAAATAAAAATTAAAAAAACAATAAAAAGTAACAAAAAGAATCAAATAAATGAGTAAAGTACAATAAAACAAAATTTGGGGGAAAAAAACCAATTCCCACCCCCTGCCCTGACAACAGCAGATCACAGTAGCCATTTGATGGGCTCCATCCCTCTCTGGGTTCCCCAGGCCCATTGGCAAAACCAGTTCTTCAGTGCCTTCTGAAAGAGTGCTAGAGTGGGGGCCATTCTAGTCTCTGGGGGAATGATATTCCAGAGAGAGGGAGCCACCACAGAGAAGGCCCTTCTTCTGGGTCCCACCAGGTATATCTCCCTCAGGAAGGGGACCCTCAGCATTCCCTGCCTCCTCGCTCTAATGGGTCAGGTAGATGTGACTGGCAAGAGACATTCCCTCAGATAACCCGGTCCCAAGCCATGAAGGGCTTTAAAGGTGACAACCAGCACTTTGAATTTCACCCAGAAGCAAATTGGCAACCAATGCAGCTCCTGCAGGAGAGGTGAAACATGTGCACACCGGGATCTGCACAAAAACCATGCGGGCCGCTGCATTTTGCACCAACTGGAGCTTCCGGATGCTCTTCAAGGATTTATACATGTTCTCCAGTTCACACTTTCCCCTTCAGATCCAGATGTCTAGAATCACTAATATAGAAATAGTGACAAGAAAATGCAACCAAGCACAGAAAGATGCACTTATGGTAGTAGAAAACTGAACAGATAGGAGAGAACTGCAACAGCCAGTGGTTTTATTATGCAATGCCTGAGAGCAAAAACAAGTTGTCTGAACACTGAAGTCTTGAAATACCACAATATTTTCAAGGTTGGAATAAATATTTCACAAGTACCAAATATTTGGCCTGGGAGCATATTTATCTATGCTTGCTTGTTTTCACTTGTAGCCTTGTTCTTGGTGCTGTTCCACAGTAACCACTTGCTCAGAACTCCAATTTGACAGGTAGTGGAAAGGAAGAGGTAACCCTATAAGAAGTGGGCAGCAAGACTCCAGGTGACCACTACATGGCAGCAGAGAGTTTTCTGTATCTCTTTCCTTAATTGGGTAGCCATTGTAAAGGAGCAAGAGGAAAAACAGGCACGAGCGTTGGGATAAGGGAGTCAAGCTTTCCCACTGGTTCTCCGCCAGTTCCCAAATAGCTTGGTTTTCCATTAAAAGCCTAAAATCATTGGTTCTTCCCCTGTTGATGGTTCCCTCCAGCAGTTTGTATAAGTACAATTACCTCTTTTACAGGTAGTCCTTGAATTAGAGCCAAAATGGAGCCTGCCCAGTACGGTTGGAGCCAGGAAGGCTGTTAAGTGAACTACCTCCCTTAATGAACACCCCCCACACACACACACCCCAATCACTGCTGTTCCTGATGCATTTGTTAAATGAACATACATTAAACACACAGGTTGTTAAGTGGAGCATGGGGAGCCTCACGGATGGGGGAGAGCCTGGGGGCAGGGCTGGTGCAGGCAAAAGTCCACCTGCCTCAGATCCCCCAAGGCCTCCCCCCACCTTCTGAGAGACCCCATTCTCTGCTTCCCACCCCTTGGGGTCCTCACAGCTGCTTGGGCCTCCTCCTCACACTTTGTCACCTATAGTTCACTTACCTTTCAAAGATCTCCAGAGCTCAGGAGATTGGGTAAGGAAAGAGTACTATAGGCTGCACCATTCCTGGGCCACATGACACAATCCCACAAGCAGCCATCTTCAGCGGACATAACTTCAGGATTGGGTCATAAGTACCTTTTAGAGGGGGTCTGTCGTAACTTTGAAGTGTGGCCAGTCTTAAGTCAAGGACTACCAGTATTAACTTCGCTCATGTAACTTTTTCACTTGCTAGTTGTCCCAAATGCATGTCAGGAAAATGATTAAACTGTGTAAAATCTTTCTTCACACTTCAGTGTTTACATCTAATGCCACAGATATTTGAAGGATTAAGGGAAATCTAAAGAATGAATAGGTATCTTCCTCATGAAGCTTTATTACAGAAGCATTTTAAGGCAGTATTTGGAGTAATAGTATTTGATTAATAGTTTCGGGGAGGAATGCCTTTTTTTTTTAAATCTGGACCCATCACAGGAGGGTTCTCAGGGTGGTATTTTCAACAGGTGCCCGACGGCATAATAAGTGACCTCAGACTGGGGTTTCAAGGAAAGTGATTCCTAATAAGAAAATGGGATTCTAGGCAGTAGAAGTCAGTGGAGAAATTGAGATAAGTGTTCCAGCCTTTCTCCCCTGTCACAATTTTGTTCCGCCAGATTCAGAGGTGGTGAAACAAGCTGCACTAGAAATGGAAGAGCAAGAACTGGTAAGCTTGAGGACTGAGGCTTTTACCACAGCACGGAGTCTGTTGTCTGCAGCAGCTGATGCCACGGAGAGGGTCATCTCTTCCTACAAAGAGGTACAGATGCTCAGTTGCCTGGGGAAGAATTGGGTCAGTCTGATCCTCCGATAAAGGACGTAAATAAGGATGTAAAGCCTCTATGTCTTTATAATCTCCTGAGATACAATTCTAAAAGGTGCATACTCCCTAAATTCATGACCTGCGTTCAGGCAGGGCTTCAGTCTTGCAAGTTCTGAGAGCAGAAAGGCCACCATACCTTGCACTGAAAGGCCTTTGACCTTGCACTGCTAATATTTCATAAGATCAGTTTTCATCTGTTACTTAGACAAACAGACTGAATCCTGCCCTCCTTTATGCTCCTCTCTTCAGAATAAGTCCCATTTTACTAGTATAAGTAAATATAGTATTAGTTTCTGAGTATACATTCACAGGATCCGGGTAGATCTTTCTTACCTTCTCTATGGCTATCAGATCAGGTTGCAAAAATCTGGATGGTCATTAGGTAACAATAAAAAGATACAGAAGCCTATCTTTGCTACCATCTAGTGCAGGGGTGTCCAACCTTGGCAACTTTAAGACTTGTGGACTTCAACTCCCAGAATTCCTCAGCCAAAGCTGGCTGAGGAATTCTGGGAGTTGAAGTCCACAAGTCTTAAAGTTGCCAAGGTTGGACACCCCTGATCTAGTGGTTATCTGGATTTTCACCCCAGATCTAACAATCAGGCCAACATTGGCCATGTTCATACATTATGCTAGCACCAAAGCCTATACACATCATTGTGGCTTAATATCAAGCCATCTCTCAGGCTTATCAACAAGGGTGGGATTCAAATTTTTAAACAACCAGCTCTGTGGGCGTGGCTTGGTGGGTGTGGTCATGTGGCTGGGTGGGCGTGGCTATGCAATTGTGACAGGGTGGGTCAAAAGAGAGAAACTCACTTTAACAATGCTCTTAGAGCAGGGGGTTGGACTAGGTGACCTCCAAGGTCCCTTCCAGCCCTAGATTGCTGTGCTGTTTCAAAGCATCCTCTGCAAGCTGCATCTAGCGCCAGGGTTTGTGGTCCATCCTTCCTTCCTCTCCTTTTTCTCTCCCTCCTTCCCTCTATCCCTCCTTCCCTCTATCCATCCATCCATATCTTATTCACTTTCACTTTCCTCTTTCTCCCTTCCCTCCTTTTCTTTCTTTCTCTCTTTCCTCCCTTTCTTTCTCCCATCCCTCCCTCTTTCTTTCTTTCTTTCTCTTTCTTCCTTTTAAGAGAAGGAAGGAAGGAAGGAAGGAAGGAAGGAAGGAAGGAAGGAAGGAAGGAAAGAAAGAAAGAAAGAAAGAAAGAAAGAAAGAAAGAAAGAAAGAAAGAAAGAAAGAAAGAAAGAAAGAAAGAAAGAAAGAAAGAAAGAAAGAAAGAAAGAAAGAAAGAAAGAAAGAAAGAAAGAAAGAAAGAGAGCCGGCATGTATCTCTATGCTGTTCATGGTATATTTTCAGCTGGAACCTCTTTCTACTTAAACCTTAATACAACACCCAGATATTTCAAGCCATTAAACATCTTGGTTTAATCTTGAAACTCTTTGCATACTTGTACTTAAACAGTTTTAATACACATGGCTTCAATTCCAAAGCTACTTTTTATGAAGACCAAGTCATGAAATGGAGATTGGAAATAAAGCAAAGGTTAACCTTCTCATTCTTTCTAACCCCTTCCTTCTTATGTGGAAGTGAGCCTTTCTACTTGCCATTTTATTAACCAAGAATTTACCACCATCTTCAAATTGAAGAGTTGCCTTCCAACAACAAAAAACACAAGTTTGCAAACTGCCCGAATAGTAACACCGCACATAATTTTGTATGTTAAATTTCGAACCACAAAGTGGAAGAGGGAAAATATTTGTGAGAAATATCTACTGTGTTTTTTGTTTATCAAACTTAAAAGGCCATTGGACACTCCATAAAGGTTGTGACAGCAATAGAAGTAATAAAGGCAGCAGCTAGGCAAACTGCTGAATAGTCTGAATTATGCTTTGGAAATTGTGTAATGCATGCTCTGAAATTGAGCAAATGGATGAGACCTAAAGGTAAGCTGTTCTCTACAAAATCCATTCTGAACTTACCACACTAAGCCTGACATGAAAAAGCAGAGCAACTTGCTTGTTTTGAACAGGAGGATATGGAATGAAGAAAGAAGATTGGCTCCAACAGTTTTAGGAGATCGCATAGTTTTGTTTATCTAAAACATTCCCAAGGCAGTAGTAATCAATACTGTATTAGCTGCTCCAAATGGTCTTTTGGCTAAACATTGAATCCAGGCATACTGGATGGCTGGATGCTCCCAGGAGGCTGCAGGGAGGCCTCCTAGGCCCAAAATGGGGCACACGGGAGTGCAGTGTGGCAACCCCCATGGCCCGTTTTGAGCCTAGGAAGCCTCCTTAGAGCCTCCTGGGAGCGAAAACGGGGCACGGGGGGGGCACACACCTCGTGCCCCATTTTCGCTTCTAGGAGGCCTCCCTGCACTTACCTGGGAGCCAGACGGGTCTCATGGGGACTCCTGGGCTGTGCAGGGTGGGGTGAGCAGGGCCAGCTGGTCGTCGGAATTATCGGTTCAGTGAACTGGATGTAAAATTAACATCCGGTTCACTCAAACCGGCCTGAACTGGCTAAATCCCACCCCTGCTTATCAATCCTAAGAGCCGCGATGGCGCAGTGGTTAGAATGCAATACTGCAGGCTACTTCTGCTGACTGCTGGCTGCCTGCAATTTGGCAGTTTAATCTCCCCAGGCTTAAGGTTGATTCAGCCTTCCATCCTTCCGAGGTGGGTAAAATGAGGACCCAGATTGTTGGGGGAAATATGCTGACTCTCTAAGCTGCTTAGAGAGGGCTGTAAAGCATTGTGAAGCGGTATATAAGTCTTAATTGCTATTGCTATTGATGTAATCCCTATTTTACCTCCTTTCAAAATAACTATGATGCAATATTTGTTTTGTAAAAGAAATTTAATTTCACAAAGAACAAGTTTGGTATAGTGGTGAAGGTGCTGCCTAGAAACCAGGAAAGTCTATATTCTGGGCCTCCCTTACTCATGAAAGCTAGTTGGATAACTTTGGGCCAGGCACTCTTTCTGAGCCCAACCCACTTCACAGAATCATTGTGGAGAAAATAGGAGGCAGGAATATTAAATAAGGTCACTGCCTGATCAAAACGTATCCTTTGCAGCTTGGTCCTCATTCATTCTATCTATATTAAAAATATATTTCAAAACACTTATTTCATATGGGTCACTCATTTAGCCCGTATTCATTCAATGCCCATTAGTCTTGGCCTTACTTGTTTTACAATATATACTCCTAAAGGACCCCATTCCTGCTGTATTTGATTGGTGATTGATTGCATTTATATCCCTCTCCTCCTGAAGCTTAAATAGTTTACATGAGGATCTTTCCTAATTTCACCTCATTAAAAACTGCTGAAGACTTAGAGAGAGACTAACCGAAACTAAGCAGTGAGCTGCATAGGTAAATTGGACTTGAACTCTAAGTCTAGAACCATAACCGGTACATTGCATTTCTGTTGTATACCTCCCAGGACCCTAGAAAAATCTGACATCAAAATTGCCTTTGTATTGGTGTGGCTTACAAATGTAACAAGAAAAATAAAAAAGTTGAGATGTTTAGGGAAGAGGAAGTTGTTCAGTTTAATTGCTGATGGGCAGAGGTACATTGAATATTTTAAATGCAAGAACAAAATGTAAATAAAACGTAGTTGCATTAATTGAATAATTTACTATTCCCTAATAGTAAATATGAGGCACTACTTAACTCTGTGGGTTCAGGGAGATACTGGCTACACCCACTTGTCTTCTGATTGCGACAGTCGTAATTGTCAGTTTGATTATATCTTATGGATCCCTTTTGCAAATATGATCTGTATGATTTCATATATGTCTCCAGCACAGCAAGAGCTGGATAAATGCTTTGAAACCTTATTCTGGCCTGTTGTGAACAGACCCAGATTTGAGAAAACAACCACCGGTGAATGCCCACTACCTCAACCTCTGGCAAAAGGTCTAATCATTTGATATGTGGGTTCCCATTCCAGATGTAAATGAATTGCAGTTGTGCCTTTTCTTCTCTAGGCAACTGAACTAGCAGGCTACACTGCTCGTGTGTATGAGATGTTCCGGGTATTTGAGGATGTGAAATGCTGCAACTTCCGGCGCCCCGGAGAACTTGATGAAGGCCACGCTCCGGCTGGGACAGTTATGAAACATGGCATGCGTGTCGAGGGCTCACTCCAGATCCAAGGTAAAGCTCTTCAGCAGATGTCTGGCCTGAAGCACACATATCCCCGCCTGCCTATCCCTGCAGCTGGTTTTGCAATGGCATCCTGCTAAAGATTTCATGTCAGAAACTGACAAGGATCAAATTAAGACCGTAGCCTTGGACGCTCAAGTTTAATTAAGTATTTTGCTTATTGATGAAAGAAAGCATATGGCTGCCACTCCTGTTTTGTGGCTGTAGCTGCAAACATCCAGAGAACAGATGTCTTCTAAGTAAACAGGCACAAGCTCAGTCTATGCTGTGGATTTGCTGAAAACATTTATACCCTGCTGTTTAGCCTGAGTGACTCCTAGAAAAGCTTACATAAGAGTAGAAACAGTCGATCCCTGCCCTCAGGCTCTCAGTCTAAAAATATATGACACAGAAGGAAAATAAACAGGACACACTCCCTCTTAATAACTCACCATTCCTGTAGTGGCCAGTTGTGATGGGTTTGGGGTGCTCCAGAAGGCCTAGCCCTAGATGATACCTTCAGCTCCAGAGGACGTGGTCTTGTTGCTCTCTTCCCAGGAGATCTTATAAGGCAGGGGTCTCCAACCTTGGCAACTTTAAGACTTGTGGACTTCAACTCCCACAGTTCCTCTGCCAGGAGTTGAAGTCCACAAGTCTTAAAGTTGCCAAGGTTGGAGACCCCTGTTATAAGGGATGTGTGGGGAGGCCTCAGCAACAGAGAGGAGAAATGCAGGCTAGTCTCACGCATCCCAGTGAGACAAAAATGTGGCTTATTGGATGTTGGTTTGGTATATTGCATGAATCCTGCCACTGTGGTTTCAAAACCATAGTTAGGATTACTGTAATCAATCAGAGATTATTCAGCAAACCAGTTAAATAAATTGTATCTTAGCAAAACGTATTTATGCTCAGATTTATGGCCTCATGGTTTTCTGTACCCACACTAAATTCTAAATTGTCTTAAAAGAATCAAGGAAAGTTTCCCCTGGTTTTTTTTTTTTTATGGCCTCACATTTCCTGAATGTTTAGGCTTGGCTGCAGGCCATGTAAAGTTTCAACAGTCTATTTTTTTTACTTCCAAGTGCAGTTGGTGGAATCCAGATATACTTATATAATTTTAAGCATAATATCTACGAAAGGATCAAATGGTTTTTCGTAATTTGGCTCTCTCCAGATATGTGGGATTCTTTTTTTCCCCAAAGAGCCCTGACCATATTGTATGGAAGCAATGGATGTTGCAGTCTAGCTTGTCTAGAGTAGGGATCCCCCAACCCCTGGTCCGTGGACCGGCACCGGTGCCCAGCATGCCAGAAACTGGTCCGTGCAAACAAGCCCCATCCGCGGGATGCAGGCATCACACAAAACCACACCTAATCCTTTGGTCTGTGGAAAAACCTCTCTCCATGGAACCAGTCCCTGGTGCCCAAAAGGTTGGGAGCCACAGGTCTAGAAGGAACCAACTTAGGGAAGACTACAACAGATTCTTCCCAGTTTTACCTGCCCTTCACTGATGTCAGCTGAGGTTGGAAAACTTGGGATGATCATATCATAGCTCCAAATGTTCTCCTGGGACCTAAAAATTAGTTCTTGGACATCTGCCAAATACTTTAATCTGCCAAAAGCAATCCCTGCACTTAAAAAAAAAAAGTACACATTTGGTTTTGATCATTATTCCTTTTGTTTTTAAAAGGACACACACAGAAATTAATTTATAATGTTTTATTTATTTGATATTTTGTTTTAGGTCAACAAAAACTTTACATCAATCAGCAAGATGGTTTTCATAATTTAAAAAAAAGCTTATGAAGGAAAAGCTTGAATGTTTTGCCTTTACATTCTGATGGTTGTATAGGATGTCCAGTCATGTGGTCATACATACACTGAGATAATAAACCTCTGGAATGGGTTTGCTAGGCCTTGCTACCAATTAGTCAGAATTGTCTTGGTTTGATCAGCCCATATTATTTCAGTTTTTTGATGTGCCTTTCTCTAGAGTGTATGCCAAACAAAAAAGAAATGAGAAGTGTACTCTCCAAATGAAGTTTAATTCCACACCTTTGTGTAACTTTTGCAAGATCAGTATATTGAAGGATATACATTTCATAATTTACTTTGTGAGACTTCCTCCTATGTCATTGGTACTAGTTTTGCTTGCCTAAACTTTAGTAATGTCCTGCCTAAGATTTTTGCCATTACCTTGTTCAGATACATCTTTACAGCCTTTTTCCCTTCCTCTATATGTCTTGAGAGATCATTGTTATAATATTCAATATAGTTGTAGAAGTAAGGTGATGTAATGCCTGCAGGCTTTTCATGCTCCTTGTTAAATGTTTTACGGATCCATCTTTTTCACTTATTTGGTGGGGTGGGTACTTTACTACATTATTGGATACCTGTTTGATAGGCTCAATTCAGATATGGTAAACTATATTTTATGGGAAATGTCCCAGGTATTAAGGCCTATTATACACTCAATTTTTTAAAAAGTAAATAGGAAACAGTATGTAGCAAAGCATCAGATCTGATTGCCTTCTGTATTTATAAGAATATTTCTGAATTCTACATTAATTTTACAAAATATAAATTGCCAAATATAAATATATATTTTTTTAAAAAATATAAATTGCCAGATGGCCACAGGGAAAAATAGCCAAAAATTAGCAGAGGTGTGAGGAACATCCTGCAAAGAGAGATTAGAAATAGTTTGGGGAATAACTTTACTAGATCAACATCTGATGACTGGCTATTCTCTCTATGGCAGTGGTCTCCAACCGTGGCCAGTTTAAGCCTGGAGGACTTCAACTCCCAGAATTCTGGAAGTTGAAGCCCTCCAGGCTTAAAGTTGCCAAGGTTGGAGACCCCTGCTCTATGGTACCCCTTAATAAACTGTAAAGCCTTGATTTATTTTATCAATGGTTAGATAAAAAGACATGGTGAAGAAATAGATTAGTAAGCCTCACAATAAAAGTTAAAAGATTGATATAGAATACAATATAAAATATATAACCATTGGATGAATGTATAAGATTAAACCATAATGAAATTTAGAATATCTCGTATAAAATGATGGAAAAATAGTTTAGTCAAATGAATGTTTAATAATTGATATTACATAAGCACAAGCTAGATTGATAAGGTGAGAATTTATATAACTTGTGAGTAATGGTAAAAAAAAAAAGATAGCACAAAAGATTGTAACCAACTGACACACTGTACGTATATAATTGAAAGAGGGTTTTATGTTTTTATGTTTTGTTTGTATGTTTGTTGTAAAAAATAAAAACTTTTTTAAAAAATAAAAAAAATAAACTGCAAAGCCTCAACAGCAGCCATGAATGTGCCCACACCATGCTGTAAAATCTCAGTGTCTGTTGTCTCAGGTTCCACCTATATGAAATGAGTCACAGAGCAAAAGAAATCATTGACAAAGGGTTACATTTGTTTCTTTCAATGGAGAAGGTCAGCATCTCTTGGCCATGAAATGCTTCTTTCATGGTGAATTTATATAAGGCTCTGTCTTTTCTTCTGCTTACAGGACATGTGATTGATGTGGATCATGGGATTGTCTGCGAAAACATCCCCATTATCACGCCCACCGGGGATGTGGTAGTCACCAGCCTCAATATCCGAGTAAGTGGTCAAGGCATTCGTATAGGGCAAACTGAATGTGTAGATCCTGACGAACTACAACACCAAGCAACTTTCCATGACTAATGGAAAGAGAAGCTGGAAATTGTAGTTTGACCACTTCTGAAATCCACGGGAAGGTGGACTGTGAGTAATAGGAGGACGGGGACTGGGATAGCAGCACTGAAGCACTGATGAAAGTTGAGGTGTTATATTTCCGAATCTAACTGCATCAACATGGGAAGCAATTTAAGATTACTTTCATTGAGTAAGGCTGCCAACTTTTGAACTGGCCCTGTGAAGGTATTATTTTAATAGGCTCCAGCTACTCAGGAATTAGTAGGTGCAGTGCTGAAAAGCTTCCCCTCGGAAGTCTGTAAGTCAGCTTGAGATCAAAGGGGCAGATCAAAACCCTTTATTTTCAGGGTTAGTTGATATAGTAGTCCTGTTGGCAAACACGTTAACTCTGCCAGCGTTTTTCTGGCCATTGTCTCTCTGTATATTCCTGGACAAAGTCCTGACATGGAAAAGAGATAAGAGCGCCAGGAGGCAACTGCAGGGCATTCTGTTGGCTAGAATTCAGAGAACAGGAGATCAAACAGCAGCAGCAGAGGAGTACAGAAGGGGAAGGGCTAGGGATTCTCACCTGTTTCAGGGCCAGGTAGGATGGCTTATGTGTTGAGAGGTCATGTGTGTTTTGATGGAACTGATAGATAACCTCTGGTCTTTATAATTTTGCAAGAAGGCTGGGAATGCAACAGGAGCTTGAGACCAGATTGAGAACGAGAGGTAGTGAGCTGATGGGGCTCATAGATTGCTTTTAGAGCACCAAATGGATCAAGTAAGTTGCCTGGACAAATACAATTTCTATTGTAAACGTTGTGCGATATTAGGGTGGGGGGAGCGTGGATCCTGAGAAACATTTAAAGCTGCCAAGAATTGGGGGGGGGGAAATGGGGAGAGGCTATTTATTCCTGTTGTTGTTGTTAGTCACACAGGCTAGATTTGGCAATTTTATCCACCTATCGAGTTTCCCAAGGGCCTGGGATAGGCAGATGTTGTTTGATGGTGTTAGAGGTATCATTGGAGGATGTATGCCATTCCAAGTAAAGCTGCCTTTTGCAGTTATCCAGTGATGGTTTTATCAATGCTAGTGATATTCAAGTGTTGCTCCGGGTGTTTTGGGATATTATTGTTGTTATATTTTTATTCTTCCTTTTTTCATATTTTGCTCTGTGCTTTCCCCTTGCAGGTCGATGAAGGTATGCACCTCCTGATCACTGGCCCAAATGGCTGTGGGAAGAGTTCCCTTTTCCGGATCTTGGGAGGGCTTTGGCCAACTTACAATGGCACCCTCTACAAACCACCTCCTCATCGGATGTTTTATATTCCACAGAGGTACAGTGGCTAGTATGACAGGGGAGGGTGGGGAACTAGAGACCAAACAATAGAGAGGTTGGCCCTCTTGAAATGATTCGGGTTGAGTGAAGAATGGTATACTTATGAACATGAAAACTCTAGATCCCAGAGATTTGAACTTTAGTTGCCCCAAGGTTCCGATCTTTTTTTCATATTGGAGAAAAAGAAGTGGTGTGCTGAAGAATGCCCTAGTTTAAATCTCTGCCCTGTCATGAGATTTCTAGATAACTTCATGGAAACTACTCTTGCAGCATTCTGGAGCTTTCCAGTTTGATTAAGTAGCAGATTTCATCATCCCAGGATGGCTATTGTGCATGCTGGCTGGCGGTGATGAGAACCCAGCTGAAGGCCGCCAAGCTGAGGAAGGTTACCCTCAGCTTCTGCCATCTTCTCCATGGCTTGCTTGCTCGTCTGACACAGTGACACAGCCTCCTTTAAAGAGCTGTCAACACGCTAACGGTGGGGCGTTTCTGCCGCTCTTCAGATGCCAATTGTTTTCTTTACTTGGCATTTCACTGTAGACCATACATGTCTGTGGGCACCCTGAGAGACCAGGTGATTTACCCAGATACGGCCAAGGACATGGGACGGAAAGGACATACCGATTCTGACCTGGAACAGATCCTGGATGTCGTCAACCTCAATTATATTGTTCAGCGTGAAGGAGGTACGCAGCTCCCTGGCATGGATGGAGAAGGTGGCAATCAAACACCTTTGAGTTCTTTTACTGAGGAGAAATGTATCCTGTGCCTCATCTTGCTGTTGGCTAACATGATGCAGCAGACAGGAAATTGGGTAGGTGGAGAAAGTAGACATACAGAAAAAGTAGAGCCTCTTCTTTAATTATTTTTCAATCAGGTTGGGAAGGCGTCAACGATTGGAAGGATGTACTTTCTGGTGGCGAGAAGCAGCGAATGGGGATGGCCCGGATGTTCTATCACAGGTTAGTGCCTCGAACTGCATTTCCATTTGTACTTTATACCAGGGGATGCCAGAAACCACCCCGTGTAAACAAGCGAAGCCCCAAACACGGGATGCAGGCAGCACTTGAAACCATGCCCCTTCTGGTCTGGAGAAAAATCTGTCCCCACGGAACCGGTCCCTGATGCCCAAAAATGTTGAGGATGCTGCTTTATACCACTCCCTGGTGATGCTGGATTAAGTCACACAAAGAGCCTCCAAAAAAATGTCGGCTGGGGAGAAGTGGTCAAGATTAAGATCAGTTGATTTGATCAACCACCACTGTAATCACAGAAGATTCCCAGTACTTAACAATATAGACATAAAAACAAAATAAAACTCTAAACAGCAGCAACCACAATAATAATGATAATAGCTTAATCCAAGCCGGGAGTGGCCACTTGCCTTATTTCCTGAATTGACTTTGAAATAATTTCAACTTACATAGTATTTGGAAAGCAGTTGAGCCTGCCAAAGAACAAGATTGTTCCAGAAGGAAAGTGCCCTTTGGGTCTCTGCTTCCTTCCTTTCCCATGAGGTGGTTACTGGCTTATTATTGTAATTCCAGTAGAAAGACATTATATTGTCTCTTATATTGCAAGAGACAGGAATAAAGAAAGGGGGCAGCACACCACGGGGAATGATGGATGGGGTCCTGGACTAGTGAAACAGGCATTTGGGATCACTGACTTGGGCCCTCCCTTCCTTGTCCCAGGCCAAAGTACGCGCTCCTCGATGAATGCACCAGTGCCGTCAGTATTGATGTGGAAGGCAAGATCTTCCAAGCAGCAAAGGATGCAGGAATAGCATTGCTGTCCATTACGCACCGACCTTCATTGTGGTATGTCTTGTTCTTCACCTGGGATATTATGATGCTTTATACCAGGGGTGTCAAACTTGATTTCATTGAGGGCTGCATCGCCGTTGTGTTTGATCTTGGGAGGGGTGTGGCCAGGAGGCGTGGTCTGATTGACATCACTCGTGTCAGGGCGCCTGTGGTGACCCTAGAACTTTGTCAGTGAAAACCACGGGGAATGACAGATGGGGCGAAAACGGGTTCCCAATCTCCACTTTCAACTGGGACAGCCTCCTACAACCCTCTGCCAGCAAAAATGGAGTGGTCCTCCCAAGCTCCATTTTCACTGGCAGAGAGTTGTAGGAGGCCATTCCAGCCGAAAACAGAGATTGGGAGCCCGTTTTCACTGGCAGAGGCACCATAGGCCAGTCCTTTGCTGTTTCCAGGGAGGCCCTGCGGGCCAGATCTAAGCACCCCATGGGCCGGAGTTTGACACCCCTGCTTTATAACTTTACTCCCTTGCTTTAAAATCTGTGGTTTTTGTTTTTTATTTGAATAGATATATCACACTTGCAGCACATATTCCCAGGGGTTCCTGATTAGTTCCTCCAAAACAACAAGGCCTCTTGTGATATTAATCTCTAAGGTATCACAAGATTCTGTTGTTTTGCATTTACTGTAGCATTGGGTTTCTATGAATTACATTCCATTTCATTGGGATAATAAAAAAGGAATGATAAAAGCAGCCGAAATACAATGAAAATTTGGGGAAGGAAACATCATTAGGAGGTCAAGTGAAATGTAGGCGGTGCAGACGCTGACAGTTACAGTGCCTATAAATAGTGGCTATTCATGAAACTGTTTTGGTTTTGACAGCAGTCATTCCTACTGCCAAGTTAACTGAAACTTACTGATTGGATTCAGAAAACTTACAAAGCCATTCGATGACTCACATCATGTTTCTGCTAAATGAACCCACGCATTGTGGCTTGTAAGATGATCTGTGAATCAAGCTGTATTATAATAAAAATGTTCATATCTATTTAACCCATGAGAAATAGTATTATTTTTCAGTGAAGTTATAAGCAGTCCTTACTTAGCGACTGCCTTATTTAGCAACCACAGCTAGAATAGTGATGAAAAAAATAAGTTTGTGACCAGTTCTCGCATCTACAACTTTCCTGTAAAACAAAGGAAAACTGAAGTGAGATCATAAACACAGTTGAGTTGCCAATCCTGATTGTGGTTGCTAAACAACCACATTTTTTTTGCTTTTGGATTAATACATTGTGTAAACCATCACTTTCAAATTATGATTTATTGTTGTTCTGATCCAGTCACTTAATGGTCTTTAGTAAAACATGAATAAGCAAGTCACGGATGTCATGTATGGAATGAGCTATACAGTATGTTAGAGCCTCAATTCAAACATTCTCTTACAACACTGCATTACACCACAGTTTTTCAAATTATCCATAATTGGACAAATTCATATTTCATGCTAAGCCACTCAGTATATCAGGAGTAAGAACTTGTGACATTCTAAAAATCAGTAAACTACAAAGTTCTTTGCAGGATCCAGTATGTCCTTTCTTCTTTTATAAGTTCTTTCTTCCTTTGCAACTGTCTATAAATGCTAGGAACTATACTATAAAGTAGTGATGGCCTTTTTAAGCTGGAAATCAAGGTTTCAAAACCAGATTCACATAGCATGCTGGGACAAAAGCAAGCAGTGCCGTATTATGCCTTAGCTTGATATGCAGTCCAGTCTCATTCTTTGTTGCTCAACATTCCCTGTGGAATTCTCTGTGTCCTTTGTCTTCATGCAGAGTTGTTGGGAAAGTAAAAAAGCTGGAGAATTCTTACTAGGTCCTTTCCCTGAAATCCAGCCATATATTCCTGCCTGAGAACACACACCTCATCTATTGGTGTGTGTGTGTGTGTGATTGATTTGATTAACAAAGGGAAGGAATTCCGAAAGAATTCCCGTGTTATTACTTTTGCTTTCACTCATCCCTGAGATATGCCTGGCAACCCTCCATGATAGCGCCAGGGGCAGGGATATGATCTTCCAGGAAGCCTGTGCCAACTCAGTGCTTCCCCTGACTGCAAATTCTTTCCTTGTACTACTGTAGAAATCCCTTTTTTTAAATCAAGTCCTCACCTACTCCATAGCCAAAGGATTCTCAGTTGGGCAGGTCAGGAAAGTGGGCCTAGGAGCCTGGAGGCAGAATTTGCCACTGCTTTGGTGGCCAGGAGCTGGTTCCTTTTCCCTAAAGGAGGGACAAGAAAGGAACTTTTTCCACAGGATCTTCTTCCCTAGGAATCCTGGGCCTTTAAGAAGCCTTTGTGCCAGGAAAAGAGGCACTTGCTGAACTCATTTTTGCAGTTCATACTGCAAAAAAGGGGACAGGGGACCTGTGTGCTGAATCTGGCAAGCCTCGAGCCAATCCATTTTCCAAGCCTCATCTTTCCTCTCCCCCACCGGCCCCCAGTTATACTTCCTTTCCCTCCTCCATTTCTCTCTCTCTCTCTCTTTCTGTCATGTCCCTGGCTGCTCTCCCAAGCAGAGAGTCATGTCCTCAGCAGGAAGTTGTGTGGGCAGGAGCACCATGGTTGTCATCCCCGGAGACTGAGAGTGGTTTTGTTTCTGACTCTCCTCCCAGGAGACAGCTTAGTGGAAAAATCCCTCCCCCCCCAAAAAAAACCCCTCCTACACATAGGACATTTGTCTAGAGAGGAATGAAGAACAGCAACCGAGCCAGCGTGGGCGAGGTTGACCTTGAGCAAGGAGAAAGATGGCAGGCTGAATGCAGAAGTTGTATCCCGGAACGGTCTCTCAATAGCCTCCATCCTTCTTTTCAGGAAGTACCATACCCACCTCCTCCAGTTTGACGGGGAGGGTGGCTGGCGGTTTGAGAAGCTGGACCCTGAAGCCCGTTTCTCCCTGCGGGAGGAGAAGCAGCGCCTGGAGCAGCAGCTGGCTGGCGTCCCTGAAATGCAGCAACGTCTCAGCGAACTCTGTCAAATATTGGGTGAAGATGCGCCTTCTACCGTGGGATAGATTGGTGATTTGGGTGCCTTCCAATCTCCCCTGCTGGCTTGGTGAGAAGGATCCTAACTGCGACACGCTCACCTCAGGAGCTGCACAAGATGGCCAGTTTTTGTCCCAGCCACCCAAGAAGCTGTTGAGGATACCCCTGTGGGGGCGGGGCATTATTTATTTCTGGCACCCATTGATTTATTCTTCTGCCTCAGTTTAGGGCTGGAGGAAGAAAGGGGTTGCCCCACACTGCCAATATCTCTGAAGCCAGCCCTTTCAATCCCCACACACATGGTGCCTCAATACCCCTAGATAGTACAAGTTCTTCACTAGTGGGAATTGCACTGCTCCACTGCCAAGTCTTGAGCCTCTTGTACCCATGGACTGTTTGGAGTAACTTCTCAGCTACTGCCACCTCACCAACCCAGAAACTTCAGCTAAATTGATCACAGCCTTTCTTCGCAGAAACGCCACACATATAGCACGAGTGGAAGGAGCTCTTGCCGGCCTCTTTCCTTCTGGCCCCCACAGCTAGGCTGCAACGTTTGGCTCCACTGACAAGTTTCTGGTACCCAAATTGAGGGGTGTCTGCTCCTTCTTTAAACAGCCCCGAAGGAAAGCAGAAAGTTTTAAGAAGGTCACATTCTGTTAGGTTGGTTGTGTTCTATGAAATGCAGATTTTTTTTCCCCAGGCACTTACCCATCGTGTCATTAAGAAACTCTTTGTGATATAGGGCAAGTTGCCTAAGGAGGTCCCGGATCTCTGAGCTCTGACCTTCTGAAGATTTTGTGTCTCTTGTTCTGAGCATGCTCAGATGGTGCCAAGGTTCACCGTCAGTTTAATGATTCAAACTGTGTTGCCGACATCTTTGTAACCTCTAGGATCTCACCACTGCATTCGAAGGATGCTTAGTAAACACAGACGTGGGAAAGTCTTCCTGAAATGGGAAGAAAACCACTGTCTGGGATTTACCTTAAGGTTGTTATCTTGCAAGGTCAGATTTTGCAGTTTAGACTATCAAGCCATTCCCAAAGGTTTATCTACACGCCTTCTGATATGGGGAAGGCCTTCACTTTGGGGAGGAAGTGACCCTTTATTGAGGGTATTTCAATATCACTTGCCAATGGAACTGGGTCCATCAAATTGGAATTTCCTCGAGAGACTCCACCAGAATTTCCTAGAAATATTTATGTTGTAAGCACTCATTTGATTTAGACTTTCTGACGTTCTCATTTTCTATAGACCACGAGAGGCTATGCGGGTTCCCAATGCCTGAAGCAGGATACACGAAGGCATATTTCTTTGCAAACTATAGAGCTTTGCCAATTTATTTGCACTGGAATAAAATCCTAGTCTGTCTTGACTGAGGATAGAGCACATTGTAGCTCCTGTCTCAGCTACTGTGTGCATATTATTTTATCCTGCCACTTTAACTGATAGGATTTGTAGAGGGATTACACTAGATAGGAAAAGAATAATTGGGTCCCATTTTAGGAGACTTACATTGGATTATTCTTACCATTGTTGTGGTATTGTTGGTCTGCCTCCACCCCCACCCCACCCAACAAAAAACCCCAATCCAAAATCAAGAGGTGGTGAGAATACTTACTGTCATGATTTAAAGTACTGATATCAACTTTCTCCCTATGAAACAAAAGACCGACAAACTATTATTAACGTTAGCTCCAAGGCCCACCCAACAGTTCCTTTTAGTGGCAACTTCATTAAACCTGATGCCAATCTTTCAGACTGTCTTGGCCCACAATTCCTTTGTATCCACATTGGGTTGAATCTGCCTGTGCAGAATAATGAGGCATTTCGTGGAGATAAAAAAAAAAACTGGACAGGTTCAGATTTTTGCAAGCTGTTGTATTCTTTAAAAAATTAACTCCCTCGCTTCTCCCTCATAATTAAAACAAAACAAAGAACAGCACAACAAGGGAAAAAAATAACCTTTTCTCCCACACATGCCCCTTGAGGAAATGTTGGATTTCTGTGATTGCTCAAAAGCCTGCAGTTCAAAGTAACACTGCTGATTTCACCACATTCAGCTGAATGAGCGGATGCAACCTTTTAGTTCCGCCTTTCTGTTCTGTAGAAATAAGAAAGTCACAATCCCACAGTTGATGCTTTCTGCGGATCAAAAGAGGGAACTCTTTAACAGTTCCACGCTGCTCTCTACCATCTCCTTTACTCCCACAAGAACTTGTGGTATTTGCTACCAGTGACCCTTCACCGCTTATGACCCCATTGTTATATTTTCCAGCCACAGACCCATCAAGCCCAGCTGTCCCAATCTCAACCAGTATAGTCCAAGCAATTTATAGGGAGGTTTCAGTCTGCATCAAAATACTTGTCTCGTGCCCTCTGGAACAGATCTTTTAATTCAGATTGTACTAAGCCAAAATAGGAGTGGGTTGATTTGTGATGTAGGGCAATATTGTGATTTGTAAAAACAACATGATTCTCGGCTTGACATGAATTCATCCAGCTATCTTAATCAACAAAACATTGTTTTGAATGAGAGTTTAGAATGACGTGTGAAACCTGTCGATTTGATATAAGAGCAGGTAGGATATTGGAGAGAGTTTCCCGATGCTGGGAAGCTTGATGAAGGAAATTCATCATCTTCTTTTCCTTCCTCTCCTTTACTGTATGGTGTAAGTGACTAGTTTTATTTACTGTGTGTCCGCATTTTGTAAAGTAATTTGAAATAGCATCAGATCTATTGTGGGCCATTTTATGAGCCTGGTATGTTCTATCTACTCTTCTAGAAAGCAAACAAGCAAGCAGAACTGTTTTATTGCTTATGGGGAGGGGGAGAGAACAGCAAAAGCCAAAGAGTGTGCCATTGGGATTGAGTGTCTGTCAAATGTAAAAGTCTCACTGCAGCGCATAGCTATTTCCATTTATTCAGCTTTGATGTCAAAATCATGCAAACTATGCAACAAAGATTTTCTTGGTAGTTTTGGACAGGCAGGACTACACACTTTAGTCTTTCTTCTGTCCTCACAGTGCCTTTTATACTGGCAAAGTCAGGTTTATTCAGATGATGTTTAATAAATATGATAAAACACAAAACAATTGTCTGTGTGATTGTGGGTTCATCAGCATATGTCAGAAATGGGAATCAGAAAGTCTTCAAAAGTTTGAAAGAATCCCAGTATTATAGCACATGATCCTGTCCTCATTCACTACAATAGTTATTCCCCTGGAAAGGACCTGTCATAATCTGCAGAGACAATCAAGGTGGACAATTTGCTCTTATCATTACAGTGTAAACATGAAGGTGAGCTCTCACCATGGTTGCCATGGAGGCAACAAGTTCCTGAGGCCTTCCAGAGCTCACTCTCTGGGCCATGGAGTCCCAGAAGGAATTGTTCCAGCAAGCCTTTTCTAATTACTTAATCTATCTGGCACAGGCAAAACTTGATCAACAAGACATCTCTCTTATAAAGCCAAATCTTCCAGGCAGATTTGGGACACTTTTCGGCCACTTTTAGTTCCACCATCTGCTGCTAAGGAATGTTTTGCCTCTCCCCTAATTAATTTCATAATTATTTTATAACCAGAACTGGGGGGAAAAATCCAAGTTATAAATTTAGCATAAATTTAGGGTCCAGCATGGCAGATTTGAGTAATTTAAATGATACTGCATTGTGTTATTGTATGCTTAACACCTGCAGGATATTACACTGTGATCAATTGGGAGAACCAGCCTTCTCATCTGCCAGAGCAAATAAGTCAGAGATTGAGAAAGACCCCTTCGTAGGAATCGCTGTGAATTCTAAAAGGGGTGAGGAAATTCACTTTCTGAGATTTGTGTAGCCTTACCCTAAACTTTCAATCAATCCTGGGAAGTCTTATTTTTTGTAGCGATGGGGCAGCCAATAACTTGACATACAGAAATTTCCTTTTTTTTCTTCCATAATAAAAGAGATGAGTGCTAAAATAATTTCAGAAAATCTGACCCTCCCTAATACCACCATTCCCTCTGATCATTTTCCTTTTGTAAATTCTTTTTCCATCAATATTTTCAAGATTCCAGAAACACACCTTTCTTCTTCCTTTGCTGGAAACCCCGCCCCCTCCCATCTGTCAGTATTGTTGCTCATCCCTACAGCTATTTTAAAAACTATAGAAAATTTATTCAGGAGTAAATACTTTTAGCAAAAGATAAATAGTTGAAACAACTAAGGAAGTATTCAAAATGTGTCTGGCTTACCCGGTCAAGGTTCCTTTCATTTTTTTTTAAAATCACCTTCACTAAGTTCTACTACTATCCTCAGATAAGAGAACAACCTCTGTTATCAAAAGCTCTGGTAAGAGATCAATGTTTTTTTTTCATCGAGTGTTACAAGAAACTTAAGATTCCTGGATTTTTTTTTGTTTTTTTTTTAAGTATATTTCATTTGGATAGTTATTTTTTGGTATTTTCACTTCAGTAATTTTATTTTCAGCATTTGAACTGTTTTATGGACATACTGCAAGTTAGTTTAATTTAGTTTAATTTAATTAGTTAGTTTAATTTTTCTTTTGTGTTTATTTATCAGGTTGTATCAGCTTTGTTTTTATTTTGTGTCTGACATTCCGCAGAGTCCATTTGTCTTGTGTTATCAAGATTCTGCTGGTGGCCAAGATGAAGCCATTACCTGCGGTGCTGGTGTTACTAGAACTATTGACCAACCTTGCGCCATCAAAAATTATTGTCACGTCTAAATTCCACTAGTGTCACTAGTATCACATTTCTGTGGTTTTAGTTCTAATCTCACTTTTTGTAATGTGCAATGGTTCTGTTTCCCACAATTCTTTCTTCAGCCAGTATTCCTCAGTGCCTCGTGTTCATCCTTCTTTAGCAGGGTGCAATTCTTCCTTTGGGTACTTTGATGTCTTCTTAGAATGTAATCTCTCTATATAAAAGCGAAATATCACTCACGCATCATCACAAAATCTCTAGAACCTCAAAGTTTACAAACTTAAAATTTGGCACGTATGTTCCTCTTGGCTTCCAGGTGCTCACTAAAAAAGGATTTTTCAAAATGACCATCAGACCATTAATATTTCATATATTATTATTAACACACTCAGATCAGTGGTGGGGTTCAAATTTTTTTACTACCGGTTCTGTGGGCGTGGCTTGGTAAGTGTAGCAGAGGAAGGATAATATAAAAATCTCCAGTCAGAGGTGGTATTTGCCGGTTCTCTGAACTACTCAAAATTTCCACTACCAGTTCTCCAGAACTGGTCAGAACCTGCTGAATATCACCTCTGGCTCTGATGCTAAGGAGTTCTACTCTCCCTCCTCACCTGAAAATAAATCTGTTCCAAATGCAAAACATAAGCAGAGGAGAGGAGTTTCAGTTTTAGTTTCACAGCAGCAACCAGCTTTAGTACAGAACAGTAGAGCTAAGCCACGCCCAGGTTCCTTGCTGTCTCCTTCTTGCTCACACAGCAAATACTGTTTCAATTCCCAAACACACTGACAGGATGCTAGCCAGATGAATACCGATGGATGCTGGGCCAACTAAGCCCGACCACATAATTAACTAAGCCCGACCACATAATTTTGTAGTGAAGCATGGGTATCGAGCTCATTGTTACATAATATGTACACAATAGAGGCCTATTTTTCTGTCCCTTTTCTGGATAACAGAGTGTGGGCACTCCTTTCTAAGCACCTTGGTAAATCCTGAACTGGCTGTTCTCAAAATGAACAATGAATGCGGGCAAGGAAGATGCTATACAGGTAGTCCTCGACTTACAATGGTTCATTTAATGACAACAGCACTGGAAAAAGTGACTTATGAATCTGACCAATTTTCACTCTTATGACCATTGCAGCATTCCCCGTGGTCACATGATTTGGATGATTGACAACTGACTCACATTTAGGATGTCCCAGAGTCATGTGATCCCCTTTTGCGAACTTTCGACAAACAAATTCAACGGGGAAGCCGATTTCACTTAACAACCGTGTAACTAATTTAACAACTGCAGTGATTCACTTAACAAATGTGGCAAGAAAAGTCGTAAAGTGGAGCAAAACTCACGTAACACATTTCTCACTTAGCAATATAAATTCTGAACTCCGTTGTGGTCATATACCTGTACTCCAAACTCACCACCCAACCTTTCCTCGTTTTGACGGGAATCCACTTATTACGGGACCCCTCAGTGGTGAGACACCAAAAGATTCCATTAGGATTTTTTCTTGAAAGGCCCTCATCAATAAAATCACCAACCCCATAACTTTCATTTAATGAATATTCATTGGATTTGTTGATTCCCCACAGCAGGCGTGGCACAGTATGCCTTGGTTGCCTCACATCTGGATTACTGCGGGAGTCTATTGGCCAGACTACTTAATACCAATTAATTTCCTGAGTTGCATGACGTTAGACAAGTGCCCAAGGATACGTCATCTCAAAAGCAATCATGTCAGGCTGACAAGTGTAGGTTTATTTTTTAATGATCAAATCAGTGTGCAAATGGGAACGCATGAATCCTTTTTCAAAAGGCAAAAGGGGTTGTTTCATTTATTTAGGCCAAGCTGGATGTTTTGGGGGGAAAGTGCTGAGGCTGCAGTCCAGAATGTCCGTGTCAACAAGATGTGACCAAAGGTGCAATGACAATAAACCCCAAGGTAACCAAGCTCAGTTTCTTTCTTTCGAAATTCATCCTGGCTGAATGAAAGCTAGACAAACTGCATTGAAGGGATAAGGTTATTCATCACTGTGCAGTAGATAAAACTCTAGAGAGTTTCAGAATACATCTATGTCAAGATGGCTTGTGGTAAGTAGTAGCTGTGGTCATTGTCTTTTCAGTCTTTGTTGTGGTTAGGGCTCAGAAGGAATTATCTGAACTGGAACTAGGAGCAGGAGGGAGCAGAGAAAGTCAGAGAAGGACACAAACTTCTATCTTGCATGAAGGTTCTAAATATGACCATTACACAACTGGACTTTTGTTGAAATCAATTGAAACAGGTAGTCCTCAATTTAGATCTGGTCGTTGAGCTTAATTACAACAGACCTGCTCCCAAAAGATTTGAAGTTCCCACAATCCCCTCTCCCCTAGCAGACACATTTCTGCATCTTAGATGTTCAGCAACATTTACAGCCATTTGCAGCATCCTGTGGTCACTTGACCATGATTTACAATGGGTTTTATTTTTGCCAGAAACCAACGTTTATTTATTGTTTCCAGCAAAAAACACACATACCCCACAGCAAACAATGGGTTTTGATCATTACATCTGCTTGATGATCACACAAAAAAGGTTGTAAATTGGGTGGGGTCGTGTGATGACTGGCTTAACAACTGGCACAATTTATGAGCCGAATTGTGGGCTCAATTAATAAGTCAAGGATTACCTAGAGCCGTGATGGCGAACCTATGGCATGTGTGCCACAAGTGGCACCCAGAGCCATTTGTGCTGGCACGCGAGCTGCAGGCACATTTACCTCACCGCGCATGTGCGCGCCTCATAGCTGATTTTTTTTCAGTTGGTTTAAGGCCTTTTTGGGGCTCCCAGAGGCTTGGAGAAAGCCTCTGGAAGGCTTTTCAGGACAATAGGCCCATTTCGTCACTTCCTGTAATACCGGAAGTGACGAAACGGGGCTATAATTCATACTGAAAAGCCTTGCAGAAGCTTTTTCCAAGCCTCTGGGGGCCCGAAAAAGGCCTCAAACCAGCAGAAAAATCAGCTGTGAGGCGCAGTGCAGGTAAGGAGGTGGGGGTGGGGAATTGCGCTTGCATGAACAGGGAGCATGGGGAGGGTGGGGCACGCATTGCATTCTGGGTGATGGCATGCGAGTGTGTGCGCACTGGTGCACATGCAGTTTTTGGCACAGGAGCCGAAAAAGGTTAGCCATCACTGACCTAGAGACTGGAGCTTTAATTGCGTGAGTTTTTATAATTGCTAAAGGTATGAACCAACTTTATGGAAAAGCATACCTTCTATAATATAAACTGTGTGCTATAACTCAGTGGTCGCCAACCAGTGGGCTGGGAACCACTGGTGGTCCGTGATAAAATTTTGGTGGTCCGCAAAGAAATGTCACCCCAAAAGCAATTAATCCAGGCTGCGCGGGAACACAAGTCTGCGCCGCCCACATGGCACACTGGAACACAAGGCTTGCGTCACTTGCATTGCGAACATGAGGTAGTGAGGGGAGGGGGAAAAGAGTGGAGGGGGGAACTTGCCCCACTCACCCCACATCCCTCGTTTGGTCACCGGGCTGCTTCTTTCCGCTTCTTTCTTCTGCTTTTGGCTGCACGCAAGGAAAACAGCAAAAGTCTTTCTTTCTCTCCCCCAAATTCCGCCAGAAATGGAGTCTTTGGGACCCTGCAAGGCATCCTGCTCCAAAAGGCTGCATCGACATGACAAGTCTCACAAAGACTCATTTCTGGTGGAGTTTGAGGGAGAGAAAAAAAGACTTCTGCTGCTTTCCTTGCATGAAACCAAAAGTCTCTCTCTCTCTCTCTCTCTCTCTCTCTCTCTCTTTCTCTCTCTCTCTCTCTCTCCCCTGAGAATGGAGCTGGAGATGGTATCCTGTGATCCCAAATAAAGAATGATCGATCGGTTGGAAAACAGGGTGTGGGATTTTCCTGCAGACTATTTTTGGTATTTTCCCAGCATCTCTGGTCTGCGGGATTTAAAATTATGAGCTTGGTGGTCCCTGAGGTCCAAAAGTGGCGACCCCTACTATAACTCATTCACACGCTGCAAAACATATATACATATATGTTCTGTCTCACCTTTCTTCTTTCCCAAAAGATGAAAGAGTACAAACTCACACAAACACAGGCAGGCAAGCTGACTCGGACTTCACAGAGTTAATTCTTTGGAACTAATAATGTCCTTGGCATTCCAACACGCTCTGCCTGCCAAGTCCGAATTGATAACAAGTAAAAAGCTACTAACAGAGAATTACGAGGCAGACCACAAGAATCATTCACAACGAAAAACCTGAAGTAAGATTAAACTTTGTCCCGTACAAAGTTCCAGCCGACAACACACCCACTTTTATCCCCTGTGGGGTGTGGCTCAATGACTCAGCTCACTCTCTGACCCTCCCACGCCTCCTACGTTGCTGCTCATGTTTCTCCCTACGACGCTGCCTAGGAACAAGCCAACATTCTTCCTCTTGACTCCCTGTCAGGGGCTGCTCCGATATGCCTTCCTCCTGATTAATCTCAGACTGTTCCTCTTGGTTGTCTGATGAAACCTGAGGCATTATCAGGGAGGAAGGCATTGTCAGAGAGGAAGGTCCTGGGGAGGAAGGCATTCCCAGTTCCTCCTCCTCATCTTCCAAGTCCTCTTCCTCTAACAGCACAGGCTCGGGAATCGGAGCCACAACATACATACATACATACATACATACATACATACATACATACATACATAAAATTGTATGTGTGTGTGTTTGTGAAAAGCATATATATAAAAGTGTGTGTGTGTGTGTGTGTGTGTGTGAAAAGCTTGCATGAACGACAGTTTATTTTGTGAGAGATGTACCACAATATCCAGACTGGGGAATATATAAACATCCATGGGAATTAAAAAATTGGGTCAGTAAAAATTTACAAGTACAATCAGTGATAAATCACCAGTCAATAGTTCCCATTTCATAAATTACCTGACATATGTAATTTTTGTTTGATAAACAAAATAGATGAAGCAAATAAATATGTGGTATGATGACAGCCTTGCTTTTGTTTGTTTATTTATGACAGTGATCACATACTGCACTGTTGAAATGATGTAAATGAGGAATCCAATGATTGCATCTTTAATACCTTACCTGCATAATGGCATATTTTCTTTCTGAATTATCTGCCAACAGTTTGGGGGTAATATAAAAAATATAATTTTATTAGTTTTTAACTCAAAGAAGCCCACTTTGAGATGTACCATAGATCAAGGAGAGATTCCATCTACTGCTTTATAGAGATTTCTGCTATCAGATCAAGCCAGAAATACAAGTGTCCTCAAACCTATGGAACAGTCAGATACCAACTCTTGTCAAAATTATTACTGGAGTAATCATGCACCCTCTGGGCTAAGACAGCAGGAGGATAGTACTGAGGGGTTAGGCTATAGAATTTGGATCAGATGACTTGAGCCAAGTCGACCTTCAGCAAAGTTCATAGGGTCACTTTAGGACAATCACCCCAACCTATCTTGTTGGCATAAGAAAAAGTTGGAGAAGGAACTCCAGCAATCATCCATCCTGGACCTCTGAAAGGTGAGATCTAATCACTTTCTAATGTCATCAATATCTGTACAGTTAGTTCTCAACCTACTTTCATTTTGTGATCATTCAAAATTCAACAGCACTGAAAAAAGCGACTTATGACCATTTCTCACACTTACAACCATTGCAGCATTCCCATGGTCATGTGATCAAAATTCGGATGCCTGGCAACTGGCTCGTGTTTATGATGGTTGCAGGGTCCCCGGGCCGTGTGGTTAATTTCTGCAACCTCCTGACAAGCAAAGTCAATGAGGAAGGCAGATTCACTTAAACAACGGTGTTATTGACTTAACGTCAGTGATTCACTTTAACAACTGTGGCGAGAAAAGTCATACAATGGGGCAAAAACTCACTTAACAATGGTCTCGCTTAGCAACAGAAATGTGGGGCTCAATTGTTGTCATAAGACAAGGTGTCAGCTCCTATGGGAGGTCACTGAAACTAGTTCAATAAAACACTTCACTCACAGTCTTGATGTAGCAATGTGTGTTTATTTTGGCTTCCTCCACCAGCAGCAACAAACGGAAAGTCTGAGTAAAGCCAGTGCTGAGAGCGTCTGCCTCTCAGCGCTGTTTATATTTCCCGTTCACCCCCCATTAATTAGCTAACATCCGCCCTTAGCAAAACACCCAACATCCATCTAATTATCTTGTATATACAATTTCCCCCTCCCCGCCCACTTTCATGGGGTTTTTCTTATGGAATCGCCACCACAACTGGGAAGTGGACACATCTGTACATGGTATCCATGCTGCATCTGATAGTGGATACCCCTTCCAGCTAACTAGATATTGCAGGACACCCCGTCGTCGACGTGAATCAAGTATCTTGTCAATTTCATAATAATCATCACGTACTGATCCCGGCAGAATCGCTCTTGGTTCTTGTCTGGCCATATTAGCTGGTTTTAATAGAGCAACATGGAATAAAGGGTGAATTCGTTTAAAACAGGATGGCAGTTGAAGCTTCACTGTTACCGGATTAATGATTCGTAATATTTGAAATGGTCCAATAAATTTTGGTCCTAATTTCTTCTTATTTAAAGCCAGGTGTATGTATTTTGTGGATAAATACACCCAATCTCCAATACTATATGGCTTTTGGTCGACTTGTTTCTTGTTGCTTTGGATTGCATATGCTTCCTAGGCTTTTTTTAAATGCAATTCACACTGAATCCCATTGTTTCGCTGTATTGGTTGCCCACGTAGTGGTATTGGGAGTTTCTTGTGTCTGTGCAGCTTGCGGCCATTCCGGTATGGGTGTAAATTCCATCCCATTAACTATTTGAAAAGGAGAATAACCGGTGCTACTATGAACTGTGTTGTTGTATGCGACTTCAGCGTATGGCAGTAAAGTTGTCCAATTACTTTGTTGATAATCAACATAACATCGGAGATATTGTTCAATGGCCGCGTTCGCTCGTTCGGCTGGCACCATTGGTAGCTGGATGGTAGGCTGTACTTAACCCTTGTGTCGATCCAATTGCATCAAGGAATTCACGCCAACATTTGGATGTAAACTGCACTCCTCTATCAGATATAATCTGTTTGGGTACTCCATGTAATAAATATATTTGTTGTATGAATAATTGTGCTAGTTTTTTAGCCGATGGTATTCCTTTACACAGTATAAAATGTGCCTGTTTTGAAAATAAATCGATAACAGTCCATATAACTGTGTACCCGTTATATTCTGGTAAATCCACTATGAAATCTATTCCAATTTCTTGTCATGGTTTTGTCAGTTCTGATACAGACTGCAATAGACCCGTCGGTTTCCCTATTTTAGTTTTATTCATCATGCAAGTTGGACAGGACTTCACATATGCTTCGATATCCGACTGAATGCCTGGCCACCAAAACTGTCATTTTGCTAAATGTAAGGATTTCAGGAATCCATAGTGTCCTGCCTGCTTAACATCATGACATCTTTTCAGTACCACTGATCTCAATACATTTGGTACACACATTTTGTCCCCACGCCAGGCTATACCATCTTTCATTTTGATTTGATTTATGTTATGTGCCAACCAATCATCTTCTGCTAACAATACAGGCAGATCTGGCGCTAGTATAATGGCTTTAGTTCCTGCTACTTGATCAATTATCAGTATAAGCAGTTGGATTGTGTCCTCGCATTGGCTATGATACTGTGGAAATTGGGATAAAGCATCTGCCATAAAGTTTTTCCCTGCTGGGACATGTTTCAATGTGAATCTAAACCTCTTAAAAAATAAAGCCCAACGAACCTGTTTCGGTGATAGACGACGTGGATTTTGGAGGGCTTCCAAATTTTTATGGTCAGTCCACACCTCGAACAGTTTTGGACTGCCCTCCAACAAATGTCTCCAGGTCAATAATGACCAACGAACCATGAAAGCTTCCTTCTCCCATATTGCCCAATTATGTTCAGTTGGGCTGAACTTAGAAGAGGTGTATGCACACAGGTGTAAAACCCCATCCGTACCCCTTTGCAGTAGCACCACTCCTACTGCTATGTTGCTGGCATCTGCCTGAATTACAAAAGGTAACTCAATATCTGGATGTTTTAATACTGGTTCCTTCGCAAATAACTCTTTTAAGTTGTCTAATGCCTGTTGACATACCTTTGTCCATGGCAGCTTAGTATTTGTCTTTGTATCTTTAATTCCTAAAGATTTTGTCTTTAATAAATCTGTCAGAGGTAGAGCAACATTGGCAAAACAGGGAATGAACTGCCAATAAAAATTTGCAAACCCCAAGAAACTCTGCAGCTGTTTTCTAGTGGTTGGTGCTTGCCACTTTAACACGGTTTCTACCTTCTTTGGGTCCATCTCAATACCTCATTCAGAAATACGGTAACCGAGGTAAACCAGTCATTTGGTATGAAACTCGCATTTTGAGAGCTTCACGTAAAGTTGAGCGTCTAACAGTTTTTTGAGCACCTGTCTTACTAATTGAATATGTTCTTTTTCAGACTTTGAATAAATTAAAATGTCATCCAAATAAACCAAAACTCCTCTATATAAATGTTCATACAACACGTCATTTATCAGCTGCATAAATACACCTGGAGCCCCCTGCAGTCTGAACGGCATCACCTTATAACAATAACTTGCCCAATGGACAATTAAAAGTCATCTTCTATTCGTCTCCTTCCCTAATTCATACTCGATAATACGCTTCTCGTAGATCAAGTTTTGTAAATATGCGACCTTGTGCTAAGGTGACAAGTAGGTCTTTCATTAATGGCAATGGATATAACGGATCCGCACAGATGGCATTTAACCTTCAATAGTCTACACATAAATGTAAGCTGCCATCTTTTTTTTCACGGAATAACACAGGCGCTGCCACATGTGATCTACTTGGAGTGATGAAACCCCCTTTTAAATTTTTTTCGATATATTTTCTCATTTCTTCTAATTCTTTGTAGGTCATGGAGTACATTCGTGGCTTAGGTAAAGGTGTGCCTGGGATCAACTCTATGGCACAATCCGTCAAGTGGTGTGGTGGTAAACAATCAGTGCCATCTTCTTTGAATACCTTGGCCAAATCTTTATATTCATAAGGGTAGGGGTGTACGGTTGATAATTCCTTTATCAATGCGTGTTCAGGAGCCTGCTGTGTTCCATGATGACTAGGTGGATGAGGGCCAATTGCTAGCATCAATTTCTGATACCCTCCTTCCCATTTTATAGTTGGATCCCACTTATCAAGCCAAGCTAAGCCCAAGATTACTGCTTCGCTCATATGAGGAACCACCATGAAAGAAATCCACTCCCAGTGTTCACCCATCACCATTTTAAGATATTCAGTTCTGTGGGTCGCCGGAACCCCACCTAATATCGACCCGTCCACCTGTTCAAATTTAATGGGTACATCCAATTTGATGACGTTTAAACTTAGTTTGTCCACCACCCCTTTAGTTATCAAACATCTCGTGCACCCAGGATCAATTAGTGCCCCCACCTTGATTCCTTGTTCAGTCTGCTTATTCCATAGAAAAACAGGCAAGATAAAAAGATGGATTGGTTTACTCACCAGCGGATCATCGGGGATCCCACCTTCCAAATCACAGTCGGCTGGAACCGTAGTCGGTATACTGGAATTGTTATCCTCATCATGGTCCTCCAGTGATTTGCTTCGAACACCCCACACTTTCTCCTGTCCATGCCAATTACTCCTGGTTGATTTGGTTCGGGCACTTTCTAGACCAACCCCAGGTATTCTCTCTAATGTCAAAGGGGGTATAGGGCATGCTACAGCTCTATGCCCCAGTTTATTACATCGGAAGCATTTCATTATTCCTCTACCACTTGGATTAATCGCCCCTTTAGTCTGGGGTTTTGTTACTGGATCTATAGTTTTACGTGTTTGGACATCACTTTCAAGTTTAGGTTTCAAGCGTCGGAGTGCATCATCTAATTCTACTGACACCTGATACCATTCAGTAAGCCTAATATGCGAGCCCCTGTACAGACAGGCTTGATGTAACTTAGGGTCCAGACCTTCTTGAAATAGATGTATCAATAGACTTTCGGGTAATAACGGCAGTTTGCTAATCACCCTTCGAAATTCATTAACATATTCTCTGGCCGTTCTTCCTTTCTGTTTTATGGCCAGATGATCTTCTTCGGCTCGTTTATTAGCTGTTGTATCCTCGAATCTAGTTCGTAAGGCAGCCAAAAATTGCCCTATATCTCCTAACTCCTCTGCCCTGTTACGAAACAAATCGGCTGTCCATTCATATGCCTCCCCCACCAATACTCCAGTGATTGCAATGATAATTGACCAAGTGGAAGGATAACATTGACCATATAAGTCAAAATGATTCAATACCTGACCTAGAAATACAGTTACTTTTTGTGCAGACCCATCAAAAGTAGCAGTCAGGGGAGGTGGTACCCATCTTCCTGGTACCTGCTCTCCCCAATGAGGCCCATACTCCATCTCTTGTCTTTCTATAGAGCCAGATCTTATGGAATAACTTTTGGATCCCACACTCCTCTCATCTAATCCTCCAGTACATAAATCTGACTGTTCCAAGCCTCTTCCTACGTCAGTTTCCCTGAATCCCATTGATTTTGGTGTGCCCAAAGAACTACTATCAGGAGTAAAGGCTTGTTTATGCCTCAAAGAGTCTCTATCCATGGGCCCTCGCAATGTCATCTCCCCGAACTGCTGACGTAAAAGTTCCAACGTGTCACTACGTGGAACCATCCACTGGCTGTCTTCTACTCCAGGCCACCTTTTCACTTTCCAGTTCAATGTTCGTTCCGTTTGGGGCAGCCCTTTTGGAGCGTAACTCCATTCACTCAAACGTACTTTTGGCCGCATGGCTGGCTGCGCTGCCAGCGGAATATCCTCCGTCTTCTCCCCCATATCCTCATGGTCCTGTTTCCGCTCACCCCTCTCTTCAACTTCCTTGCAAATCTCTTTCTCCAAAAAATCAGGGTCTTTACCTTCTGCCATGATGATCCACCAATGGAGTAAATAGTAAGGGGGAGTGCTGGCTTTCTGTCAGCTCCTATGGGAGGTCGCTGAAACTGGTTCAATAAAACACTTCACTCACAGTCTTGATGTAGCAATGTGTGTTTATTTTGGCTTCCTCCACCAGCAGCAACAAACAGAAAGTCCAAGTAAAGCCAGCGCTGAGAGCATCTGCCTCTCAGCACTGTTTATATTTCCCGTTCACCTCCCATGAATTAGCTAACATTCGCCCTTAGCAAAACACCCAACATCCATCTACAGCAATCTCGCGCGCTACCACCCAACCCCCCAAATAACACCTTCCCCTTCCCCGAGTGTCATCCTTCCACCCCAATCCATCCGATATCCCCTATGTGGAATGCTGACCAGCCAAAATGACATCCCGAAGTATTTCCCGGCTGGTAAAGGAGAAGAGTGGGAGGCGTTGTGCTTAGAGCTTTGCAAAACGCCAAACAACTGATAAGGCATTTTCCCAGCCGGTCACACCGAAGTGGGGAGGGGCGGTTGTGCCTGGCTTCGTCAGCTGTCATCAACATCGATTCGGGACCTTCAATGTAGATAGCTCTCCCCCAACCATAGCAACGTGTCGGGCTTCAGTCTGTCAGCAGTGTTGTTGAAATCCGACACAAGGACTACCTGTATACAATGCATCAGCAAAGGGGACAGTCTTTTCACACACAAATAAAGGGACATAAATAAGCTACCTTCTTCTTCAGTGGTGGGATTCAAAAAAATTTACTACCAGTTCTGTGGGGGTGGCTTGGTAGGCATGGCAGAGGAAGAATACTGTAAAATCCCCACCCCATTAACCTGCTTTCTAGCTCCGTTCTCCTGTGCATGGGAAGAACAAAAGAAGACCCAGTGCACTGTCCAGACAGTTTTGAGTCAATGGGATTTGGGATAGTTAGCTAGGAATTGTGAGCTGTCCCCTTAAGGGAATGCATCAGGGTAAATGTAGTTAAGGTATCCTGGGAAATGTAGTTCATGTCATGTGGCCACATCTTTGAGCAGCTAGTCCTGGCACATCTCAAAACTTGCCTCCCAACTAGGATGCTGTTTCCATAGCATTACACACCACTTTGACACACCTGGACAATAAGAATACCTATGCCAAAATGCTGTTTGTTGACTTTAGTTCAGCATTTAATACAGTCATTCCCTCCAGGTTGATCACTAAACTTGGTGATCTTGGTATTAACACTACTCTTTGTAATTGGATACTGAACTTTTTGACAAACAGACCACAACATGTCAAGTTGAATAACTCCACTTCATCTACTATCACACTGAGTACTGGCGTACCCCAAGGCTGTGTGCTGAGCCCCTTCCTGTTCTCTCTCTTCACCTATGACTGCAGGCCTGTGTATGGCTCTAACACCATTATCAAGTTTGCAGACGATACTATGGTGATCAGACTCATCAACGATGATGACGATTCAGAGTACAGGGAGGAGGTGCAGTGCCTAGCTACATGGTGCGCTGACAATAACTTATTACTTAATGCTAACAAGACCAAAGAGCTCATTGTGGACTTCAGGAAAAAGAATGGTCACGCACACTCTCCTATAAACATCAACGGGAGAATGGTAGAACGTGTCACCAGCTTCAAGTTCCTGGGGATCCACCTCTCTGAGGACTTGTCCTGGCAGATTAACACCACTAGTCTGATTAAGAAAGCTCACCAGCGCCTCTTCTTCCTGAGATTACTGTGGAAGAATCACCTCTCCTCAGCTATTCTGACTAATTTCTACCACTGCACAGTTGAGAGCATCTTAACTAGCTGTATCTCAGCTTGGTATGGAAATTGCACTATAAAAGAAAAAAAGGCATTACAGAGGGTGGTGAAAACTGCCCAACACATTATAGGGATTCCACTGCCTGCCATTGTGGACATTCAGAGGAAACGATGTCTGCGTAAAGCCCACAGCATCGTTAAGAACCCCTTCCATCCAGCCCACAAACTGTTTACTCTTCTTCCATCTGGGAGGAGGTTCAGATGCCTGCAGTCTAAGACCAGCAGGCTAGGGAACAGCTTTTACCATATAGCGGTTTCCTTACTGAACTCCTCAGTTCGTTTGTCCCCACACATATGCTGATGCTTCCCTTGATAATATATGATGTATTTTGTATAATTCTCTGTGCATTTGTATTTATATTCAACGTGTCCATAAACATTTTGTACAGTTGTATATGTTCATATATGTGCAGTCACACTTATCTTTGTGTGCTTGTGTACATACATTTTGTTGTGTTTTCCATTGACATATTGATAGATGCCTTGCATATTTGCATACATATATTTATATTTTACTGTTGTCTTGCACTCTGGTTGGATACTAACTGCATTTCGTTGCCTGTATCCATGGCAATGACAATAATGTTGAATCTAATCTAATCTGTAAACCCGATTGGTCACTAAATTGAACCTTGTTGGGTTGGGGGAGGCTCGCTCACTCTTCTGAATCCATTACCATGCAGCTGCTTCTATCATCATGGGGATGAGAGTTTATTATCTTACTACACCACAATTCAGATATGCAAAGGATTGGACATTAAGAAGAACCTCATCATAAATGTGAGTTGATAAGGATGCCTGATGAACCAATAAAAAGACTTTGTGTGGATGTTTTGTGGAATTACTCTGTCTGCTTTATGCTATCCAGAGTGTAATAAGCAGAACAGTAGAAAGATAATAAACTCTCATCCCCATGATGATTGAAGCAGCTCCATGGTAATGGATTCAGGCAAGAGTGAGGGAGCCTCCCCCAACCCAACAAGGTTCAATTTAGTGACCAATCAGGATTCCAGATGTGGCCACATGACATGAACTACATTTCCCAGGATACCTTAACTACATTTACCATGATGCATTCCCTTAAGGGGACAGCTCACAATTCCTAACTAACTATGCCAAATCCCATTAACTCTAAACTGTCTGGACAGCACATTGCAACACATTCCACAGGCAGAGAATAGATGGAGGCAGGGCCAGTCAGAGGTGGTATTTGCTGGTTCTGTGAACTACTCAAAATTTCCGCTACTGGTTCTCCAGAACTGGTCAGAATCTGCTGAATATGTGCCATATCCGTCATCGGGCGTTGGCAATCATGTTGATGATCCTATTTTTATCAACAGCTACACGAAAAAGTGCTGTTGAGTTTTGTCCAAACCAGTCTCTTAGATTTTGAAGCCATGATGTTCTTCTTCTGCCTGGACCTCATTTGCCTTCAATCTTTCTTTGGAGGGTTAAGTGAAGTATGCTGTATTTTTCCAGGTGTCGTATCACATGTCCAAAATATTCTAGCTTTTGCTTTTTTATGGTTTTGATGATTTCCCAGGTAGCTTATCACCTCCTCATTTCTGATTTTGTCAATCCAATTTATCCATAACAGCCACCTGTAGAGCCACATTTCAAATGCTTCTAGTCTCTTCAAGTGGCTTTCTGTCAAAGACCAACTCTCCACTCCATAGAGCATTGGTCCACAAACTTGGCAAGTTTAAGACTTGTGAACTTCAACTCCCAAAATTCCTCCTCCAATCATGCTAGCTCAGGAATTCTGGGAGTTGAAGTCCACAAGTCTTAAACTTGCCAAGTTTGAAGACCCTTGGTATAGAGCATAAGCTACCAGGAATGGCAATACTGTACCTATCAATTAGTGAGGGAATATTTCAACTCCACAGACTGCCCTAAACAAAAGAGTTTACCAGAATTATTCCTCTGAATGTTTTCTGTGTATCAAGCGATGCACAATGTTCTGTCTCTGGATTTCTCCCCCACCTTCCCATCACCCCCACCCTCTTAGGAGGTAGATTACTCTGAAAATGAGCAGCTGGCCATGAGCACACAGCGAGCTTAATGGCTGAGCCAGGGTTTGAATTTGGATTTCTCCAGGCTTCACCAAAGACATGGAACAGCTGTGGAAAAAATATCTTTTTCCAAGTGCATCTTTTCTGGCATCTGGCTTTTTTTCAAGTGATGGAGAATTCCCTAGCTTAATTGGCACATTCTTTCGCTGCTTATTTATAGACAACAGATGAGCCTACAATAGATGGCATCCCTTCTTAATCCAAAAAATAATTCTGGGATAGAATCCAAGCTTGCTTTACAACCACAGGCTGTTCTGTAATTGCTTTGAAAATCTCTGCCATTTCTTTATGGTAAAAATTACTATCGGGGCTTATGTAATTCAATAAGTGATTGCGTAATTGCTAACGCTAAAAACTGATGACATTCATAAAACCACAGGTTTATCCATGTTCAGGAATTTGCCGTACAAACAGTTCTCCAGGAAATTGAATTTAAGTTGTGAATACTTCACAACAAAGAGAATAAAGGTGATAAAGATCCAAAACAGGGAGTTTAGACAACAACAGTGTGAACCAGTGGGATTCAAATTTTTTTACTACTGGTTCTGTGGGCGTGGCTTGGTGGGTGTGGCAGGGGAAGGATCCTGTAAAATATCCAGTCAGCCGAACTATTCAACATTTTCACTACCAGTTCTCCAAAACTGGTCAGAACCTGCTGAATACCACTTCTGGTGTGAACCATGATTTATTTCCCCTTTTCTGAAAAAAAGGAAGAAGGAAAAAAGCATTCTTTATCTCAGTGCTTTTGTCCCCCTTCATTACCCAAAACAAGTTATCAGAAAATCATTTTTAGCCAAAGTAGGTAAAACACTTCATTAGTTTAAATGTCCTTGTTCTGATTGTGTAGTGGGTTGCTTGTGTTGCTCCCCAAAGAAAAGCCACTTTTACCCCTATTTTGAGTTAATTTACCCAGGTTTGGGAAGCATTGTTTTATTCTATAGATGAAGAAATGAAACAGGTGGCTTATATCAGAAAAATATTTGAGAGCCAGTGTGGTACAATGGTAATGGTATTGCAACAGAAGCACAGAGAGTCAGCTCCAGAGGTGGGTATTCAGCAGGTTCTGACCAGTTCTAGAGAACCAGTAGCAGAAATTTTGAGTAGTTCGGAAAACCAGCAAACCCCACCTCTGACTGGCCCTGCCCCCATCTATTCTCTGCCTCCCGAGTCCCAGCTGATTGGCTGGGTCTTCTTTGGTTGCCCTGCACAGGAGAACGGAGCTGGAAAGCAGGTTAGTGGGTGGGGAGAGTATGGAGATTTTACAGCATCCTTCCCCTCCCACACCCACCAAGCCATGCCCACCGAATCGGTAGTAAAAAAAATTGAATCCCTCTTGGACAGGTCATACAACCACAGTTGGGATCTGTCACTAAGCAAGGCAGTTGTTAAGAGAGTTGTGCCCAATTTGATGACCTTTTTTGCCATAGTTATTACATGAAGCGCTGCAGTTGTTAAGTGACTCATGGAGTTGTCAATCAGCTCCCTCCACACCCACACAATGTTTGCTGGTAAAAGTTACAAATGGAGATCATGTGAGCCTGGAACCCTGCATCTGTCTTATAGACTTGCTGATTGCAAGCACCCAAGTTTTGGTCAGGTGGCCATGGGATTGCTGCAAAAGTCATAAGTGTGAGGACTGGTTGCAAATACTTTTTTCAGTGCTGCTGTAAGTTTAAATAGTCACAAAACGAATGATTGTAGGTTGAGGACTACCTGTAGTCCACCTTCAACCGCAGAAGGCCCCTGGGTGACTGTCGGGCAATCGTGCTCTCGCTCTGCCCGACTTACTTCACAGGAGTTGCTGCTGCTGTGGGAGGAAGGAATACTCGGAATGGCAGCTTCAGCTCTAATAAAAAAATGTGGGATACAAATCTAACAATAACATAGCTTTTTTTTTTTTTAATGTAACCCTAACCCTGGATTATACCAGGGGTTCCAAAACCTCTGGGACACACGCCATTAGCAGGCCATGAGGTGTTTGCAACTGGGCTGTGGAAATAGTGGGCGAGCACCCTTGCTTGCTCATCCCGACTTGCACGAGCAGCAGCTGAGCAATGGAGCTTGCGCAAATGGAGTTGTGCACATCTGCTTTCTGTTAGATCGGGTACAAAAGAGACGCGAGACCAGTGTACTTCAAGCTCTTTATTTTGTTAAGATCTGTACAAGATCTTGGAGCCGGGGCAGCCCTTCATATAGGGATTGCTCGTGGCTCGTCGGCCAATGACAGCACTTTGAATCTCCCGCGATCGGCTCTGCCAATCGCAGTTGATTCTAAGTGAGCCAATCACAGTTGTTGAGTCGGCCAATCAGAATGCAGTTCGTATGGACCAATCAGAATTTACCTTTTGGAGTATGTTAATACAGAACACTTTCCAGCCACTTACGCAAAACTATCCTCTCTCTCCTGCCGGTTTGCAAAGCCAGAAAGGTTGGGGAACTCTGGATTAGACCTTTAAAGTACTGATTTTAACAAAAACTTTTTTTAAAAAAAAAGTGGCATGAGGAGACTTAGTAGGAAATGTTTGGATCCGCACAATTGCCTTTACTGCCCATTCATTGACAGCATTGTTCTGGCCTAGGTCACAGGAAAGCACAGAAGGGGAAAGTAAAGGTTGCTAATCTGGTTCTGGTCACCTGCCCTAGAAAGGACAGATAAACAAAGCATGGAACAAAATGAACGAAACCAAAGCAGGCTCCTGAAGTGGGGCCAAATCAAGGGGGGTGAGCCAATCCCAATAAGATTAGATTGTAGGGCTGTATATGATTCTACAGCCCCACAATTTAATCTTATTGAGATTGGCTCCTCCCCCCTCTGATTTGGCCCCTAAACATCCCCCCTAAACTGCAAGCAGAAGATTACAGATTGGGGAACTTGCCTTAAATCTAGGGTTTAATAAAAGCTGGCACAGCAAAACTGCTGTTGTGAGATTTAGCTACCTAGATATAGAACTGTGAGCTGTACTGAAATCTCAGTTCAACAGACCTCCATTTAAAGAATCACATTTGGGCTACACTCTGGAAATTGTATTTAATTGGCTTTATTGTATTTTTATTGCCAGAGCTAGAGCAAGGCCCTTATGGGTTTGTTTGTTTTTAATGAACTATTTGGTTTGAGATATCATAACTGACTGTAGGCACTACTTGCTAGTAATCTTGACCCTAATATATTAATTGATCTGTGTTCTATCTTGCTATGGGTGGGAGTTTGGTCCAGTGAAGACTGTCTGAAGGCAAAATCTTTATCAAAGCTGGACAGTAAACTCGCATCATGGCGAAAAACTATGGGCTCAAGACTTTGCTAAAAAATAAAGACTTTTATAATAAGCTTCTATATTGACAGATATGTTATAGGTTTCTTTTCTTTCCCTTTCCTTCTTCTGCATGTTCAGACTCCTAATTTCTTCCTTTGCCAAGATGTTTGGGAAATAGAATTGAAATCTGGGCTACAAAGAGGATAGCCCTCAATTTAATGAGTTGTTTGGGAGGGGTAAGATAGCCTTTAAAGTGGAATGTCCCTCAGTCCAAATTTATGGCATTAAAATAATTAGTGCCATGTGCATAATGAATGTTATCATTATGCAATTGAATGAGGTATTCATGCAAATGTGTAAACTGCTAGTAAATAATGTCTACATCAATTGTGTGGATAATTTTTGAAAATAATGGACTTGTTACTTTGTTTTTAACCCAAGTAAAAACAAATCCTTCTAGAAAAGCTGAAACACTGCAAGGGAGCCCAGATTTGCAACAACAAATACAATACACCATATACCAGGGGTGGGATTCAAATTTCTTAACAACCGGTTCTGTGGAAGTGGCCTAATTTGTGGGTGTAGCTTGGTGGTCATGTTACTGGGTGGTCATGGCTTGCTGACTAGGCGTGGCTTAGTGGTCATGTGACTGACTGGGCATGGCTTGTATGTAAATATTGTAAATATTTATGTAAATATTGAATTTTTTATTAAAAAAAGAACAACTTTTACCCAAAATCAGGCAAAGCAGGCAGTCAGATTGAGTTGCTTGCAGAATCACTGATTCACTCATAGATCTTCCTTTCTGCAATCTGCTGCCTGAGTCTGTCACATAAAATTTGCTTGCACAACGCAGGCAAGTTCGATGGCGGCATGCGAGATAAGGAGTGACTGGGCAGGGAGAGGAGGGGTGAGTGGAGAGAGGCAGGGCCAGTCAGTGGCATGATTTGCCGGTTCTCCAAACTGCGCAGAATGGTAACAACCGGTTCTATAGAACTGATCCAAACTGGTAGAAACCCACCCCTGCCATATACACACATACACACACCGTGTATATTCATTCTTGAAGGAACAGAATCATTTGTTGCTTTCATGCCAAAAAACAAAAAGGGGAGGAAACCACAAAAATTCTTTGGAATTGCTCATACACCTTGTTGACCATGCTAATAAAGACTCATATATACAGTATATATGAACAATGATTTTTGTTGTTGGAAGCTTTAAGGTATTTCAATTCCCAGAATTCCTCAGCCAGCAGTTGCTAAGATTAAAAAAAAAAACATGCCTGAAGACTGAAGAAGCGAATGGATTTATCTGTACTACCTAGCTAGCCGGACTGCTTCCCATTCTTATATAACTTCCCTTTGCAAAATTGACGGTTTGTACTATTTACCAGATCCTCATGGAATTGGATTTTCACAGGCAGAATATGTATAAGGAGCTTCTGCCAATCAAGCACAAACAGCTGGTAGTTTCTGATGACCCTTGTCTTTTTTTCCCCTCTCTCTCTCTCCCCACTTTTTTTCACATGGCTTCCTTGCTAGGCATGTGTTGCAACTGGCATCAATAAAAGGTTCCCAAAAGCCTTTCTTCCTCTTTCTATGACTCTGCTGACCAGAGTGTGTTTCCAAGTCTTAAGAAATCAGGAGGCGATATATCCATTCAGATATCACTCACATCTCAAAGAAGAAAAGGGATGTTTCCACAACAAGCTGCAGAGCGAGGTTCCGGATGAATAACAGCATTTCTCAAGCTTTGCACATGAGACCAATGTTTTCCATGAGCTAAAATGTTTTAAATTCCTTAAGTTGCTATTTGCTCCCCCCCCCTCTTAAAGTATTTTTTAAGAGCAGCAAATATTTTCAGCAAGAAGGGGTTATTTTTAAGGAAAGTGAAATAGATGAGATAAAAGATTTCACTCTCCCCTTTCTCTGTGGTGTGCAGTCCAGATTCAGAATCGAACCTGCTTTATGAAAAGGGAGATTTGACTGGCCTCTGTCACCAAGATTTAAAAATGTGTAAGGCTGGGGTGGGGTTTTTGCTAGTAGTAAAGGAAGATTTTGTGTTCTGAATCCTGTTGTGATGATAGTACAGGTAGTCCTCAATTTATTACAGTTCTTTTAGTGACCTTTCGAAGTTACAACGGTATTGAAAAAAGTTTTCAGTGAAAAGAAAGACCATTTTTCATGCTTATGACCAGCATCCTCATGATCATGTGATTTACATTCGGATGCGGGAAAACTGGTTCCTATTTATGACGGTTGCTGTTTCCTGGGGTCATGCGATCCCCTTTTGCAACCTTCTAATGAGCAAAGTCAATGCCAGCTTCACTTAACAACCGTGTTCTAGGTCTGCTGATGTTTTTGCCCACCTGCCCACCCGGGCTTTTACCTGATCTTGATTTCCTGATTTTTCAACTTCAGCTGCCAAACGAGGCACAGCTGCAATTAAAAAAGCAGGAAAAGAGGGCTGTTTCAAAGGCTGCTTCTCTGCACTCAGCGTGCTGATGACGTTTTACAGGTGCATGGCTCGCAGCGTGCAGGGAAGCTTGTAAATCCCAAACCGGTAGTTAACCCTGTCATATCCCACCCCTGATTATAGTCCTCATTTAGAAACTGCCTCATATTTAGTGACTGTTTCTACTTATGATGGTGGAAAAAAACCAACCCTTTGCAACCAATCCTCCCATTTACAATCTATGCAGGTCTATAAGGCAAAGCACAAGAGCTGTTTAACTGTGTGTACATAATATAATAAGGCAAAGCATTCTTGTTTAACTGTGTGTACTTGTTGGTACAGCAACCAAACAGGATTGGTACAGCAACCAAACAGACTCCCACGGATAGTTAAGAATGCAGAAGAAACAATTGCAACCAGCCCATCTTCCTGTATATTGTGAGGGCCAGAAAGAGGGCTGAGAAGATATCTGCAAACCCTTCACATCCTGGACATAAAATGTTTCAACTCCTTCTCTCGGGACAACACTATAGGGCAGTGATGGCTAACCTTTTCGGTACCAAGTGCCCAAAGTGTGTGCGCGCACCCCCAAAATGCAACATGTGCCCCACCCCGTGCATGCGCACGTGAGCACTGCACATGCCCCCCACATGCACACGCAACCCCCATGCACGGCCTGACCACCACGCATGCATGGCCAATACCGCAAAGACCAGCTGGCCGGCAGGAGGCACTCGTGTGCCCAGAGGGCTCTGCGTGCCACTTCTGGCACGCATGCCATAGCTTCGCCATCACAGGGAGAGTTTTTTTTCCCTTGTGCCATCCCTCTACTAACTCTCACAGTGTTGCCTAATGTCTAGGTATAGCCATGTAGTATACTTGTAATATTATTTATCCTTATTATCTTCTTTCCTTCCCACTTCTACTGGTATTATTATTCTGTTGCTTTGCATGCACACTGAGAGCTTCTGTATCAGAGACAAATTCCTTGTGTGCCTAATCACACTTAATGGTCTAATTGGCCAATGATGTATTCAATTGAATTTGAAGAAATCTAAAGTTATTCATAAATATACTGTAGTTTCATTAGTGATTGCTTTATTAAACAACCAAGCTGACAGGCACCAAAGCATAGTGTTGTAACCCTTCCTTCCAAATCATTCTAAGAATGCAAATTTCCCATGAGTGGGAGGCATCACCTAGAGTGCCATACACCCTTGAGGTGGCACTGAGTACCGGTGATACATTATTGAGTTATTCTTCCTTGTGCAAAAGGCATTCTACACCAGGTAGGAAATCTTCAAGGACAGTTGCAGATAAAACACATTGGAGTAGCGGTGATAAAGTTATGAGTTACTGTTTGCCAGAGCCACTTTTTCTCCAGAAAGGGGTGCTGCACCTGACATATCACCATAGCTGGATCAAGGAATCATTGATCATGGCTTTCCCCTGCAGGAACCATGATTGAAGGAGCAGCTTCAAGTTAAAAGTCCCTCTGAACTAACTGTGGTGACTTCCGGTGCCCACTATGCTTATTTTATTTATTTTATTTTATTTATTTATTTATTTGATTTGTCAATTGTTTACAAGATAATAAGTACAAGTGTATACATAGTTGTGAATATATGAAATGGGTACATATAAGAAAAATAAAAGAATAAGAGAAACAATAGGACAGGGACGGTAGACACGTTTTCCCACCGTGCGCTCAAATGCTCTTGACAGCAGTACAATGCATGCATACATCATGGGTGCCCCCGGTCCACTGTTTTTATGCTTGTTTGATGAGTCTTTTCCAGCCCTAGTGTGAGAAAAACAACATCAGGAAAGCAATGGTAATTTTAGTCTGACCCAGCAGGCCGGGGGTGGGGTGGGGAGGAAGGATCCAAGACAGGAAAGCTGCTACATTGTATTGGGAGCAGGTGACCAGGGAAGCCAGGTGATTTAGGGTAGTGATAAGTAAGCATTATTGTTACCTCACCTCTCCTAAGCAGCAGAAGAGCTTGAGGGGAAAGTGTCAACTGGGATATTCCCAAATCAGTTGACTTTGCTATAATCATGAATATGCTTGACTTGACCTGGTTGAGACACCTTTCTTCCTCCCCCTACTACCAATGAAGCCATCTGGGAGGACCAGAAAAACAAACCCATCATTGGAAGGGTTGCCTGTCTAAACTAACATTACTTGGCTATCCCTACCCATCCTAGAGAGCAGCGATGTTACTGATCAGTTCTGGAGAACCAGTAGCGGAAATTTTGAGTAGTTCAGAGAACGGCCAAATACTCCCTCTGATTAGCCCCACCCCCATCTATTCTCCGCCTCCCGAGTCCCAGCTGATTGGCTAGGGCTTCTTTTGTTGCCCTGCACAGGAGAACGGAGCTGGAAAGCAGGTTAGTGGGGTGGGGAGGGAATGGGATTTTGCAGTATCCTTCACCTGCCACGCCCACCAAGCCCCGCCCACAGAACCGGTAGTAAAAAAACCCGAAATCCCACCACTGATAGAGAGCCCTTGCATGGCCCAGTGTCTTACAGTAAGAAAGGACGCTTCAGAGTGAAACCTTGAAAGACTACTTGGGGCAGTTTTACCACACATTTTAAGAGTGAGCGTTGAGTGATAAGATAATTGTGTTGCCACTGTGACTGCCCAGATCAGGAGAAAGAGAAACAGGAGACATTTCCTGGTACAGGAGGTGGGACAATGCAGAGAGCCAGATTGAAATGAGCAATAATTACAAGCAATGTACATTTAGGTGTGAAGTAGGTATGCAAAGTAAATATGCGGTGGTGGTAGAAATTCTACCTGGAAAAAGTAAAAGAAATTATGGTTGGCCAGAACTCTGAAGACTGACAATTCTAAAAGCTTATACAAAAATCAAAGTTAATAAATAAATATTTCCCAATTGCTAAAATTAGGGATGCTGAATTTGTAGGGACTAGAAGCAGAAAAATTGGGCTTCCCTGATTCTTAACCATTGGCGAAAAGGGAATGATCCTATTTCTTTCGAACTCAGGTTGGATTTGGTAAAAGTCTAGTGTAACTTTCCAAACTCATTGCAAAAAAATATTTTCTGCACCAGAAAACAATTGTTTGCTTAACTGCTTGAGCTCTTTTGCAACCTACCAATATTTTCTCATTTCTGTTGCAGTCCATTGATTTCCCGAGTGGAAATTCCATTCAACGGGTAGTAAATGCAGAGCTTATTGAGATCTGGGTGGTTGGGGACGGAAGGTTGAACTTCTTTCTCCTCCTTGCATTCCATGGCCATCTTTTATTATCCTCTATTGTTTTTTCTCTGTGGAATGTCCATCAATGGCCCAAGAAAGAAGAGCTTCGGGGGGAAATCGAAAACAAAAGTATTATATTTTCACTCTGCTCTTGTACTGCCTTCAATGAAAAATATGTCACTTCTGAGCCTTTGAAATATTCCAAATTTGGATGTAGTTCCTTCCCTAAGCAGAGCCTCAGGTAACTATGCAATTAAATATTGTAGCACACATGTAGTGGTCTTTACAACTTCAGTGTAATGCGGCTACCTTTTTCTGTTTGACCACGCAATCGCACTTCATTTGTTGTACCTCCTCCATTTTACACAACCAGACAGCAATTAATTTTAATTCCATGGGTTGTCTCCCTTTCCCAAGGTCATCCTGAAGGTAATTTCACCAGAGCAGGAGTCCCACTGAATCCAGCCCAGGTATATCACCCCACCACATATTTCATAGCTTCTTAATCAAGGAAGATTTAGGGAAACTCCAAACTGGCTCCAGTAAAGCCTCCTGGTTTGGGACCAAATGGAGGACTTACCATACACCGAGATGCCTTTTTTCCTAGACCTGGTTGCTGCCTGAAAGTAATCTGCCTTGTTGCTAAGGCACAGCGAAAGAAAAGGCTGTGGGGGAAGGTTTTTCTTCCACTGACTTGCTTTTCTCATATCTCTAGGATGGGAGGAAAGTACATTGATGTTGCTGTGCGGATGAACCCGTCGTGTTGGTACATTTCATGGCTGTTCCATATGTTTGGTTGAAAAACCTACTGTGGTCTCATGCATATTTGTAGTCAGGTTACAAAGGGATCTGTAGGGATTCTCAGTCATCCAGGTCATGGTTGTCCCAAAGGTGCTTTTTCAGGAGGGAACTGGACTTTCATGTTTTTCTTTTGAAGATGTTTTGCTTCTCATCCAAGAAGCTTCTTCGGCTCTGACAGGTTAGTGGGGAATGGAAGGATTTATATTCCTTTCAGATAGCTGGTCATTTGCATCCTTTTAGAGCAGGGGTCTCCAACCTTGGCCACTTTAAGACTTGTGGACTTCAACTCCCAGAATTCCTCAGCCAGCTTTGAAGTCCACAAGTCTTAAAGTGGCCAAGGTTGGAGACCCCTGTTTTAGAGAATCTTTGAAGCACTTGGAGCTTTATCTGTGTTCTTTGAAGAGTTACAACGGGATGTTTATATGCCTTATATTTCTTCTGCTTATCTATCTCAGCCTCCTGTCCAATCCTCTCTCCTTTCCTTCTTCCCACTGTCAGTAGCTATGAATACACGCACAGATTATTTGACTAGTTGTGTATACAAAACTTTCATTTTAAAAAAATGTAACCAAAGTTATGGAATTCTGAAGATTATCTGTGCGGAGTTTGCACAAACTTTTCTAAAAAAATGTTTGTTCTGGAAACTTTGAAAGCACACACACACAGCAGGTCCATGCTTGGATACCTGAGTCCAGTCTAAATTAAAACTAAGGGTGAATATAGACAATGCAGCTGAAAACAGCCCATAACAATTTAGAATGCTGGCATTCTGGAGCAAGATTAGGATGCAAGTTCATACAATAGAATCCAAGAATTGTGGAGTTGAAAGGCACTACAATGGTCATCCAACTCTCCGCAATGTACAGGAAAACAATTAAACCAGGGCAAACATCTGTTTTATTGATAAGGTGATGGGAAACCTATGTCAGAACCAAATCCAAAGAAGAAAGCCATTGTTAAATTAACATTAAATAGCGTGACCATAAGAAAGGCTGAGCGCCAAAGAATTGAGGCCTTTGAACTATGGTGCTGGAGAAGACTCCTGCGAGTCCCTTGGACTGCAAGACGATCAAACTGGTCAGTCCTAGAGGAGATCACCCTGACTGCTCTTTAGAAGGCCAGATCCTGAAGATGAATCTCAAATACTTTGGCCACCTAATGAGAAGGAAGGACTCACTGGAGAAGAGCTTAATGCTGGGAAAGATTGAGAAGGGGACGACAGAGAATGAGGGGGCTGAATGGAGTCACTGAATCAGTCACATGAGCTTAAATGGACTCCAGAACAATGGTCTCCAGCCAGTGGTCCCCGAGAAAATTTTGGTGGTCCACAGAGAAATATCACCCCCAAAGCAATTAATCCAGGCTGTGTGGGAACACAAGGCTGCACCACTCAAATGGCCCTTGGGAACACAAGGCTTGCGTTGCTTGCATTGTGAACAACGCGAGGTAATGAGGGGAGGGGGGAAAGGGCGGAAGGGGGGAACTTGTCCCACTCGCCTCATGCACCTGGCTTGGCCACCGGGCTGTTTCTTTCCCCTTTTTTCTTCTTCTGCTTTTGGCTGCATGCAAGGAAAACAGCAAAAGTCTTTCTTTCTCTCCCCCAAACCCCGCCAGAAATGAGTCTTGGGGACCCTGCAAGGCATACTGCTCCAAGAGGCTGTGCCGGTGCAACACGTCTCACACAAACTCATTTCTGGCGGAGTTTGGGGGAGAGAAAGAAAGACTTATGTTGCTTCTGCTGCTTTCCTTGCATGAAGCCAAAAGTCTCTCTCTCTCTCCCCCTGAGAACGGAGCTGGAAACAATATCCTGCGATCCCAAATAAAGAACGATCGATCGATAGGAAAACGGGGTGGGGAATTTTCCTGCAGACTTTTTTTGGGATTTTCCCAGAGTCTCTGGTCCACGGGAGTTAAAATTATGAGTTTGGTGGTCCCTGAGGTCCAAAAGGTTAGCGACCCCTGCTCCAGAAGATGATAAGAGGACAGGAAGGCCTGGAGGAACATTGTCCATAGAGTTGCGATGGGTCGGACAGGACTTTGCAACTAACAACAAAGGGTGACCAGATTTGGGACACAAAAATCTGACGGCCACTAGATGGCAGCAGGGGAGTGAGGAACATTCTAAATCTCTTGGTTGCCCTTTAATGCAGGGGTCCCCAACCACCGGTCCGGGGACCGGTACCGTCCGCTGGAACAAGTCCTACCGGGCGCTGGTTGCTGAGGCGCCGCCATCTTTTTGATGAAAAAGTGCTTCCGGTGAGCTTTTCCAGGTAGAAAGATCACCGGAAGCACTTTTTCATCAAAAAGATGGCGGCGTAACGCTCGGTGAGCTTTTCCGGGTAGAAAGCCATTTCTACCTGGAAAAGCTCACGAACATAGCCGCATCTTTTTGATGAAAAAGTGCTTCCGGTGAGGTCACCAGAAGCACTTTTTCATCAAAAAGATGGCGGCGCCCAGCTGATGCCGGTACCGGGCCGGCGGCACCCAGCTGATGCGGTACCGGGCCGCGGCATAAAAGGTTGGGGATCACTGCTTTAATGGTAGTCCGGATCTTGGCAGCCCACCGTAATGAGGGTAACCTAATGAGCCATCAGCACCAAATCCCGAGGGAGCAAAGCTCAATTAAGAAGCTACACAATGGAAGGGATGGTCTTTGCATCTATATGCTGTTTCTCCCCATTCATATTTTGAGGAAGGATGGATACAGAAATGGGCTGGTCACTACAGAACTGGAATAGTCTTAAAACTCCCCAAACCTGACGTGCAGGTTGCATGCTCAAAGATGCGGCAGCCGGACCGAATACAGCTAGTCCTCAACTTACCACAGTTTGCTTATTGACCGTTCAAAGTTACCCTGAAAAAAGTGACCCATTTTTCACACTTACGACCATTGCAACATCCCCGTGATCACGGGATTTACATTCGGACAGCTCAACAACTGACTCACATTTATGACGGCTGCAGTGTCCCGGAGTCCCGTGATCTCCTTTTGCGACCTTCAAACGAGCCAAATCAGTGGGGGAGCCAGATTCACTTAACCACCGTGTCCCTAGATTAACAACTGCAGGGATTCCCTTAACAAATGTGGCCAGGAAGGTGGCAAAACGGGGCAAATCTCACTTAACAACTTTCCCGCTTAGCAGGCTACATTTTGGGCTCGATTGTGGTCGTAAACCGAGGACAACCTGAACCCCTGGAACGCCCGTAACTCCCTTTAGCCAGCAGGGGGCGCTCCTGACTCTCCACTTCTAGCCGGCCTTCGGGCTTGGGGAGGTGGCGGCTTGCCTTGCCTCGCCTCGGCTTAGCTTGGAATGGGCTGCGGGCGGCCGAGGAGAGACTTGTGAGTTGGCAGCGGTGCATTGTGGGGGGGTGTGGCGAGGTGGGTGCCGCTGCCCAGGGGCGGCTCCTGACTTGAGCGGAGGACGGTCGCAAGTTCTCCTGAACTTCGCCGGCCAGGTAGGTAGCGCTGGCGGGGAAGGGAGGGAGGGAGGGAGGGAGGGAACTGTTGGATGCGCCTTCGGGCACCCTCGAGGACCTTTTCTTAGGATCGCATGTGTTCCGTACTTCCAGCGATCTTCATGCCTTCCTGCAAACGCGGGTTTCTCTGTTCTGCTCCCAGCTCCGAGGCGTTGCTCGAATCCCAACTGGGGTGCAAAAAGAACCCGGACAAAGAATAAATACCCCGAAGCATTCGCTCTGCTTCCCAGAGGCGACCCATCCCTTGGATAACCCCCCCCCCCTCCCCCGCTTCCCCTTGCTGCCTTCTTTAGCGATTCCTTCTCTTTCCAGCAACGCTCCCTTTTCTCTTGATCGCTCTCCAAGCATTCCGCCGCTCCACACCTTTTTCCCCAGCTTTCCCTCCCTTCCCTCCTTCCCCTCCCTTCATTCAGCGCCCCTGCTCTCTCTCTCTCTGCTCGCTTCCGACTTTCTTTTCCCTTCATCTTTTATCATCTGCTCTCATCGGAGTTTGTTTTTCTTCGCCCGCATTGCTCACCCTATTCCTCCCCATCTAGAATATTAAATTCCTTGCGAGGGCGCTTCACACAAAGTAGACGAAGTTGAAAAGTGCCCGGGAGGAAATTGCCAAATTTGGAGACTGGAAGAAGAGAAGGCAAGTATTCTACCTTTTGAAAGAAGAAGGAAAAAAAAATCCGATTTGGTGTGTTCCCTCCATTCACCCCATCTGCGTTAGGGTCTGTTGTTTGGGTGGGAATGTGCTTGCAAGTTTGTCTGCAATTGTTATCCTGAGCTGACTACAAAACTGTATGATAAAAATCACGTACTGTAACTGCCCGAGCAACATTCACCTCAATTGTGATTCTGTGAAATGTACTGTACAAGGAAGGATTACTGGTGTGGTTTGTTTGTTTTTTAAACTGGATAGAAGAGGAGAGATTAATTTGCAAAAAGGATTCTTCTTAAGGATTTAAAAGTAGATTGAGTTATCCCCAAAGAAATGCAGATTGCATTTCCCATACAAGAGAGATCCACTCTTCAGATATGAGGAGGTCTACTCAATCGGTAGTTGGTGTTTTCAGGCCTGTTGAAACTTGTTAGCACCATGGCTAACATTAGCCACAGCAATGCTTCTTTTTCTCTCAACAAAACAAGAAGGAAAGTAGGGAACAAATGGGGGTTGGGGTGGGGGGTGGAATGGTATTCTTGATAGAGGGAGAGAGAAGTGTGGAGGTGAATTATTTGGCTTGGCCAAATCTTCTCCCCTCTTGCTGGCCTTGGGGTTATATCAAATCTGCAACTCCAGAAAGTCCAGCATGAATACACAGACAAGCTGGTCTTTCCACTTGCAGCACAGAGGGAGCATGCCAGGTGGCTGTGCCAGGGTGGTTATAGTATCCTGTTGAAGAATGACAGTAGTTGGCTGTAGTTCAGTTTTGCCAGTAAAAAGCAAAAGAAAGAAAAAAAGTTTTGCCATCACAACCCAGAACAGAGATAGCCTTTTGCGTTGCAAAGTCCCAACCATCATAAAGCTTCTTCACAGGGTGTATGAAGAAGTTGCATTCATCTCTACACTGAATGGACAATCCTGCTTTATAATTTTTTTTTTAAATGAAAAATAAATGATTTAAGATGCTGTCCCCTACCTGACCTTAGCTGGGTGACACTGGTCCTGGAATCCAGGTCACAACTGGGCTTTCGCACCCTCTTCTGCACATCAGCTGTTTTACATGCAAACCTACTGTTACTATGAAACATTATTTTTATATTAGATGTATTAAGTCAGAGGTGTCAAACTCAAGGCCAGCAGGCCAGATCTGGCCGTGGGATGCTTAGATCTGGCCTGCAAGACCGGTTCACAGGGCCTCTGCCAGCAAAAGCAGAGCTTGGCTCAGTTTTTGGCCAAGACGGCTTCCTGCAGCCCCCTGACACTGAAAACGGAGCTTGGGAGGGCCGCGCGCAGATGTCCCAAACTCCATTTTTGGCCAAGCTCTGTTTTCACTGGCAGAGGGCTGCAAGAGGCTGTCGCAGCCGAAAATGAAGCTCAGGAGCCTGTTTTTGTTGGCAGAGCGCTCAGGCCACCACCGGTGCCCCCAAAACGAGTGATGTCAAGCTGGCCATGCCCCCCGCTGGTCCCCGAGGTCAAACACAACCCTGATATGTCCCTCAATGAAATCAAGTTTGACAACCTTGTATTAAGTGGTCCAAAAACTTATCTTCTAGGTGTTTCTTTCCTTTGCCAAACTGCACAAGCCTAAATATAAGGTATTTTTAAAAAAATACCAACCAAGGAGAGGACAATTGGGAGAGTAGGTGAGCAATCTGGAAAAACTGCCACACCCACTCACCCTTTGTTTAAATTTAGGGAGAAGCCCTGCTTCCATTCCCCCTTCTTTCTCCCCTCCTCCCATTCTGCTGGATTCACGCACATTGCCTTGACATGGAATGTCATTTGTTTGGCTTTGGCTTAGTGCATGAGCCCAACTTTTCTGGTTGGTAAAACTTTGGCTTATGCGGCTTAGTGCAATAATAGTGTGCAATAACGGACCTAGCAAATTTGGGTTATTTATTTTATAAACCAAAGGCAGCTGACAACACCAACCAAACCAATAAAATAAAATAAATGTAGTAATAACTAAATCCAATCAATGCCAAAACCAACCATCCAGAGCCAAGCTAAAACCCAAGACAGTTGCCTGCAGTCATTCAGCTGGGACCAACCGGTTTGACTTAAACCTATTTAGGAAGTTTTAGCAAAGTGCGGGCTGTATAGGCCTCTGGGGAAGAATGTCATAAAGTGGGAGCTATTTAGAATGGGAACCGCTTCAGGCAGGCTCATGAGGGGTTGGGCTGTTGCTTAGAGGCAGCATCTGTTCCTGGGCACTCAGGTGTAATACGATTTGTGATGTTTTCTGAGGGTGAACAATTGTGCAGCTGCCTTGTGTGTGTGTGTGAGGTGGGTGTCTGCTATTGACCAGGAACAAGTCCCAGACAAACTCTGCTATATAATTACACAGCTATTACACTAACAGTGGTGTTTTTTTTTTTGGTTGCTGGTCTTTCCAAAGGCATGTGAAGTTATAGGGGAAGGGAAGGGGCAAAACGGCCATCTTGCTACTCTACCTTCCCTCCAAAAGTGTTTGCATAGTTAAGCAGGGGTGGATAGGGCTGATGCCAAAGAAGTGTGGATTTCACAAGATTCTAACTCCAAGCATTATTATTCTCTTTCTCCCCCCCGCCCTCCTCCCCTCACCCAGAGCAGTGGGTGAGGAATTGGTGCCTGTATTTACTATCTACCCGCAAAGTGGACATAATAATGTCTACTCAAATCGTATAACAAACATAGTGACACCCTTCCCTCCCTGCTGTTCGTTGTTCTTTCCTCCCTCTTTGAGATGGCTCTGGGTCTGGAGTGGCAGAGTTAAATTTCAGCCCCACCAGAGGATCTGATTTTAGGGGTTGCCCTCTGTCTGCTGATGCCAGTTACACACGCTCCTTCTCAGCAAGGAAGGATGTGCCTCAGTCCTAACTCTCAGTCCCAGGCACTTGTTGGAGACGCAGTTCTGGTGTTCAGCTGCCTTCCGGCTTCAAACCCACTTGCTGCTGCATGTGAGGAATTATCAGAGGCCGCCCACCGTTTTTTTTAATGGTGTGGGTGTTTAGTGACGTTGGGTGGTGGGTTGGGTTCGCCACTGTATCACCTGGTGCCGAGCAGAGCAGCCTGTAGAAAGGCAGTGGCAGCAGCACCAAGCACCTTCCAGGTGGAGGGAGAACCTGCTTTCCCACTCAAGGAACAGGTGTGTGCCCAGTGCCTGCGGCTGTTGTAAGTAAGGGATGCTGGTTGAGATGCTGGTGTGTGTGTGTGTGTGTGTGTGTGTATGTGCTATGTTTGTATGTGGAAGAGAACTAAAATGGGCAAAGATCTCAAGGGCTCTTTGAGGGGATTGTGTACCTTTGAGCTCAGTCAAGCAATTGCTATGTGCCCTAAAATCTGATGTGCCTGGAGTCAGGAGACAGAGCATTCTGGGGCAGGTAACCAGCTTCGGCCCCTATTCTCCCCCCCCCCCCTTAACATTCTGACTTGCTTTGACCTTCTTTCAGTCCTTTGTGTATTTTCCTGTCCTGGCTCCTAAAAACTCCGATTGCCTGCTGGATTGTGTGTTTCTCTGCCCTTTGAGACAGCATTCTTTCCTATGCATTCATGTGGGTGAGGATGCGCCTGGACATGGGTGCGCCTTGGTGTGCTGGGCTGAGAGTGGGGGCTGCCCTTCTTTCCTACTCTTTTGGGCCAAAAGCTCTGGGAGGCCTTAAGCCGACTAGCCCTGAACTCCTTCAGTTAGAGTCTTTCAGACTCTGGACTCTTATCAGGGGTGGCGCTATCTCTGCCCCCCACCTCCCCACCCTGAGCCAACAAAGGGGGCATTCAGCAGCACGTAGATAGATTGGCATAGTTCTCCCCACGCCTGCTTCCCGCTGTGGGGGTGGCTGAGCTGGGTGCCCGCCAAGGAACTGCAGCTTCTCGCTGACCTTGACACCTTTTCAAGCTCTCTTTCTTCTAAGTGAGGAAGGCCTCGGGGCAGATGTAGCACAGAATCTACGGGGAAGTATCTGCAGTAGCAGGAGAGGCCGTGTAACAGGCCACCCTAGATGAAGGAAGAAGACCTTCCCAAATCCTCTTCCACACATAGGGTTGACTCCTGTTGGACTCCTAGCCCTTCCCCTCCCCTCTCTTGCCCAAATGTCCAGTCCTTTTCCCTGTTTCAGCCAAATCTCCCAGATTGTTTCAGCTTCCTTGAAGCCAGTGATAGGGTTGCCTGGGAATGGTTAGATGTGGGAGGGGAGACAATATTGCCGGAGAGAGGCAGATAAAAGGGCTGCTTCCAAGGACCGAGGGGGAAATCAGATCTGGAGTAGTTTGGATTGTGGGTGGTGGGTGGTCAGACTCTCAAAGGCATGTTCAGTCAAGTCTAGCCCCTTTCACGCACCCACCAGCCAATGGTGGACTAATGCAATTGCCTGATGTGGCAGCATGTTATTGGCATCGGAGTAGGAATCAGCAAGGCTTTGATCCCCGGGAGCCGGTCTGCAGAGCTCTGTTGATAATCTGCCTAGGGAAGTTCAAACACTGGGGAGGCCTAGAGCATGCGACGTCTAGCATTACTTCTTTGCACCAGTAGAAGCCAGAGAAATTTGGAAGTCAAATTCCAAATTGGGAGGATAAGGGTGTCCCGGTCTTCTGCGCGCCTCAGCCGGCTTAATCTTTTTGCTGATTGCAAAGTCTCTGGTCAGTCTTGGGCTGCTGAATGAGGTTTTCTCCCACAGACTTAAAAAACCAAAGAACAAAATATCACCCTCCTTGCCAAAGTGAAAAAAGGGTCTCTCGATGCTATCAAATCAGGCATCTCTCTATTTGCCCCCCCCTCCAATTGATCAACAACTCCATACAAACAAATCACAAAGGATCCTTCTGTTCTCTGTTGAAGAGCTCAACTCAACCCATGTCCTGACCTGTCCTCTTGCTGCTCCTCACAGTCTTCCACTCAGCTGATATCCCAGCAGGCAATAAGTGCTTTCTTTCTCCAAACTCCAGCAAGGGCCTTCATTCTGTGCTTCCAGACGCTGCTTTTACCCCCACCCCATTCCATTTTCTCTGGGTTGTCAGTGCCATGTATCAGAGCTGTGAGCGCTCTGTGTCAATGGGATAATGGATCCTTTAGCCCCGTGTGGCTCTGTTGATGGCACAGTCAAGATGGGAACAGTGGAGACTTTGATCGGGGAGGGTTATCACAGCAGCCATTGATGCAGCCTTGAAGCACCACGGCAAACCTCCTTTCCATGTCGCTGGCACCCTGTCTTATCTCGTTCCTCCTCCACTAGGGATGCCTGTGGAGTCCTGCTGCTTGACCCTACCATGTGGGAGCTGAAATGTCTCCAGCACAGCCGGTCGGTAAGCATTGGAAGGGTATGGATGTCAAATGGTCTAGAGGGGAGATTTAAGAGGGCGATTGGGAGCCCTCTGGGGTGTAGAAATCCCTGGGTTCTATCTCTGGGACTAGCTGTATGCAGATGGCAAGTTGAAGTTGACTCTGAAAAATGCCGTTTATGAGGGATGACTTTTTCTTCTGGGTCATTACTTGAAAGTAATCACTACCCGTAGCAAGGCTTTGACTCAGGTTCTTCTGCTACGCCAACCCAAATATATTTGAATATTGGGAACAAGACTCCTGAATTCTTCACGAATGGATAGATAGATGGATGGATGGATGGATGGTTGATGGATAGATGGATACATGGATAGATACATGGATTGTGTGTGTGTGCATGTAGAGCTTCCTTTGTCTCTAGCAGCTCCACCCCCCTGTGTCATTGTCTTCTGTGAGGGCCTTTCAGCTTTCTCCTGGGATTTTGGAATGTTGCTACATTTACTCTCTTCACTTCCTTCCAGCTGTTGCCAGCAGGGAAGGGGTGAGGGAAGAGTTATTATAAACTCCAGTAGTCCCTGGCTTCCTGCCCCCCCCCTGCAGTGGGGGGAGGGGGGAGATGAAACGGGTTAGGGGAGGGGAGAAGGGAAGACAGATGGCTTGATTTCCAGCCCAGATGTTGAATAAGTGGGTCCTCTTCCCTTCCCTGCTTTAGTAAGCAGATGGCTCCATTTTTCTAGGCCATTTGAAAGGGCAATAAGAGTATGTGCGAAGTAAGGCTGGGAATTCCACTACTGGAGGAAAGAGGGGGGAAAACAAATCACTTTCCCACTTGTGTGTTTAGACAACAGCCTGGAACAGAGGAACAATCAGACTAGAGTCAGTGGGGAGAGGCTCCCCACCAAATGCTCTCTTCTTGACAGCATCCTTCTGTCTGATTTGCAAGAAAAAGCCAGGGAGATTTGGTCTGAAGTACTGGGTTGTTGTTGTTTTTTGCACATTCGTGTTCCCATATTGCCACTTCATACTGTACTGCCGTCATGACAAAGCTTGCCTTGCCTATCCTGGCCCCAGCTGAGGTTGTGAAACATCTGGGATTAGATTTAGTTTCCAGGGTTTTGTTTTGTTTTTTTAATCTCCCCCCCCCCCCATTGATTTGCCTCTGGAGGCCCTTTGTCTACAAAGAAATAAGAGAGAGCAAATGCTTAACTCCAATTATCACGTGCAGCAGCAGCAGCAGCAGCAGCAATCCAAGAAGAATCTGAGGTCCTTCCCATTACGTACTTCTTTTTCCCCCTCCGTGGCTCCTCTCTGTGTCCTTGTTTGTGGCTGTGCCTCTGACCTCCCTGATGGAGGGAGATCAAGGGACTCTTAATCGCCTTCCCTGTTGCTAGATCCCAATTGGAATCTGAAGGGTTGGGAGGGAAGCCCCATCCTTTGCTTTTCCTGTAGCCCAGCAGGGCGAAGCCTTTGGTTTCTGGGTGACAAAAGGTCTGGGGAAGATGTGTGAGGGTCTAGGGAAGGTGAGGACAGAGAATGGTGGAAAGAAAGGCAGGATCTGGGGCCTGGGTGATGCAGAAGCCTTGTGGCATTTGGCCTCCACTTCAGGTAGTGAAATAACAAGATTATAGATGGCTGTAACAGAGGCAGTCTCTCCTTGGGAAGGTGAGGCAGATGAATGGTGGTATCCCTGCTTCTCCTCCTTCTGCTTCTGTTGCTGCTGTTTCTTCTTCTTGACACTGAATTGGGAATCCGCGATTTATGCCTTTACCTGATTGATGCCTTTACGTCATGTAAGCGGGGATACAGTATTGATTTTCTAGCGATTTTCTAAGCTGCTCTGAACGTAGCTCGCCCTCATGCATATGCTACACAATTACCCGCCTTTACAGCAACTTAATCCGGCCTAAAGCTCCCCAAGTTCCCAACGCCTACCTACTAACAGCAATCAGAATCCCGGTTCCCCTTGCAAGTATTTAGCTGACCGAGTGGAAAGAAAACTTCCTTTGTCTCTTTGAAATGTCATCAAATTGGCAGGGTGTCTCTTCGGCGCGCAAGTTAATCTGGTTTTACCAGCCTGTTAGGGGAGGAAGGACAGGGTTGTCCACACGGAGCGTTTTTTAAAAAAAATTGTCAGCAGGATTTCACCGCCCGGCGAGTGAGGAGCTACAATGCATGCAAAATCCAGATCTGTGATAGTTTTTGGCACACAGTGCAGACCCTACTGAGGAAGGGGAAAAAATATGGAGGAGACATTATTCCTGAGGCAAAAAAAAAAAAAAGATCCTCTTGGGATTAATTTCTCAGTCTGTCTAGTCTGGTGATTCCCGAGTGATAGACTGAGCCACAATTAAGTACGGTTGGAAGATTGGCGAGTTGCAAGATGCGTATGCACTTATAAATGACAAAGGCACCCTCAGGGTTAGCAAGGGGAGTCAGAATGACACAAGGAGTGTTGTGGTGTCTTGGGGAAAGCCCTATTCTTTCTCGCACATGCTCCCAAAGGGCGGAGTTTGTGGTGTGACGTTGCAGTGCTGCTTTTGTCGGCGAAGGCCTGGAGACCCCCCTGAAAGGGCCCTGCAGTTTCTGCAATCAGATGAGATTGACTGTTGTGTCTCTGCTAGATTTTCTGGAACAGGCTCATTCCACCCTCATTTTCTAAATTAGGATGGTCCGTTACGTGGGTAGGACAGGGTCACAATTTAATCATCTCCACATTGAGAAGGCTGCTGGTTGTGTGCCCGTGTGAATCAATGCTTGTATGTACCTCAGCAAATAAGAAAATTGCTTCAATAACAACTCAACACAGGAACACAACTGAGGAAGAAATCTACTATGAGATGAGTAATGTTTATCACAGTAGGGCTGGAATAGAGCATGTGATTAGATTACCACCACACACTAGAGTTTGGTTATTTTATCATTCTAAGTTTGGGCATCTTACAACCATAAACCAACCAATCTAGCTAAAGAATTCCCAAGTTAATTGACGTGGCTGAACCTGGGCAAACACAGCTGGACTTGAACAATTTAAAATAAGCGATTGGAGTTCAGCAAAAGTGTCCACGGAGTCAGCAACTTGTTTATGTTGTTAATTTTGGACTCTGAATATTGAATCTGAATATTGAAAGCGTATGTGGCTTGGACTTGGATATTTAATTCTCCCCTTTCATGATTCTGGTATGTATTTGTTGTGGCCAGAGCTGGTTGCAGAGATGGAGGACATGTCAACTGCTTAGATTTATTAAGGGATTGTGATTTCTCAGTCAGCCTTTCCCCTTTTCAGATTTTTTTTTTAAATGCCCATTTGGTGGCCGATTTGATAGTGGTGATGAGAGAGAGAGAAATGAATCCTAGCCTGTAGTACTTCAGTCCTCTATGACCAAAACTATTTATCCACTCGTTAATCTGCTACTGTGCCCTTTTGCCTTTTTGCTGCAGAAGGAGCTTTTTAGGAGGCAAGTAGCTTTTGGTAATCCAGACTGCAGAGTTTTGAAGCATATGCATTTGGAATGAACCTGTAGAGATGAAAAGAGGAATAGTGGCAACCATGTGGGCATCCTTTGTGCCTTTGGGAAAGTGCAAGTGGTCCTCCCGGGTCAGATTAGAACTGTCCTGAGCTCTTTGGACCTACTGGCTATAGATTGTGGGAAGTGAAATGGAATACAGCTGAATCACCCAAGGATTGGGAAGGCCGCTTTAGGATGTTTGTGTTAATTGTTGCTCATTCCTTTTCTCCCTTCTGTCTAGGATTTGGCCATGATCCTAGGCCGCCTGTTGCTGCCCCTAATGGTTACACTGATGCTCCTGTTGCCGTTGTACCCAGCTGCTGCTCAACTCTCTTCCTACCCATTATTTGTGGTTCCCAACGGTACATTCAATCATTTGGCTCAAGCCCAGAACACAGGGGGACTGTATGTGGGGGCCGTCAATGCCTTGTATCAGCTGGACTCTGAGCTGAGGCTTCTAGGACATGCCCCCACAGGGCCAAACCAAGATAGTCCCGAGTGTCTCCCTTTCCGCGATGTCCGTGAGTGTCCGCAGGCCCAACTGATGGACAACTCCAACAAGCTCCTCTTACCCAATGAACATGCTGGTGAGCTAGTGGTGTGTGGGCAGCTGTTCCAAGGAGTATGTGAGAAGCGAGCTCTGACGGACATCACCAAAGTGTTGTACCATCCTGAGGATCCAGGAGACAACCAGTTTGTGGCAGCCAATGAGCCAAAGGTTTCAACAGTTGGTTTGGTGGGGCAACACAATGGCCGGGACTTACTCTTTGTGGGTCGCGGACTGACTGCAAAGCTCTCTGGAGGGATCCCACCGTTTACCATCCGCCAGTTGGAAGGACCGCAGGCCTTCTCCAATGAGGGAATGGGGAAACTGGTTGTGGGTGATTTCTCAGACTACAACAACAGCTACGTGGGTGCCTTTGCTTCTGATGGCTATGTCTACTTCCTGTTCTTTCGGCGTGGAGCAAAGGCACAGCTGGAATATCGTACCTACCTTTCCCGGACCTGCGTAGATGACACCAACCTCTATTCCTACGTGGAGTTGCCTCTCGAATGCCAACATAGTCAGGGGCAAGCTTACAACCTGGCTCAGGCTATGCATCTGGCACCTGGTTTGGTTGGAAAAGACAAAACCCTCTTTGTTGTTTTAGCTGCTGGGCAGGGCTCCACTGCAGTTCCAACTGGGCGGACTGCACTGTGTTCCTACAGCTTGAGTGCAATTAATGCAGCGATGGAGAAGACGCGGCAGCTGTGCTATACCACATCTGGAATAGGTGACAACAATGAAGAGGAGGCTGCCATTGAATACGGAGTGACCTCTCGTTGCAGCTCTTTATCCAAAGTGAGTGGCAGGATAGGGATGACTCTAGAGGGTAGTGGATCAGTTGCTCCACCCCAAGGTGGCTGTCTTCCAACCTTTTTGTTTTTCGTGTTATTCATTTCCAGGAGTCCCCAGAGATTTACCCCTGTGGGGATGAACACACGCCTAGCCCCATTGCTAGCCGGAAGCCATTGGTGGCTGAGGCACTCCTGACTACCGTGCCAAGATTGACAGCTGTGGCTGCCATGGTAGAAACTGGCCATACCATCGTCTTCCTGGGAGATGGTGTTGGGCAGCTGCACAAGGTGGGTGCAGTAGTGGTAATGTTAGCTATGTCCGTCCTTTTCCAGCCTGGTTCCTCCAGATCTATGAAAAAATAACATTCAGTTTGTCCAATCTATCTGAAGGACAAAGGATGACAAAGGCTATTAAATTTTAGGAGGAGGTGATGTTGGAGTAGAGGAGCTGGAGCAGTGGGAGTTGCCTCTCCACTTCTAATTCATTCGCTGGCAAAGCAGCGTGTCCAGAAAGAGGTGGGGGGGATACTGCACTTTGGTTCAGTTTTGGGGGAAAGGCACTTACCAAATATCTAAAAGCTGTGCATGAATTTTTATTCTCTTTTAATTAATTCTTGCAGTAGAGATCATGTCATGGTAAGGTAATATATAAAGCTGTTCATTGTTTACTGAGCTGGGGCCCTCCAGTTGTGTTGAATTACAATTTCTGTCATTCCAGGCAATATTAGACTAAAAGGCACCTGTGTCAAAAAGAGGGGATGAAACTTTAGTCCCAGAAAGGACCACATTTAGGTAGCTTGGATTCCTAACATTGTTAGGCAGATGTGCAGAAATAGCTTTTGACTCACGTTCTTATTTATTCCAAACCATCCTGGCTTTCAAGCACCAATACACATTGGTGTATTTCTTAGGCTGGCAAGCCTTTATGAATAATTATTTAGTAGAAATATTTATTCTATTAAATCTACTAGGATAGAGTTACTAAATTTCATAATTCAGGATTGGTCACGTCATGTAATCATTATCGAGTTGTTTTTCTCTACCTTCTTCAAGTAACAAAATGTATGAAATGTGTATGATTGTAGATGAGGCCTTTTTTAATTGAGAAGTCCATGTTTGTGATATTTTAAAGTCAGATGGGGAGGCACAATGGGAAATCCAATATCTTAAGGACAAGATACAACATCCTTCTTGCTTTCTTTGTTCTTCTCATTGGTTATAGAAGTAACCCTGTACAGCTTAACTAAATCCACACGGACAACAAATTCAATTACAACACCTTTGCTACCTGCAGAATTCAGCTTTTCTGAATGAGAAACGAGGCTTGTTTTGAAACAAAACTGAACTTTCGGTTTTAGGTATCACAAGGATTGCTTGGTCAGGAATGTTTTCCCTCCCTCTGTGACTCAACTTTCTGTAAATTAATGACCAGTAATGTCTTCTACATGCAAGGTTGATTTGGCTCAACCTCTTGTGGAGCAAGATTTGGTCTGATTCGTTTTAATTGTATGTTTCAAAATATTTTAAATTGCAAGTTTCACGTGTGCTGTGCCAGCACTATTTGAAGGCAGACAGTCTCCTTTTCAGACTGGGTCTGAAATTTATGATTGAGCTGCAATTAAGGCTATTGTGCTACTATGTTAGAAAGGTGGTTTACATTTGTAGTACTTGCACTTAGATGTACTCCCTTGTACCAGCATTAACATCATCCATCTATTGGTGGAGAGCAACTATGCTGTATCTATAAAGCATGCTGGGAACCATACTCCCAAAAGTTTGGGAAGAGTCATAACAAAGAAGTGTACGGAGACAACCCCAGAGAAATGGATGGATATGATTTGCTCCCATACTTTTCCCTTTCATTTTAAAAACAATACTTTGTCAGCAATTTTAGAGAAACTCTACCATTAGGGATTGGGGCGTATAAATTGTGTACACTGCAGCAAGTCATGCTTTATAATAACAACAGCTAAAATTATTTACCATTTATTAATGATACTGCTGATTTCTTTTTTTTATATATAAATTTTATTTGGGTTTTCACAAAAATATAATACAAATAAAACATCTTTTTTGAGAATAGCATGATCCCGGGTTATCACTTCTTCATACAGACACAAACTCAATTTCATATTCATCTTTGTGTTCTATTCCATATCTTATTACTAGTTTAACATTTTCTCCATAATTTTCCCCTCCCTTGGTTTTCTCAACTTTATTTTTAATTGGCTCATATCTAAATTCAATTATATATCTTTTTCTAAGTTTCAATGTCTTTCCAATCATTATATTTATACTTTTGTCTGTCCTGTTTCAATTTCATATTATCTTTTCTCATTAAACAAATTTTCCCCTATAGTTACTAATTGGAGTATGATACCTTTATATCTTTTAATTTTATCCATTCAACTCTTATTTAAGGTTCAATTTATGCCTTTAAAATTATAACATTCAATATAGTACATAACTTCCAAGAGAATTCTGCTTGGTACATTCTTAAAATACACACTATGTTCTTAAAAAAATATAACAATAGTAAATAAAACACTCATTCCATTCCAATTCAATTCTATCTTTAATATTAGTTAGAATCATAACATCTTTAACATTTCTTTTCAATTGAATATCATACTTCCTTGTGAACACTTATAAACTTTCCATAATTAATTATTTTTTTCCCATATTTCTCTTCACTTATATTTTTATAAATCATTAATAATTAAAATGTCCCCATCCTTTCCTAATTTCATTCTCATTCACTTTATTTCATTTATTTATTAACAAACATTCCACTGCATTACAATAAGTATTTTATCCATCATTTTAATCATACATTGTTTCATATTTTCTAAAATTATTTCTATTTCTAATATAACAATATTATCTTACGTACCTTTGCAGAATCCCTTTTTCAATTAAATTTTCACCCATTATCTCTAAATAGGCTTATACTTTCAAACCTTATACATTTTCCCTGTTTCTCTATATCTTGTTTCTGTCTTTTATAACTTCTTTTCCTTTCCTTCTTCCCCCTCTTCTTCTCCCTCCCCTTTTTGCCCCCTTGTCTCTCTACTTCTAATTCTCTCTTCTGTGATTCTCTCTTCTGTTGCTTCCTAATATTGTAATTATTTTTCAAACTATTCTTTTTGGGTTGTTTTTTCAAATCTTAAACTTTTCACTCTCTTTCCCCCCTTTCGTTTTTCCCCCCACATAAAATTAACTTGATCATTAAAGATGCCTTCTTCTTTGTCCCAACCTTCTTGTTCTACAAGCGTTTCTTGTTGTTTCTCATAGTTCCAGATCTCCATTTCTAAAAATTGAAATACGAAGCCAAAAGAACCTCTTCCTTCTTGTGCATCTTCTTTCTGTTTTTTAAGTTCCATTTTCAGTTCTTCTAAAAGTGATGCCATTTGAAACACTTTTAAACAACCACCCAATTGATTTTAGTTATTTAAATCCAATATCCAAAAATCACCAAGTAATCCAAATAATCCAAAGCTGTTTCTCCTTCCTTTTCCCCCCCTCTTTTTCTTCCTGGGGTTCTGTTACAAAGTTTCAGTTGGAATGTATCTTTTAGGAATCTTGTAAGTTCCTTTTAGTTCCAGGCAGTCTCCTCCATTTTTCCAGATCCTGTCCTTTTATTCTTTCCTTTTCTCTCCTTTCCTGCTTTTAAAGGTTTTTGAGTATCCAAAAGTCTTTATTATCCCTTTGACATTTTATTTTCAGCTTAAATGCCTATTGATGTCAAAGTGGATTTTTATCAATTTCTTACTTAAATCTCTTAGCTGTCAGTATAAGGAAGGGAAGAAAAAAAAGCCAAATCCTTTCCCTTCCCTCTCTCCTTTGCTGCTTCAAAGTCTTCTTTGGGAACAATGTTATTTTTTATATTTCAAATTCCAGGGTACCTTACGTTATTGCTTTTTCAGTTTAATCCAGTCAAGAAATTTTTTTTTATCTTCTTATCTTCCTCCTGCACATTCTTTTCTGGTCGAGTTCTTCTTTGAGGTGGCCATTTCTGACCACTGCTGCAACTCCCTTCAGGAAAGGGAGTAATGGCCAGCTGAGGAGGAGAAATGCAGCTCTCCTCGACCCTGCTGGTGGTCTCCCCCCTCTTCACCACCTCTATGGGATAGCTTAGCCCCAAATCCAGCTGGCTCGGGGCGCTCTGGTGGTGAGCACGGATCGAAACCACGCACGATCACAGATTTTGGTCCGTCGCCGAAGAAGCTCAAACCGGAAGTCAATACTGCTGATTTCTGAAAGGATAATCCTAATAATATTTTTCAGTTCTACTCGTTTGCTCAGAACAAATGATTAAGTTCAGGATTCTTTATTTTAAATTTATTTATTTATTTTAAACTTTTAGGGAAACGTAATAGTCCCAGATTTGAGAGATTGTGCGTAAAACTTGCAAGTCTTATCCAAGCAGCCCTGGAAATGGATCAGAGTCTGGATATCCCTCAAAGGCCATTCCTTTTCCCCTTACGTGACCAAGATCTTTGCTTCTATGGCCTTCTCTTGTAGGGATTCTTTCTCTAGGAAAAGGAAGATCCTTCAAGTATACGATCTGTGCTTTGTGCTGTGAGAGATGGCAAATGAGTGCCAGAGGTATTTCTTGCTGTCCCACTTATTTTTTTTCTTTTTCAAGTTGAGTACCTCATAATTTTGCACAGCAGGGACAAAATCCTTGTTTTTCTAAGAATGATCTTTGCCAAGCCTTTGCTCACCCAGAGTTGTTTTTCTGGTGTGGCTCCTGGCTTGAAGGGGAGTTATTCTAGTCTTACTAGAAGTGGATACCCAAGCAACTTTATCAAAAAGTCCCTGACCACTCAACCCAATACCGCACAACCAACACAAACCCTAAAAAGAATCAGACTGCCATACATCAAGAATATATCAGAAACCACAAATAGCCTGCTACAACCGCATAGAATCAGCATAGCACACAGGCCAACTAAAGCCCTTCAAAACATCCTAAACAAACCAAAAGACTCAGCAACCCCAGAAGAAAAAACAGGAGTCATCTATATACCAGGGGTCTCCAACCTTGGCAGCTTTAAGACATGCGGATTTCCAACTTCCTCAGCAAAGCTGGCTGATGAATTCTGGGAGTTGAAGTCCACAAGTCTTAAACTTGCCAAGTTTGGAGAGCCCTGATGTAGGCAGAAGACTGGCAGAATGCCTCCACGAATACCAACAATCAGAAGACATGACAGAAATTCTTTAATTTCGCAACATATAGACAGATTTAACCATAGTTTCAGTTGGGAAAATGTGACAAGCCTAGACCAGGCCAAGTCCAAAGATGCCAGGGAATTTCTAGAAGGCTGGCATTCTGACAAATCAGCCATCAATAGGCACATAGGCTTTAGCACCACCTATAGACTATGGAAAAGAGACAGTCAACCAGCCCCAAAGAGGAAAAGACTCCAGCACCTCTCCACCAATAATCAGCACTCCAGATCAGCGTAGATTAACTCCAAGGTTAACTTTAGACTAACAATCAAGCAAGCAATAATCTAATTAAGAAACTGCCAAGGAGCCATCAGTAAACAGCCCAACCAAAGACTCTAAGACTGCCCCCACCCTCCCAGACAGACAAGATACCAGAATATAAACCAACAGCAAACCCCACTCCTTGCTAGCACTGGTGATGTTCCCTAGTTAGGATAATGAAATGCCTGCACGAAAACAAGCAAGCTCCGAGAGCACCAAGGAACCCCTCATTTCACCCCTGAGCTATAAATATTCTCCTTTATGGGGACTCTAGTTGTATGTCTGCTTGGGGGTCCTTAGTGTTTCCTATAGCTTAGGCTCTTAAAAAGTCAGCATAAGGCAGCCTTCTTTCATATTAGGAATAATTCATGTGATTATAATTCTTCTTCCAAATATTCTCCATTTGGGCACTCAAACATTACAGGAGCCACTTCTTTAACATTCTTTTGGCCTTCTTTTGAACTACTTCTGGCTTAGGTTGATTTTCCTGGTATCTCTGCTTATCTTTGTTGTTATTTCTGATTGGAATGACCTATTGGGAAATCAGCGTTTTTGCTCAGCATTTTCTGTTTTGTTGGCTTGAGATATTGGGGCTGTGCATTCTTTCCCAATCATCTTCTTAAGCACTTTTCTTCTTTTGTTATTCAAACCACCGCAAAGCTGCTTTACTGGAAGGCTTCTCTGGAAGATTGACAGTCCCTGAAAAAAAAAGAGGTATTTCAGCAATCAGTCAATTTAACACCAAAGCACATTTACTAAAGCCACAGAGCTTGAGTGCAATCCTAAAAAAAAAAAAAAAAAACACCTTCCAAATTGTAATTATTTAATGTTCGTTGATCTAAATCGAAGGTCTGCAAACAGATTTAACTCCTTAAATCTGCAAACTTGGCAACTTTAAGACTTGCAGACCTCAACTCCCAGTTGAAATCCACAAGTCTTAAAGTTGCCAAGTTTGTAGACCCTAGACATAAATGAAACAAAAGTAATTTTGCTCTTGAATCTACCCATTTCTTATGGAATCTTAGCTTTTGAAAGCACAGTAGGACTTTGGGAGTAGAAAAAGTTGTGCAGCCCTAATTGAATTATTCTTTGACAGAGAAGGAAGCCCACTGCTACAGGTCTCCGCAGCATAGGCACGCTGCTTTTCAATACTACCACTGGTATTAGCAAAAGAAGCATTCCTTGAACAGGCTGGGAATGCAATGAACTCTAAAAAAAAAAAAAAAATGGAGCTGTGATGCTCCAGCAACCTGAGTGCTGCCAGACATTTCACCCTTCCAGCCAATTCACAATCTAATATTTGTTTTTCAACCGGGACCTGGCAGGCTTCCTTCCCATGAGCCGGCCTCTTCTCCTATTGTGGGTTGCAGGAAAGCCCAGATTTGCTTGTGAGGTGACATACCCCAAAGCCTTTCCCCCTAGGCATCTGAACAAGAGTGTTTCCTTCTTCTCCTGTTTGACCCTCAGGGCTGCCCCGAAGGTGGGTTAGATTGAGAGATAATGGCAGGCCCCAGGGGACCAAGGTAGTGTTATGGTGGCGAGAATTTTACATTTTTTCCCCTTCTCTTTTCTAAGCTGTCTGTCTGGGTGAAACCAATTTTGCCAGAAGCCTTAGCTCAATGGTACAGAGTTGGGCAGCGTCTCTAAATAAAAAAAGGCGGGGGGGAGGTAAATCTTGAGCCCACCAAACTCCCTCTGCGGTATGCTCTTAGCCCCCAAATAGGGCACTGTATTTAGCCTGCAAAAATCTAAATAACCATTGGTGTGCCAAGAAAAGCTATAGTAAACTGGAAGATTAGAGGAAGCAAGTGAGAGAAAGCTAGAAAGCTTTAGTTGCTCCTGAGCCAGGTGATAATCCAACAATACCATTATCAACCTCCCCAGGACTGAGATTGGCTGTAATAATAGAAACTTCGAATTGTGCATAATCCTGTACCTCTCCTTCCTCCTTATGATTCAGTGAATTAAGGAAATGTTTGCTTCAGTTGTTTTCAAATTTTATCTGATTGTTCTGGACATAAAATGTTCCAGCCCGTTTTTGCCAAGGTAATGATTTCAAAGTCAAGTTTATCTTCCTTACTATTCTCTTTAGGGAAAACTCCTCTATTGTTCTGTATTGTAGGGAAGAAGGGTCCTCTTCTCTTTTTCCCACCCAGGTGCTTCAACTATCACTACAAGGTGGAGGGCGTCTGAACTCTCTTGCCATTGGAGTCCCATTTGAAAGGTTTATCTTGAACCCCCAGGGAGTTGAACTCATGCCTCTAGTCTTAACTGATCACTTGCAAAGAACTTTTTGAAGATTCTGAGAGCTACATGTTAGGGCAGTTTTTATGTCCTCTGAGGAATATTGGTCCTGGACATACTGGTCTGGGTCTATTCCAGATTTCCCCAACTTAGTTTTCTTGCCCCCTCCCCCCAGATGGTTGGACTATGATTCCCAAGATTCTTCATCCACATAGCACTCTTGATTTTGACTATTGATCATGTTCTGATATTTTTCCTAAGCTGATAGATTATTATTTCTATCTATATACCACTCACACATCATCACAAAATCTCCAGAACCGTAAAGACTACAAACTTTAGCACATACGTTCCTCTTGGCTTCTAGGAAAGAAAGGATTTTTCAAAATGACCATCAGAGCATTAGTATTTCGTATATTATTATTAACACGCTCTGATGCTAAGGAGTTCTACTCCCCCTCCCCACCTGAAAAGAAATCTGTTCCAAATGCAAAACACAAGCAGAGGAGAAGAGTTTCGGTTTCAGAGCACCAAGCACCTTTAGTACAGAACAGTTGAGCTAAGCCACGCCCAGGTTCCTGGCTGTCTCCTTGCTCACAGAGCAAATACTGTTTCAGTTCCCAAACAGCCCTAAACTCTCTCATACACTGACAGGATGCTAGCCAGATGAATACTGATGGATGCTGGTAGGCAGAAGCATAATTCCCCCTCACACCTTATTTTCCTCCCCCAAAACTAAGCCTGACCACATACTTTCGTAGTGAAGCACAGGTATCGAGCTAGTTGTTGAGGCTATGAGAAACCGAGACATAGCAATATAGTTTTGCTATGTCTTGGTTTCTCATAGCCTCAATTCAGCTTTCTCTTGTCTCCCCCATGTTTCTTTTTAGTCTGTGTTCCACCCTTCTTATATAGTCTGTGGCGGTTCTCTCTTCTTAAGCTTGACTTTCAGGAAGAGGAGTGCTCCAATCAAATACTGCCTTTTCTTTCATTTTAGCTTTTTGAGGGTAGAAAAAGAAATAGTGAGAAAATACAAGATTCCTGTAAGTGGTAAAATAATGCTGTGTATCTGACAGAAGTGGAGGGATTACACAATAAAAGCCTCATCTGGAATTACCCTTGGCTACTTTTTTTTAAACCCTCCATTGTTTGACCGCTTATCTCAATTTGCTTTCTTTATTTGCTTTTTAAAATCCTTTCTGCCCTAAGTAACTCATTCCCCATCTTTCTTCTTCCCCTTGGTGCCTCTTTTGTTTGGAACTTACCCCCAACATGCATTTTTCACAAATACTTAGTACCTGTGGAGGAGAAATGTGTCTGTTTCTGAGTGCTTCATCTCTACTTCCTTTCTTTACCATATTTTAGGAGATTCTCCTCCCAGAAATTTTGCCTGTAATTTTGTTTTGTTTTTTATTGCAACCATACGACAGGCTATATCTGTTTAAAAAGGATTTGTTTTAAAGTGCCTAATTGTGAATAGATATTTTAAATAGAAACATATTATTTTAAGGCTGGTTTTACCACTCTAATTTGTGATTTTACAAAATAATGACTTTTATATTCAGATATATATGAAAACCTGACCGCTTTCTCTATCTGCTAAGTCTGGGAAAGTTGACTAAGTATGTATTTTAATGCATAAGTATGCATAATTCTGGTTATAGGCTGAAGCTGAACCAGAAATACCTAGATCCAATCTTGGTGTTGCTAAATCCCAAGATATTTCACCCTTCCTCCTAGCTGTCCAGAGCACTGTATATATGAGATTTAATTTTATCCTGTTTTACCCTTAAAGTTTGAAGTAGATTTATGCTGGGAAAGGGTGGCTAAACTGCTTTAGGATTACTTTTAATGCAAAGCAGGCTTCAGTGTGTTATAAATGTTTTTGGGTTTGTTCTGGGTAAGCATGTTTAATTCAGCCAATTGTGGTTTTGTAAATCATGGTTTGGGGCTTAACATATTAAAGGCACCCAGGTTGATTCAGTAAACCACGTCTTAGCATAAAGATCTTCATGACTTAGATAGGAAGTGCACTGGTGGCTCTCTTAGGCTGAAACTACCATAGTCCAGAATCCAGTATAGTAGAGCTTTCAACAAAGCTCACTTCAAAGTGAGTTGAAAAATTAGTTATCATCATATTAACTTTGATTGTTAGCTTCCAAGCCTATCAAATCTAACAATATTTTCTCTTTATTTGCAAAGGCTTGTTAAAATGTATGAGAGAAAACTATTGGGAACTTAAATATTACAGTGAAGCCTTGTTTTAATGAACTAATTTGGAAGAGGTATGCCTGTAATTCCCAATGCGCCCTATGTTACTTTTGAGCATGAGGTTGGTTTGTTTATTAGATTTTTATCCTGCCTTTATTACTTTATAGGTTACTCAAGGTGTTGAACATACATAATGCTTCTTCCTCCTTCATTTTTCTCCAGACTTTCATGCCTAAAGTGGGATTAGAACTCACCATCTCCTAGCCAGCACTTTAACCACTTCAGGGGTGTCCAACCTTGGCAACTTTAAGACTTGTGGACTTCAACTCCCAGAATTCCTCAGCCAGCTTTGCTGGCTGAGGAATTCTGGGAATTGAAGTCCACAAGTCTTAAAGTTGCCAAGGTTGGACACCCCTGCACTACATCATACTCTCTCTCTCTCTCTCCCTCTCATGCTGAAATTACTTAACAGATCATTCCTTCTAAACCCAGTAACATTGCAGGATAAGACAGTGCTTGAGGCATAAACATGCCTCGCTCCGCAGACACACCAATCTATGCACACAGCTCTTATCTGGTCAGGCTTTCCCACACAAAAGCCTACCTTGCATTGATGTGTTCCTTATTGCTACTGCCGCCTTCCTGCCTGCTCATAAAGCACTTTGTAAATTTATGGCTGAGATTGCTGTCGATTGAAAACCGAGTGGGAAAGATTGCCACTGGATACCCTTGCAGTTTTTAGCTTGGGGGAAAAAAAAATCCCTCAGAGTAATATCTCCCAGCACTGCATTTCAGAATAAGTGAAACCTTGATTTAATAAAACTCTCCCCCACCAACACACACTTAGAAAAGATTAGTTATAGTGGACTGAATGTCGTCCATCCAGACTCCTTCTTCAAATAATGGATAAATCTATTGCATCTGGAGTAGTTTAGAGAAGGCAAGTTAAATGATCTTAATTTTACCACCTTTATGGAAAATGTATACCATTTCTGTGATGATCTGCAACTGATGCCTATTATATCATTTACATCAATTATGTAAATTGGGGATATGACAGAACTTACATTATTTGCAGAATGACATCATGATGCAGATGAGATAAATCACCAGAATAACATGCTTTCACATTTAATGGACATTTGGGAATAACAGACATATCTCTTCCCAATTGGCTCATTGAAACAAGCCTTCACTATAATATTTAAGTGCCCAATAGTTTTCTGGCATACATTTTAACATGCCTTTGCAAGTAAAGAAAAAATATTGTCATGTTCAGTAGACTTGGAAGCTAACATTCAAGAATAACTTTTCCTGGTGGGCACCTTAAAGGCATGTTGGACATCAAAATCCATAAGTGTTGGTCAGAGATGGAGGTCTACTCCATCTTAAGAAGACCCGTTTGGACAAAACTAGGCATAGAAGTAGGAAGTATATGAAATGAGCTAGAATAAACTACACCAAGCACCCTTTACGGGCTGGATAAAGTATAGAAACTATGAAAAAAAAAACCCAACCAGAAAAAGAAGCACATCATGACAAATTATTCAGTAGAACAGCGATCCCAAGACAAAAGCATGGAATGGAATTCTTACATCACACCATGCTTTGCTGAACAAGCTACAAAGTCTGTTTTCATCTCAGTCTAAACCACAACCTATAATTTACAAATCTCAGTGATTGGATTCATACAGTCAATGAAACACAGACCAAACAAACATATGATGTGTATGGGTAAAAAACTGAAATGCAATAGCTCAGTAATGTAGCATTTATCTTACTTCCAAACTTTTCCCAATATTTTTATGGATTTCCCAAGAGCACTGTGTCTTTGCATCACATGTCCAAAATACGATACTCTGTTCCTGATCATTTGTGTTTTGAGTGAAAATTGTAATTGAACTGATTTAGCAACCAACAGAAATTATTGAAATTGAAAATTATACAACAACTCCTTTTTTCCCCTAACCCTATACCCTTTCTGATGCTTAAAAGTCTATTTCCAAGTTGCTTGTCACTAAAATTTGACCAGTGGTTTGCTAGTGAGATTTGGTGGATAGGATGATAGGACTCTTGGAGATATTTATTCCAAAATTTTGAAGTATACAAATGGACAGGACCCTAGACTTGAACTGCTTACTTGGTTTCTTTTTTAATTTCTATGAGGTTGTCTTAGTTTTCATTTTTATATGCTTTCTTTAAGGGCTGAGCTCTTTTGGGGAAATGTCTTGCAAATACAAAACTTTATTCCACTAAAGTATACAGTAAAGTGAAAACGCTTCAAATTGCCCTGTTTGTGTTAATATAAGGTATTATGAGGCGCAGTAGTGTCAGCAAGGCAAGGGGTCAAAAAAAAAGGACTGATTTGGGGGGACACAGCCGTGCAATAAAGCCCCTTCTGTTTTGCATGTGGGTTGACATCACATGCACCCAGAGACAGAGGGAATGCGGCTTTGATTGTCCTGCCAAATGACTGCCTTAAAAAAAAAAAAAACTCTTATCCTGCAAAACTAGTTTATCACCCAAAAACTGGACCTTAGGTGTCAACCATATCCCTCCCTTTACAACTAACAAAACAAACAAGAAACAGGAAAAGGTTGCATGTCTTGGGGCAGAGAAATTGAGCTTCTGTTGTTCTCTTCAGTATATCAATTCATGCTGTTTTTCGGATATCACCAGAATGGCTGGTCCTACTGCAAGTTTGAGGTGCAGTGGCTGCTTCAGGCATCACTTGTTGGGGTATTATTCAGGGACAGCAAACTGTTCATCGTTTAAGTTTTTCTACCATGGGGAGAGTGTCTTCATTTAGATCTTTAGCCTTAATTTCTCAGCTTCTTCTTAATGTCTCTTTCAGATGGAAGGAGAAGTCTTAAAAACCAAGCCAGTTCAGATGAAAGAAGCACCTGTAGCTCTATACATTTCATAATTATTATTTTCCCAAGCAGTTTCAGAATGCTTTAGCACACATGGTTTTTATTTGTTTTGCAGAGTTTTCCCAACCATTCACTCAGTTTAAGGTGGCCTACATCATAAATGTAAATCACCAACCCACCTCACTGTAACCTGCCCAACAACTTCTTATTTTAAAGGCCATTGGTCCATTTTACAGAACTGTCTTTCCCAGAGTGCCTCTTTCAGTTGTGCCAGAACCATCCCACTCCCATCATTTATAAACAGCACTGAGAGTGACCACTAGAGAAAAGCAGTTCCAGAGATTCCAGGGGCGTGCAAGGGGGCGTGCATAAGCGTGCCAACGTGCCTACTGTCCCTGTCCTATCGGGTTTTTTTCTTATATGTATCCATTTCGTGTATTCATAACTATGTTTATACTTATACCTGTTATCTTATAATTGCTTGACAAAATAAATAAATAAAAATAAATAAACTTACTTGCCAAAGAATTGCAGAACATCACAGCTGTTGCTATACACCTTCAAACTACACCAGGCAAACTCTTTCATTTTAAATGGAATTTAAAATAGCTACTAAAAAGAAGCACAGACTAAAGTGTACTTATACGTCCCTTGAAAACAAGCCTGTCCTCCTGCTAGCCCACCAATAATACATATTTACAGAACCTCCAGTCCTGATTTGGGCACAAAGTCAGCGGCGTGACCTTGGGCCAGTCCTCTCTTTCTCAGCCCTAGGAAACAGGCAAAGGTAAAACCACTTCTGAAATTTTGCCAAAAAAAAAAAAAAACTGTAGTAACTTGTTCAGGCAGTTGCCAGGAGAGAGAGAGAAAGAGAGAGGCGGGGAGGCATCCACACCTAGATGTACTAGGAATTAGTAGTTGGGATTTTGGGAAACTGAAACCCACGCACATCTTGGGGGCTTCAGGTTAGAGACTGCTGTGCTCAGCATCCTGAGAACAAGCAGTGATGCTTCTATTGTTTTATTTAGATTTATCTGAACGGCTCCGTGGCACAGATCTACAGCACGAAGCCCACCGGTCAGAATTCTCCTGTCAACTCAGATCTGCTACTCGACAGTAATGGGGCCTCCCTATATGTGATGACAACTTCACAGGTGATCCATCAACTTGTTACTGTTTCCCATCTGTTTGTCAGGCAGGAAATTCTGCACTATATCTGGGCTTAAGAAAACCTGTTAAGAAAGCCTTTGTTGTTTTCTTCTTCTGCCTGGGAGTATTTTTAATACATATCAAAAAGTTATGTGAAAAATACAGCATAGGTTGCTGTGTGTATATTTTCCATTATCTCAGAGGTAAATTATTTCCCTTTATTAGATTATTGTATTATAGAGTTGATTCCTGCCTTTGGCAACCAACAGGTCTCCAGAATTCTTTTTTTTTTTTTTTTAAATTTATACTCCAGCTTAACACAGGCAACTATACCAGAAACTTTTCTCTGAATTAGTCCCAACCAAATTAGAAGCTGCTCCTTTTATCCCTTACTCTTAGCCCATTTCTTAGTTAAATCTTTCATCTGCCTTTATAACTCTTGAAATTCTGCCTAAATAAACTGGCAATCCTTGTCTTTAGAAGAGACTTTGCCATTTATATAGTCTGGTAGAAAACTTGACGCAAATATAACTTTTCCTATCCACATAAATAAAATCAGTAATAAAATATTGTTCACTCTAACCCAGGTGTCCAAGATCCCAGTCTCAGAATGCCCTAATTTCCAAAACTGCACCTCATGCCTGCATGCAGAAGATCCCTTTTGTGGCTGGTGTGTCCTACAGAGCAGGTGAGCCTGTGATGAGAGAGTGTATAATATGAAAGGGTTATTTTAAAAGAAGGGAGGTGGATTCTGACAAGGTTGTACAATGCCCTGTTCCATTGCTAACTGAACCATGGTCTATTAAATTCAATCCAATTGCCTGGATGCACTCAACACACTGAAATCATAAATCAACTCGGCTGGCTGGGTTTACAGAATGCAAAGAATAAATAGCCAGTCTTATTTTAGCCTAGCATGTTGTTGTTGTTGGGGGCAATATGCTGACTCTGCAAACCACTTAGAGAGGGCTGAAAAGCACTGTGAAGCGGTATTTAAGTCTAAGTGCTATTGCCATTGCTACAAACCCAGCTTCTTTCTCTTCATCTCTAATATGATTGGCAGGTGTACCCGGAAATTGGAATGTGAACGCCATGAGTTGGCCAATCACTGGTTCTGGAGTTATGGAGATGAGAGCCAGTGCTTGAGAGTGGAAGAAATTTCACCAGCCAACCAGAGTCGAGAAACACAGACAGAGGTGCGTGAAATAGCAGGAAACTGAGAAGTGGATTTATTATAATTTAGCAACTGACCTATCCATCATCCTATGAATATCTGCACATATGAAATGAAACATTTTGCATTGCTTGGATTAATCTCAAGCCTGTTTTCCCCTATATGCCTCAAGGTATTATTGTTAAGAGGGATAATGCATAAATTAGTATCTCGCTCAAATTTATAAAATGCTTTGTCTTCCAAAGATTTAACATTGAAGTATTAAATCACATTTAAACCAAAGACTTCAATTGCCTTATACTCCAAGAAAATAGTATATGTTTCCTGTCCTACTCAGATCTCCTTGTTGGTCCCCAATCTCCCTGCACTGGGTGAAGGAGAACATTACCGCTGTGCATTTGGGATCCAAGAAAGCCAGGCCCAGCTGCAAGACTCTTGGATCCGCTGCTTATCACCTGTTCCTGAACAGGTGCCACCTATCCAAGAAGGCAAAGGTAAGCATGGGGCTTATGTGTGACTCCTATACTGAGTGCATTACATTCTGATGCTATTTAATAAGGTACGTTTTAGCCAGAAGCCCTACAAATGCAGTGGAACTGCAGTGATAGAAAAACCATAGTATGCTAGTGGAAAAGTAATACATCAGCAATGTAGGCTTTAGCTATATGTCATTTAAATTTAAATAATTTCCCTATCAATTAGAATAGAAGCAACTTAGCCGATCAAACCCTGCTTTTGGGGCTACATAGCAGTGAAGGCACTGGAGTAGGCAACCCTACTATTCTTATGATATGTCTTGACTGATGATGAGTCCCTAAACTGATGTGTAAGTAAAATATAGAGTAGAAAATGAGCATCAAACCCTTCTTAAATCAAAGAGTTGCCTGTATGTTGATAATTGACTTTGCTCAATATCTGCAATCAGGTCACGGTTAAAATCAGAGCAGCCCCTTGAAAAGTTGCAGCCTTAGTTATTGCTTTCTGGTCATCCACATTATGATAATGAAATACTTTTATTTAAGGAATGAAATTTCCTTAACTTCTTCTCCTTTGAGCCCCCCTAAATGCAAAAAAAAAAAAAGCTTAAAAATCATAAGCAATGATTTAATTTACATGATAATTTACTCAGAGAGAGAATTTGCTCTGAGAGCTGTAGTAGGATTAGTGTGTGCAAAGTATTTCCCTGCCTTACTCAGATTGCACAGTGGGAGTAGCCTTCGGTTCCAGTAGCAAAATGGGGGTGCAGTGGTTGAGCGGTTAAAGATGAGGAGTTTGTCAGCTGCAAAGCAGACATACTGAGTTCAAGACCCAAGTGCTACATGGCAGGGTGAACTCCTATTACTTGCCCCAGCTCCTGTCCATCTAGCAGTTTGGAGGCATGCAAATGCAAGTAGATTAACAGGTACCACTTTGGTGGGAAGGCAGCAGTGTTCCATGCGGTTTGGTCTATAGTCATACTGGCCAGATGACCATGGAAAATGTCTTGGGACAACGCTGGCTCCCTTGGCTAAGAAATGGAGATGAGCATTCCCCCTAGAGTCAAACACAACTGGACAAGAGAAACCTTTACCTTTACAAATAGCAAAGCATTCTCTGTTGCCTAAGGAGCCCACTGTATGACTCTCAGACTCTCAGTCTTCTTGCTTTACCTATTCTTGCAACTGTGCATATAGAGATAAACCCTTGTAGCCCACCTGTGACCTCTCACGAAGACCTAACAAACTTACAAATGTTTCCAAGATTTTAACACTTAACAAGAATAATTCTGCTCCTGGTTCTGGTTCCTAGTCCAAGTAAGAAATAGTCCTAGTCAGAAATAAGATAAAGGCTTAGATCCTGCTAAGATGATATTCTTGCCTACAGTTGTTCCCCTTTGGACACTTGGTTAGTACTTGCTTGGTCACTTGCCCATATTTTTTTAAAAAATCCAGATCAAGCACTACCAAGTCAAGTACAAAGTTGCTACTCAGGTTTCCCTGTCATGTTGGTTTTCTGTCCAGAGGGACTTCCATGTAAGGTGGACCTGCCCAACAGCCCTAGCCTGCAGTGTGAAATGGTGCAGCCCTGTCATTTCCTCTTGTTTGTTTATTGTATTTATCCTGCTTTGATGGGTGGCTGCACAATATGCTCATTCGGTATTCTAGGTTTCAAAAGCCTGCTTGCGTTACCTTTGCTGTCCAACTTCAAGATGACCCGTCAAGCTATCTTTATTGGTTTGGATGTTACAAAAAAAGTGCTGTTATGAGCTATATTATCACATAAAAAATTTATTTATATTATACAGTTATGTAGTATACAACAGTAGTATACGATAGGCTATAACAAATGTAATTTTCAGGAAATTCTTTTAGCACGTGGAAGATATTTCAAGAAGGCTTGTTTGTATAAGTGTTGTGTGGGCATGTGTGACGAGTTCTCTCTTGCTGGCTACTTGGATGGGGAGAAATTGATTTCACATACCTCTCCTTTCTCTTCCTCAGACCATGTGACTGTGACGTTAGCTCTGATGTTCCAGGATGTTGTCATAACCTCTCTGGGATTTTCCTTCTACGACTGTAATGCCGTGAGCCAACTCGCTGATTCTACCCCGTGAGCGAATGTTGAGTGGGGATGGTGGCAGGGTGAGGTGGGGGTGGCAAAGGCTGCAGGTTGATGACTAATAAAAGGCCTTAAATTAAAGCAGCATCGTGTCTGTTTTTGCATTAAAATTTTGGATTTTTGCATGTGAAAAGTGGAGTAATCATGTTTACTTCTAAAGTGTGCAGATTACACAGGTACATCTATATTTCTCATTTTTCATCATTTATCCTGGTGACAAAAATGTCATGTGCATACCCTAGACACACCCTAGAACGTGAAGTCTTCTTTCGTCAGTATCATCTTCCTCAGCTACCTCAGCTGCTTTCTCTAACCATGAGAAACCTACTTACTTAAGAGAAAGACAAATAGGAGGTTCTTCTCAGCAGGCTGAGGTTTTTAAGAGAGGAACCTCCTTATTTCTTTACAACTCAGTGGGGTATTGAAAAGATTTAGGAGATTGAAATTCTGACCATCAACAGGACATGTTTCCTAGAAGTGAACAGAATATTACCAAAGTTGCTATGGGGATAGTGGTTGACAAGAGAAAAATCAGGTTAAAAATGGGCTGGATTAATCTCTGTTTGGAATGCTGCTGATTTCTCCATGCTAAGCCTCCTTCCCTCTTTTTCCCAGGCACATAACCCAGAGTAGAGCTGTGTTTCTCAACCTTGGAAAGTTGAAAATGCTATCTGGGGAATTCTGGGAGTTGAATCCACACATCTTCAAATTGCTATGGTTGAGAAACCCTAAGCTAAGGGCTTGGAAAGAATTCCAACAGCCAAGTTTTTTTCCCTTGCCTTGCTGATCTCACATAATCTTAGTTAAAGGTAGTTTTTATTTTATCCTTCTTTCTCCAATAGATGTGGAACGTGTGTAGACAGCCCCTGGATGTGCCACTGGTGTCCATCTAGTCATCGCTGTGTCTCGGAAGGGCCCTGCCCAAATGCAGAGGTGCTTGTCTACAACCACAAGGTGAGAAACATACACTTCAGAGCATGGGTCTCCTAGCTTTCCAGAACAAGAGGGCAGGAAAGAACGCGAGGCCTGAAGTTGCGCCTAATCTGTCCATTTCTCCTAGGCATTGGCTGAAGAATTCCAGGAAGAATCTTGGGGTCAAGCTGCCTGTCCCAGTGTGGGAACGGATGGAGAAATCCCCCTGATTCCTGTCAATGTGGAAATGCCAATAAATCTGGTGGCCTGGAATCTACACCTAGTGACAAGCCAGGTAAATCAGAGTCCTCAAAAGAGGCGTGGAGGTCAAAAGGCGCAGGCTTTGAGACATCCTTTGCTTTGGGGTGCCTACGTGTGATGCAACATGAAACATGCTAAAACTCTCCTCCCTTAAAGAATTCTGAATATTGGAAGGATGTCTGTGACTCCTAGAAATGTGGGATTAAAGGTGGGATAACTTTGGGGACAAAATTGGAAAGAACAGGGGATGTGTACAGAACCCTGTTGTACCCTCCATCTATCCCTTAGGATCCAACAACAGTCTTCTGTGTATTGGAAGTGGAAGGAGTCCCGATTTTTGTTCCAGCATCCCTGGAAGAAAGGG